>NC_134399.1:131780703-132098960 GCF_050003625.1 Haematobia irritans | reverse complement strand
GCCACCGTCGGTATAGCCAAGTGAGTAGAAGAATAAAGAAAATCGCGTAGAAAATCATTTCGAATGAGAATATGACTGCTGCGATGACAGATTGTTTAACTTTTGCAAATGTTTCCAGTGGTTCCTTTTATATTACATTGCACATTTAATAATAATACATAGTAATTAATATTACAATTTTAAATTATTTTTATAATATTTCATTTCAATAGCAAATAATGCATATTGATGTACCCTGAAAGAATTTTTTTCTTTGTTCCGAAGCAAAATTTCGGATTCTATTCATTTAAAATTCTTTAAAGACAGTAACGTTTCTTTGAAATTTCAATAGTTTTTTTACATAAAAAAAAACTTAATTGATATCAAGCTAACAAAAAAAAAACAAGTATATACGGCCGTAAGTTCGGCCAGGCCGAATCTTATGTACCCTCACCATGGGATTGCATTGAAACTTCTACTAAAGACTGTCATCCACAATCGAATTACTGGGTTGTCGTAACACTTACCCATGGCAAGGTATCTTAAAACTTTTTAACATCGTCTTCTAAAATTGTAAGTTGAACCAAACGTTTTGTGCTAAGCTAAGCAGTTTCCGAACTGCCCTCGTATACGCCCCATCCTATGTTGGAGGATAATAACGTCATATAATGTTGGAGGATATAACGTAATAATGTCAACCTCTTCAAATATATCACCGACTTTCACAATTTGGGTTATATTACTCTTGTTACCAGGCCAGATTTTAATTGAATTGCAATTCAAGTTTTGTATGATATTGCTACAAAAAATACGTGGAAAAAATGTAAATTCTTTAGCAACTTACCTCGATTATAATTCCTCAGAGAACATCAACCATGTCTGCGACTTCTTTAAAAATTGTCTTTTTTTGCAATATATCGAGCAAGTGAATTAAAATAAATGAAATTGCTACTCATTTCACTGATATATTCCGAACAACTGTTAACAAAAAATAAAAAAAAAACAAGTATATACGGCCGTAAGTTCGGCCAGGCCGAATCTTATGTACCCTTCACCATGAATTGCGTAGAAACTTCTACGAAAGACTATCATCCACAATCGAATTAATTGGGTTGTGGTATCTTAACACTTCTTAACATCATTTTCTAAATTGTGAGTTAGTCCATACGTGGTATATATTAGACAAAAAAGATATGTATAGGTACGTCTACAAATAAGTACGAATCGATATGGACTTTTGCACGGTACGTAGAGTGCGAGAATTGAAATATGTGGTCGTTTATATGTGGGCTATATACAATTATGAACTTGATATGGACCAATTTTTGTGTGATTGGGGATCTATTTATCTGAGGGATATATATATATATATATATATATATATATATATATATATATATATATATATATATATATTATATATATTATATATATATATATATATATATATTTATATATATATATATATATATATATATATATATATATATATATATATATATATATATATATATATATATATATAATATATATATATATATATATTATATATATCCCTCAGATAAATAGATCCCCAATCACACAAAAATGGTCCATATCAAGTTCATAATTGTATATAGCCCACATATAAACGACCCACATATTTCAATTCTCGCACTCTACGTACCGTGCAAAAGTCCATATCGATTCGTACTTATTTGTAGACGTACCTATACATATCTTTTTTGTCTAATATATACCACGTATGGACTAACTCACAATTTAGAAAATGATGTTAAGAAGTGTTAAGATACCACAACCCAATTAATTCGATTTGGATGATAGTCTTTCGTAGAAGTTTCTACGCAATTCATGGTGAAGGGTACATAAGATTCGGCCTGGCCGAACTTACGGCCGTATATACTTGTTTTTTTTTTTATTTTTGTTAACAGTTGTTCGGAATATATCAGTGAAATGAGTAGCAATTTCATTTATTTTAATTCACTTGCTCGATATATTGCAAAAAAAGACAATTTTTAAAGAAGTCGCAGACATGGTTGATGTTCTCTGAGGAATTATAATCGAGGTAAGTTGCTAAAGAATTTACATTTTTTCCACGTATTTTTTGTAGCAATATCATACAAAACTTGAATTGCAATTCAATTAAAATCTGGCTGGTAACAAGAGTAATATAACCCAAATTGTGAAAGTCGGTGATATATTTGAAGAGGTTGACATTATTACGTTATATCCTCCAACATTATATGACGTTATATCCTCCAACATAGGATGGGGCGTATACGGAGGCAGTTCGGAAACTGCTTAGCTTAGCACAAAACGTTTGGTTCAACTTACAATTTAGAAGACGATGTTAAAAAGTTTTAAGATACCTTGCCATGGGTAGTGTTACGACAACCCAAGTAATTCGATTGTGGATGACAGTCTTAGTAGAAGTTTCAATGCAATCCATGGTGAGGGTACATAAGATTCGGCCTGGCCGAACTTACGGCCGTATATACTTGTTTTTTTTTTGTTAGCTTGATATCAATTAAGTTTTTTTTTATGTAAAAAAACTATTGAAATTCAAAGAAACGTTACTGTCTTTAAAGAATTTTAAATGAATAGAATCCGAAATTTTGCTTCGGAACAAAGAAAAAAAATTCTTTCAGGGTACATCAATATGCATTATTTGCTATTGAAATGAAATATTATAAAAATAATTTAAAATTTGTAATATTAATTACTATGTATTATTATTAAATGTGCAATGTAATATAAAAGGAACCACTGGAAACATTTGCAAAAGTTAAACAATCTGTCATCGCAGCAGTCATATTCTCATTCGAAATGATTTTCTACGCGATTTCTTTATTCTTCTACTCACTTGGCTATACCGACGGTGGCAGGATCGACATTCCATACTTTTGGCCAAACATTTTGCCTATAATAAATTGCAATTGATATTTGGAATCGGTCGTTTAGTTGGGGCAAAAGGTGAATACATTTTTATTTTGTCCATGTGAAATCCAAACAGGAGAAAATGAATTTTGCGAAAAAACAAGTTAAAGTTCAATATTACAACAAAACTCAAAGGATAGTGATAAATATACAAAGTGGCTGATATGTAGAGCAACTAATTTCAACAACAGCTTGATTCCAGTGACAGTTAATTTTATTATTTACAAGCTTACAAAAGCATTTTGATCCAATGCATTTATTAAAATATTATTCGTGGTGAAATTCAATAGTGCGATAGTGTGATTGCTTTATTTTTGACTGGAAACCTAGAATTTGCTATGGATAGAGCCCTTCAACATTTAAATTTGAATAAATCTTTGTTGTTCGTACAATTACTCGTTACCATGATACAGACAATGTTCTATCGTGTCCAAATCGAATTAAATTGTCATTAGTGGATCTGGTGGTCATATTCGCATTTACGCGCTTGCAAAAGTGAAATTGGGTAACGATAACTTTGTGGAGTGAGGCAAATTTTCGCGAGCCACAAGATGTTTCGTTAGTCACCACAACGATTGTGAGTCTCCAGAATTTTCGGCAGTCATGTCATTTCTGGTTCCTTCTTCTTCGTGAATAAACATTTTCCATTCGTGAGTGTGAGTCTTTAACAGCCCAGCAAAAAAAAAAATTGGAAGTTCTTCCAAAGGCACAACTTTAAAAGCACTTCCAGAAGATGCACTCCCAATGATGCTCTTTATTTTAACTACCCAGGAAGTTCTTTAAATGCAATTTTTTATAACTTGGTTTTTTCATACTTTTAGTGGGTAGTTTTAACTTCTTTTGTTTCAAATTGGTTACAAACAATTTAAGAATTTATAAAATGGTACAAATTATTTAAATTTTGTCGACAAAAATGTTAAATTCAACCTGAAAATATTGTGAATTTTTGAAAATATTTGAGGTCAAACGTTTTAGTCAAGCATTAGAATCCGTTAAAAATTATAAAAAATTATAAAAATTATTTATTTGACAAATATATATATATATATATATATATATATATATATATATATATATATATATATATATATATATATATATATATATATATATATATATATATATATATATATATATATATATATATATATATATATATATATATATATATATATATATATAATATATATATATATATATATATATATATATATATATATATATATATATATATATATATATATATATATATATATATATATATATATATATATATATATATATATATATAACTATAGACCGATATGGACCTAGTTAGGCATGGTTGTTAAAGGCCATATACTAGCACAATGTACCAAATTTCAACTGACTCGGATGAAATTTGCTCCTCCAAGTGGCTCCAAAACCATATATGGGGCTATATATGATTATGGACTGATATGGACCACTTTTGGCATGGTTATTAAATATCATGTACTAACATCACGTACCAAATTTCATCCGAATCGGAAGAATTTTGCTCTTCCAAAGGGATCCGGAAGTCAAATCTGGGGATCGGGGCTATATATTATTATGGACCGATTTCGACCAATTTTTGCATGGGTGTTTGAGGCCATATATTAACACCACATACCAAATTTCAACCGAATCGGTTGAATTTTGCTCTTCCACGAGGCTCCGGAGGTCAAATCTAGGGATCGGTTTATATGGGGACTATATATAATTATGGACCGATGTGGACCAATTTCTGCATGGTTCTTAGAGACCATATACTAATACCATGTACCAAATTTCAGCCGGATCGGATGAAATTTGCTTCTCTTAGAGGCTACGCAAGCCAAATCGGGGGATCGGTTTATATGGGGGCTAATATAATTATTGACCGATGTGGACCAATTTCTGCATGGTTGTTAGAGACCATATACCAACAGCATGTACCAAATTTCAGCCGGATCTGATGAAATTTGCTAATCTTAGAGGATCGGGGTCCGTTTATATGGGGGCTATACGTAAAAGTTAACCGATGTGGCCCATTTGCAATACCATCCGACCTACATCAATAACAACTACTTGTGCCAAGTTCAAGTCGATAGCTTATTTCGTTCGGGAAGTTAGCGTGATTTCAACAGACGGACGGACGGACAGACAGAATTTCACCACGACCCAGAATATATATACTTTATGGGGTCTTAGAGCAATATTTCGATGTGTTACAAACGGAATGACAAAGTTAATATACCCCCCCATCCTATGGTGTAGGGTATAAAAAATACACATTGATAAACTATCCAAAGACAATAAACTTTAGGAAGATAGGAAATTGGCTTGCGTCATACCAAAATGTTGCATTTACCATATTAGTTCCATACCAGTTTGTAATTTTTTATTTGTTTTTAGTTTTTAAATGAAAAATTTAATTTTCTAATGAAACAATTTTAAATTTTAGGCAACAGCAAAAAAATAGATTTTCCGCTTTATGGAAATTAATTTCTTGCACTTAATTTCTTTTTATTTGCATTTTAATGCTATGTCAATACTTGTCGTATACGCGTTTGGTTCTACACGGATGAAAAAGACTGTTTTTCATATGTTTGGCTATAAACATTATATGTTTGGAACACACATTTTTAAACACAATATTTTTGAGTGCAAGCATATAATGTTCATAAACTAGCATAACATGTTTGGGACATATATGTTAATATGTTAGAACATATATGTTTGGGACATAAATGTTTGTAAATATAATATGCTTGAATGCAAACATTTATTAATTTAGAAACAGCCTATAAACATATATGTGTTTAGTAGCTTGGAGCGCTATTTAACAGGGAGCGATATTGAATTAAGTTGGTGGTTGTTGCTTGTTATTACAAAATTAACATTTTATTTTTCCTTGGGCAATTGATCAGCTACTTCTTTGATCCTTATAAACTGTGTGGTCCGCTGTTCGAATCCCCGTCCGGCAAAAGGTAAAATTAAAATAAAAAAAAATCATAAAATTTAATAATTTCTTCTACAATGTTTGTATTACAGAAAAATGTGCTAAGAACTAAAAAATCTCGTGGAAGTGAGAAAGATGTCGGGGAATATACAAATGGGCAGAAACAAAATTTTGAGCATTCAGGTCGAAAACCTATGTTGTTAGCACCTATATTACCTGTTTATTTTCATAATTCATTATGATTGTAAATATATAAATAAATAAATAAAATTTTGAGCACAATATTGTTTGGGAGAATTTTTTTTAAGCATATAATATTTTTGGGTGCAAAATGCTTCCAAACATATTATATGGTCACATAATAACATATTGTTTTTTGGAAGACAACATTATTGAATTTGGATGCAAAAATACAAAATGTTTGGAACTTAGACTACCCAAATATATATTGTTTAGACCAATATGCTTTCAACATATTATATATTGGTAGAGATCAAACATATAAATGTTTGGGCAATACCGAAAAATGTATATGCTTGAAGCAAAATATGTTTGGGAGTATATGTTACAGAAGCGATTTTTTGTAAGGGTGTATGTTACAGAAGCGATTTTTGTGAGGGTGTATAAATGAAAAGTATGAAACTAACACCGTAAATGGTTTGATCTCCAATTTCCTATCTTCCTTCATGTATTGTCTTTGAAACTATCGATCAAAGACGATAGAGTAGGAAGATGTGAAGTGGAGTGTGCATGTGTTAGTATCAGAAACCAAAGGTTAATATGATACTTGTGGGAAAAACGTACCGAACTTATTGGTTTGATACGGACGATTTTTATACACTCCACCATAGGATGGGGCTATGTTAACTTTGTCACTCCGTTTGTAACACATTGAAATATTGCTCTAAAGTAAATAAAGTATATATATATATATATATATATATATATATATATATATATATATATATATATATATATATATATATATATATATATATATATATATATATATATATATATATATATATATATATATATATATATATGTATATATATATATATATATATATATATATATATATATATATATATATATATATATAATATATATATATATATATATATATATATATATTATATTCTGGGTCGTGGTGAAATTCTAAGTCGATCTAAGAATGTCCGTCCGTCCGTCTGTTGAAATCACGCTAACTTCCGAACGAAACAAGCTATCGACTTGAAACTTGTCACATGTAGTTGCTATTGATGTAGGTCGGATGGTATTGCAAATGGGCCATATCGGTCCACATTTACGTATAGCCCCCATAAAAACGGACCCCCAGATTTGGCTTGCAGAGCCTATAAGAGTAGCACATTTCATCCGATCTGGCTGAAATTTCGTACATGGTGTAAGTATATTGTCTCTAACAACCATGCAAAAATTGGTCCACATCGGTCCATAATTGTATATAGCCCCCATATAAACCGATCCCCAGATTTGACCTCCGGAGCCTCTTAGAGGAGCAAAATTCATCCGATCCGGTTGAAATTTGGTACATTTCGGTAGTGTATGGCCGATAACAGCCATGCTAAAATTGGTCCGTATATAGCTTCCATACGAGTATAAATGTTTTTCCGATTTAGGCAAAAATTGGCAAAATTCCCCCATTTCCCTTATCAAATCCCCACTGCTAAGTCGAAAACTGGAAAAAAATGACTCAAATTTTCCTATTACTCTAACACACATCTATCGACCGATAAATCATAAATACACTTTTGCGAAGTTGCCTCAAAATTGGTTCAACATTGTGCTTCATCCCAGGGCATTAGCCGATTTAAACCTTCATGAAACAGATCCCCAATCGAAGAAAAATCACAATTGCCGTTCGAGCCAAAAATATTCTAGCAAAATTTTATTGCCATAGAAAATTTTGTCAAAATTTTGTATTTCTATAGAAAATGTTGTCAAAATTTTATTTCTATAGAAAATTTTGTAAGAATTTTATTTCTGTAAAAAATTTTGTCAAGATGTTTTATTTTTTTTTATTTATTTATTTAATATACATGCATTTATAAATTCAATTGCGAATAAAGTTTATAAAAAGTGTACATACATATATATATATTTGGAAAGGCATAGCATAATAGCTGTTTGCCTATTATGTATACAGAGATATTATATTGTTTTCAAAGATTATATTCATTTACGATCAAGTTTCTGTATTTAATAGAATGTTCAAGATAATTATAAAGTGAAGTAATATTCGTGTCATTTAATATATCTACAACCTCATTATACCCTGCTCCACACTGTGGAACAGGGTATTATAAGTTAGTGCATATGTTTGCAACACCCAGAAGGAGACGAGATAGACACATGGCGTCTTTGGCAAAAATGCTCAGGGTGGGCTCGTGAGTCGATATAGCGATGTCCGTCTGTCCGTGAACACATTTTTGTAATCAAAGTCTAGGTCGCAGTTTTAGTCCAATCGACTTCAAATTTGGTAAAAGTATGTGTTTTGGCTCAGAATAGATCCCTATTGATTTTGGAAGAAATCGGTTCAGATTTAGATATAGCTCCCATATATATATTTCGCCCGATATGGACTTATATGGCCCCAGAAGCCAGAGTTTTACCCTAATTTGCTTAAAATTTTGCACAAGAAGAACAATTAGTACTATAGTCAAGTGTGCCAAATTTTATTGAAATCGGTTCAGATTTAGATATAGCTCCCATATATATCTTTCGCCCGATATGGACTAATACGGTCCCAGAAGCCAGAGTTTTACCCCAATTTGGTTGAAATTTTGCACAGGGAGTAGAATTAGCATTGTAGCTATGCGAGCCATATTTGGTTGAAATCGCTTCAGATTTAGATATAGCTCCCATATATAGCTTTCGCCCGATTTACACTCATATGACCACAGAGGCTAATTTTTTGCTCCGATTTAGTTGAAAATTTGCACAGGGAGTAGAATTAGCATTGTAGCTATGCGTGCACAATTTGGTTGAAATCGGTTCAGATTTAGATATAGCTCCAATATATAGCTTTCGGCCGATTTACACTCATATTTTTTGGTCCGATTTAGTGGAAATTTTGCAAAGTGGGTAGAATTTGCATTATAGCTATGCGTGCCAAATTTGGTTGAAATCGGTTCAGATTTAGATATAGCTCCCATATATATGTTTTTCTGATTTCGACAAAAATGGTCAAAATACCAACATTTTCCTTGTAAAATCGCCACTGCTTAGTCGAAAAGTTGTAAAAATGACTCTAATTTTCCTAAAATTCTAATACATATATAACGAGCGATAAATCATAAATAAACTTTTGCGAAGTTTCCTTAAAATTGCCTCAGATTTAAATGTTTCCCATATTTTTTTTTTTTACTAACATTGTGTTCCACCCTAGTGCATTAGCCGACTTAAATTTTGAGTCTATAGATTTTGTAGAAGTCTATCAAATTCTGTGCAGATCGAGTGATATTTAAATGTATGTATTTGGGACAAACCTTTTTATATAGCCCCAACACATTTGACGGATGTGATATGGTGTCGAAACTTTAGATCTACCAAGTGGTGCAGGGTATAATATAGTCGGCCCCGCCCGACTTTAGACTTTCCTTACTTGTTTTCCATGAGGAACTGCTTACCAAAAAAGGACACTCTTAAATCTTTGTATATCGCACATCTCCAAATAAAGTGATGGGTATTTTCCGATTCGTTCATATTACAAATACTACATAAGCCGTCAGTATTATTTCTGAAGCAACGAGAGTTAAGGTTTAGTAAGCCGCTTCTAGCTCTTATAATCAAACTGGAGGCGCGAGTACTGATATTTCCTATAAGTAGTGGAGTTACATTATGTTTTAATCCCAATAAAGTGATGAGTATTTTCCGATTCGTTCATATTACAAATACTACATAAGCCGTCAGTATTATTTCTGAAGCAACGAGAGTTAAGGTTTAGTAAGCCGCTTCTAGCTCTTATAATCAAACTGGAGGCGCGAGTACTGATATTTCCTATAAGTAGTGGAGTTACATTATGTTTTAATCGTGGGTATAGGTATTGAAATTGCGAGTTGGAAGCATCAACGCATGCATTATCATATTCATTCCGTTTTACATTTTCTATCATTTCTCTCCAATAAAAACATAATGGAATATTATTTAATGGAAGGGAATATTGTGTTTCATTGCATAAATCAGTCCACTCCTTTGCCCAATATATCTTATGTTCAATTATACTCAGAGCTAATCTGTAGGGGAGTCTGTGATGATCAAGTTCTAGTACTCGTTTAATATAACATAGATACAATCTTAATGATGATATAAACATTGAGTTCAGCCCAGTTTCTGGAAGTAGTAGTACCTTCGGAGTATTCGAAGGTAGACAAAATAGTTTCTTAATAAAGAAACGAAATAATTTCTCTACTGAGTCATATCTCTCAAAGCCCCAAACCTGGGCGGCATATAACATAATAGATTTGGAGCATGCAATTCTCGGGTGTTTTATGTACCTGGACCATGTAGAGTTAATAGCTATTTTTGACGCTGAAAGTTTATTCTGTAGATGCTTTCTAAAAGATAGATTGTATGCTATCTCTACTCCAAGGTACTTATAGTAGTTCACAATCTCTATTGTCTCCTCGCCAAGGGTCCACCTTAAACTTGAAGAAATCCTAGGACCTTTTCGGAACACCATAATTTTTGACTTATGCAAGTTTATATGTAAATTCCAAGTATTACAATATTCTTCCAAGGCGTCTATCATTCGTTGTAGTCCTGTAGGAGAATCCGACAGGATAACGATATCGTCAGCATATAGTAGGACTTTGACATTCATACCAGCGACACTTACACCCTCTGGGAGGATGTTGGGCAAATCATTCACATACAGTGGAAAAAGTAACTGACTAAGAACACATCCCTGTTTGACACCCGTGTCCGTTGAGAAAAGTTCTGAAAATGTGTCACCGTCCCAAACCCTGTATGTATTGCTCTCATATAGTGCCATGAGAACGCGTATCATCTTGCTTGAAAGTCCAACGCTTGACAGACAATTCAATTTCTTGGAATGAGGTCAAAGGCCGCCGAGAAGTCAACAAAAAATGCATATGTAAATTTATTCTTGAGATTGTTCAATTTAACAATATTCACAAGGTTGAAAATGTTTTCAACCGTTGAATAACCCTTCCTGAAGCCTGCCTGAAATTCGTTGAGAATATTGTTATGTTCGAGCCACCCGGATAATCTGTTCAGTAACATTATATTGAAAATTTTTCCTATACTGTCGATTAGGGACAAGGATGGAACGTTAGGATCACCCTTCTTATGTAATAGAACCAGAATAGATTGTCTGAAGGATATTGATATATTTTCACGTAAGAAGATGTGATTGAATACTTTCAATATATTAAGGAAGGAAGCAATTAGGCGCAAATCTGTAGAATTCGTAGGGAATTCCATCTTGACCTGGAGATTTCTTGGACTTAAGGTTGTTGTATTGTCAACCTTGCAATTCACAAAACTCGAATGGGGAATCACGTATGGGATCGACGAAATAAGGCAGACACCAGTTTATATGTTGGAAATCAGATCTAGTCTTCAATATGGAACTGAAATATACTCGGAAATCGTTGGAGTTCAGATTATTTTTCTGGCGTGAAGCCCGATTCTTCAGCGAATTTGATATATTCCACCAGTCCTTCCCATCCTTTACATAATCCAACATTTTGAGGTTTTCATTGAAGTATTCCATATTCTTACTATTGCACAGTCTCATGAATCTCGATCTCGTAGAATAGTAACGCTTTCTATTATCAGATGTATGATTCAACCGAAATTCTCTCAAACGTTTGCGCATAGTGCGTCTAAGCCGATAACAGGCCCAATCGAACCACCCCTGTTTCGGTTCAAAAATTCTTTTGCTCCTTCCAACAACTTGTGCCTGCCTTATTCTTTCCGTTATCGAGTATAACATTTCGTCCACCGTCATATCACTGTCGAATTGCATTGTACCTGAGAGTTCAGTTATATTGCGGACGAACTGTCCACTTTTCTTAGGGTTCCAATAAAGCCTCACAAGGGAAATGTCATTCCTTATACTACGATATGTTCTTGGAAAATTAAACTCAAGGCAAAGAGGCATATGGTCCGAAAAGGGTTCTGATGGAATAGTAAGTTCTCGGACGTAAGGTAATAGATCGAATGAACAAAAGGAGTAGTCGATAACACAGCTTCCCATTGCGCCACAGAAACTAAATTCCCATTGCGCCACAGAAACTAAATTTTGTCAAGATGTTATTTCTACAAAAAATTTATGAAGCATTTCATAGTTGAGGAGAGAAATATTTTGCAAAATCTCCCAAAACATAAAGAATTCTCCCAATCTACCGAACAGTAAAAAAATTACCATTTTTGGGTAGACTCGTGTTCATAATTGTATATAGCCCCCATATAAAGCGACCCCCATATTTCAATTCTGGCTCTATAATTACCGCACAAAAGTTCGTATCGGTTCGTAATTATTTTTTCCCTATATATACCGGCCAAGAACTGAATATATACGTATTTAATCGGCCTTTGTTTTATCTACTATATATCCCGCAGTGACTAACTTACGATTTAGAAGATGATGTTAAGATGTTTTAAAGGGTGATACGGTCAAAATTTGGTCAATATAAACATGACGTATTTCTTTCAATTTTGCATTTAAAAACCTGAACACCCCTCATTTTGAAGGTGTGTGTGTGTAGAATGTTGCTCCTATTTTGATTTTGGAATTCACTCTTCAGTTGTCAAAATGCCGTCCAAGCAAGAAGAGCAGCGTATCAAAATTTTGCTCGCGCATCGCGAAAATCCGAGCTACTTGCACGCAAAGCTGGTAAAATCGCTAAAAGTTACCAAATCAACCGTTACAAATGTAATTAAAGTGTTTGGGGAACGTTTGTCGACAGACAGGAAGTCTGGATCGGGGGGAAATCGAATACCGGAAGCCGCTGAGACGACAAAGAGAGTTGCCGGTAGTTTCAAGCGAAACCCTAACCTCTCTCTCCGAGATGCCGCAAATAAGCTGGATGTATCGTCTACAACCGTACATCGAGCCAAAAAACGAGCCGGACTATCGACTTACAAGAAGGTAGTGACTCCAAATCGCGATGATAAACAAAATACGACGCCCAAAGCGCGATCCCCGACGATGCTGACGAAGTTTGACTGCGTGGTAATGGACGACGAAACCTACGTCAAAGCCGACTACAAGCAGCTTCCGGGACAGGAGTTTTATACGGCAAAAGGAAGTGGAAAGGTAGCAGATATTTTCAAGCACATAAAACTGTCAAAGTTCGCAAAGAAATATCTGGTTTGGCAAGCCATCTGTACCTGTGGTTTGAAAAGCAGCATTTTCATAGCTTCCGGGACTGTCAACCAAGAAATTTACGTGAAAGAGTGGTTGAATAAACGTCTGCTGCCTTTCCTGAAGAAACACGGTTGTTCCGTACTGTTTTGGCCGGATTTGGCATCTTGCCATTACGGTAAAAAGGCCATGGAGTGGTACGCCGCCAACAACGTGCAGGTGGTTCCCAAGGACAAGAACCCTCCCAACACGCCAGAGCTACGCCCAATTGAGAATTACTGGGCTATTGTCAAGCGGAACCTAAAGAAGACCAAAAAAACTGCTAAGGACGAGCAGCAGTTCAAGGCAAACTGGCTGTACAATACTTTTTATACCCTCCACCATAGGATGGGGGTATATTAACTTTGTCATTCCGTTTGTAACACATCGAAATATTGCTGTAAGACCCCATAAAGTATAAATATTCTGGGTCGTGGTGAAATTCTAAGTCGATCTGAGCATGTCCGTCCGTCCGTCCGTCTGTTGAAATCACGCTAACTTCCGAACGAAACAAGCTATCGACTTGAAACTTGGCACAAGTAGTTGTTATTGATGTAGGTCGGACGGTATTGCAAATGGGCCATATCGGTCCACTTTTACGTATAGCCTCTATATAAACGGACCCCCAAATTTGGATTGCGAATCCTCTAAGAGAAGCAAATTTCATCCGATCCGGCTGAAGTTTGGTACATGGTGTAAGTAAGTCTCTAATGACCATGCGAAAATTGGTCGAAATCGGTCCATAATTATATATAGCCCCTATATAAAGCGATCAACCGATTTGGCTTGCGGAGCCTCTAGGAGAATCAAATTTCATCCGATCCGACTGAATTTTGGTACATGGTGTAAGTATATGGTCTCTTATGACCATGTAAAAATTGGTCAACATCGGTCCATAATTATATATAGCCGCCATATAAACCGATCACCAGATTTGACCTCCGGAGCCTCTTGGAAGACCAAAATTCATCTGATTCAGTTCAAATTTGCTACGTGGTGTTAATATATGGCCTCAAACAACCATGCAAAAATTGGTCAAAATCGGTCCATAATTATATATAGGCCACATATAAACCGACCCCCGGAGTTGACCTCCGGAGCCCCTTGGAAGAGCAAAATTCATCCGATTCGGTTGAAATTTAGTACGTGATGTTAGTATATTGTATTCAACAACCATGCAGGAATTGGTTCATATCAGTCCATAATTATATATAGCACCCATATAAACCGATTCCCAGATTTGACCTCCGGTGCCTTATGGAGAAGCAAAATTTATCCGATCTGGTTGAAATTTGGTACGTGGTGGTAGTATATGATATTTAACAACCATGCCAAAAGTGGTCCATATCAGTCCATAATCATATATAGCCACCATATAAACCGATCCCGAGATTTGGTTTTGGAGCCTCTTGGAGGAGCAAATTTCATCCAAGTCAGTTGAAATTTGGTACATTGTGTTAGTATATGGCCGTTAACAATCATGCCTAACTAGGTCCATATCGGTCTATAGTTATATATAGCCCTCAGATAAATCGATCCCCAATCACACAAAAATTGGTCCATATCAAGTTCATAATTGTATATAGCCCTTATATAAGCGACCCCCATATTTCAATTCTGGCTCTCTATGAATCGTGCAAAAAGTCCATATCGATTCGTAATTATTTGTAGACGTACCTATACATAACTTTTTTGTCTAATATATACCACGTATGGACTAACTCACAATTTAGAAAACGATGTTAAGAAGTTTTCAGATACCACAACCCAAGTAATTCGATTGTGAATGACATTCTTTCGTAGAAGTTTCTACGCAATCCATGGTGAAGGGTACATAAGATTCGGCCTGGCCGAACTAACGGCCGTATATACTTGTTTATAACTCACTTCTTTCACATTTAATTTTTAATTTAAACTTTTATGTTTCAAATAGGTTAAAAACAGAGTAAGAATTAATAAAATGGAGCAAATTATTAAAATTTTCGTGAAAAAATTGCTACATCCATTCTAGAAAAATTGAGAATTTTTGAAAATATTTGAGAGCAATGGTTTCGTACAAGCTTTAGTATATATTAAAAATCATAAAAAATTATATTTTTTTATTTGTTTATATCACACAGTTATTTAATTCACATCCAAAACACAGAATTCGGATCACAACTTAAGAAATGATGCAAATTCGATGCAACGGCTGTTTAAATGGTAAACATCCGTCCTATGACAACCCCATGTTAAATTCATCGCTTCGGCGCCAATTTTGCACCACTTCCGGATCCAAAAATCACATTTTCACTACTTTTTTGGTAACGCTTTTTTTGCTGGGATGTAAATGTAATCCGGAGTGATGCCAACTAATGAAAGTTTTTGTTAGGATGTTGTCAAAATTTTATTTCTATAGAAAATTTTGTCGGAATTTTATTTCTATAGAAAAATTTGTCAAAATTTTATTTCTATAGAAAACATCAAAAACATCAAAAAATTGGTAGAATTCTACCAACTGTGGCAACCGTGAAATCACATTTCATTTGCATTTGCAATAAAAATTCATTGATCATGATTCTGTATCGATTTACATTCACAGTAACGCATCGTCCTTCCTCATTTTTAAGGAAATGATTCCACCAGCCCATAGATCGCACCAAACAGTACATTCATCGGAATGTATTTGTAATTTTAGGACGGCGTGTGGATTATATTTGCTCCAAATAGGGCAATTTTACCTGTTGGCATATCCTTTCAACCAAAAATGCGCCACATCACTGAAGATAATTTTGCGGTAAAAAAAGCGTATAAACATTTTTAATTGAACATTATTTTTGTTTTCCACGATTTGCAAGAGTTGTTCATGATATTTTGCCACACAATATTGGGCAGAGACGTCACTTTAAACCGTCAAAGCAGCTGTCAGACAACAGAGTGATTCATATCATAAAAAAAACACTCTTTCCATTGTCTGAGTAGTCCATCATTTTTTATCGTTTCTTTCTCAAAGGAGAGCAAAAGACTGGTTATAGCAATTCCTCTTTGGGATTTTTACACCTACTTCGATACATCATTTTTCACAGATAGATCCATGGAATAATAAGTTTGTGCATTTGTATGTAACGCCAAGAAGGAAAAGTCGATTTAGCGATGTCCGTCTGTCTGTTGGTGTATTTTTGTGTGCAAAGTACAGCTCGCAGTTTTAGTCCGATTGTAAATTTGGTATAGGGTCCTGTTTCGGCTCAAAGACGATCCCTATTGATTTTGGAAAAAATCGGTTCAGATTTAGATATAGCTGCCATATATATTTTTCACCGATCTGGTCATAATTGGCGTGTATATCAACCGATCTTCCTCAAATTCCGTACATTCGAATATTTTATGAGTCTCAAAAAACTTGCAAAATATCAGCTAAATCGGTTCAGATTTAGATATAGCTCCCATATATAGCTTTCGCCCGATTTACACTCATTTGCCCGCAGAGGCCAATTTTTTGCTCCGATTTAGTTGAAATTTCGCACAGGGAGTAGAATTAGCATTGTAGCTATGTGTGCCAAATTTGTTTGAAATCAGTTCAGATTTAGATATAGCTCCCAAATATATAGTTTTCGCCCGATTTACACTCATTTGCCCGCAGAGGCCAATTTTTTGCTCCGATTTAGTTGAAATTTTGCACAGGGAGTAGAATTAGCATTGTAGCTATGTGTGCCAAATTTGTTTGAAATCAGTTCAGATTTAGATATAGCTCCCATATATAGCTTTCGCCCGATTTACACTCATATGACCACAGAGGCCAATCTTTTACTCCGATTTAATTGAAATTTTGCACAGGGAGTAGAATTAGCATTGTAGCTATGTGTGCCAAATTTGTTTGAAATCAGTTCAGATTTAGATATAGCTCCCATATATAGCTTTCGCCCGATTTACACTCATTTGCCCGCAGAGGCCAATTTTTTGCTCCGATTTAGTTGAAATTGTGCACAGGGAGTAGAATTAGCATTGTTGCTATGTGTGTCAAATTAGGTTGAAATCGGTTCAGATTTAGATATAGCTCCCATATATATGTTTTTCTGATTTCGACAAAAATTGTCAAAATACCAACATTTTCCTTGTAAAAGCGACACTGCTTAGTCGAAAAGTTGTAAAATTTACTCACATTTTCCTAAACTTCTAATACATATATATCGGGCAATAAATCATAAATAAACTTTTGCGAAGTTTCCTTAAAATTGCTTCAGATTTCAATGTTTCCCATATTTTTTTTTTTTACTAACATTGTGTTCCACCATTAGCCGACTTAAATTTTGAGTCTATAGATTTTGTAGAAGTCAAATTCTGTCTAGATCGAGTGATATTTAAATGTATGTATTTGGGACAAACTTTTATATATAGCCCCCAACACATTTGGCGGATGTGATATGGTATCGAAAATTTAAATCTACAAAGTGGTGCAGGGTATAATATAGTCGGCCCCGCCCGACTTTAGACTTTCCTCACTTGTTTTTTACTAAAATTGTGTTCCACCCTAGTGCATTAGCCAACTTAAATTTTGAGTCTATAGATTTTGTAGAAGTCTATCAAAGTCTGTCCAGATCGAGTGATATTTAAATGTATGTATTTGGGACAAACCTTTAGATATAGCCCCGAACACATTTGACGGAAGTGATATGGTATCGAAAATTTAGATCTACAAAGTTGTGCAGGGTATAACATAGTCGGCCCCGCCCGACTTTAGACTTTCCTTACTTGTTTCTTAATACAAATATTTTGGAAAAAATGGAAATCACCATAGCTTAATTTCTTACTTTCAGATCTTTTAAAATTATTTAATTCCATTGCCGAGAATTATGGTAAAAATATGCTATTGTACGCTGGACCCTATACATTTGTGATAACTACAGATCCTGTTGTCGTTAAAGATATTCTGTCATCAAAACTAAGTATAGATAAAACAGATCTTGGTTACGACGGTCTTTCCAATGCAATTGACCGGGGCCTGATTACTATATCAAGTGAGTATCACTTGGTGAAGTTTTATGACCCTTTAAGAAAAATGAAAGAGTTAAATTTTACATGGTTTGGTTTTTGCAAACTTCCAGATGGTCATTGGATCCGTGATCGAAAGATAATGAATACAGCTTTCAAAATTGGATGTTTAATGGAGTTTATGAGAGCATTTAATAGAAAAGCTAATGATTTACTCAAAGAGATTGATATGGACATAGAACAGGGCAATGAGACATATTTGATCCATTTGCTGCGAGAAGTGTCACTTAATGTTTCATTGGGTAAGTATGTGAGTTTAGAGTTTTTCAGTGGATTCGTGAGGATATTTGAAAGTCGATTCTCGATCGATAAGCGACTCTTTAAAAGCCTGAAACTGTCATTGTTAGTCCTCTGTTTTTAGATAGCCGAGGATTTATTGAAATAATGAAATTCTCTCTTGTGATTTTATGATGAAAACCAATCCTAGGTAAGGTAAGTTGAGGTGATAAACTGTTTATCAAGAGTATTTGTGCCTTACCTTCAGCAATATCGTATCGAGAATAATGACTCACCATGATCCGACGATTTCGGTTACCATACATAAAATTTTTTTATAAGAATTATCACTCAGCAAATTATAGTTTTTGATTATTTCTCGCAAACTCCAATTTGTATTTCTACGATTCAGAAAATATTAGTAATGTCAGAATTGACAATAGATGCCTAAGTTCGGGATATACGCATCGGACAATTCATATATCACAGTCTCATTCCGTAGATTACATTTTGCAGTAGTGCCCACCAAACATCATTTACGAAAGTGTTGATTAACTTCTTTAAGTGTAGCTGAATCGCATTGATTACTCTTGGAAGTTTATTCGGAGTGGGCTCTTTCGATTTCAACGTGCGATAGGATGTTTGTGCATTT
Organism: Haematobia irritans; assembly: GCF_050003625.1. Classification (NCBI taxonomy): domain Eukaryota; kingdom Metazoa; phylum Arthropoda; class Insecta; order Diptera; family Muscidae; genus Haematobia; species Haematobia irritans. Next base: position 132,079,810 of record NC_134399.1, on the reverse strand, counting down.
CACAAGTTTCCATTTCAATGTGGAAGGCCGCCCAGGACAGCCGAATAAGTTGGAAGGTGCTGAATTGGAGGCATTACTCAAAATTTACACTCCAAGACATATCCCATCGATTGAAACTACTGGGAATGAATAAAGACCAAACATATTAGGTATCGTATGAGTTGAAGCCTAGAGATGTCGACAGCTTTCTAGGCAACACTAGAAAGGCTTTTTTGCATCACATCATTGCTGATGATGAAAAATGGATCCATTAATGTAACGTGATTTTTTGATCGGCTGAGATAAGCTCAGTTGCCTCCAGGATATCTGTAAGGACTCACTAAACTTTTCGGAATTAGAACATAAGTGTTTACGACTTTCGTGTGATATATAAGGATCTCTCATGACCTGATGGGATGAGGCATTCGGGATGTCGTTGAGTTGTCCATAATCGGGTACTGGTTCATAGATAATCTGCAAGTTGTAAGTACTTCGATTCTTAGGTTGCTTAGAGGTTGATGCTTAGAGGTCGGTTAGATGATGATCGCACACAATCGTTTTTTTTCAGATTCAATCACAAAATTAATTGATCCAATTAATTTTTTAATTGAAATGTCTTCAATCACGAAAATGATAGTATCAATCACAGTTTTAATTGAGCATCAAAAAAAAATACTTGATTAAAAAATTAGTTGATTTCATTAGCAAATTTCAATTAATTTTTTTATACCCACCACCATAGAACGGTGACGGGGGTATAATAAGTTTGTCATTCCGTTTGTAACACATCGAAATATCGATTTCCGACTATATAAAGTATATATATTCTTGATCAGGGAGAAATTCTAAGACGATATAGCCATGTCCGTCTGTCTGTCTGTTGTAATCACGCTACAGTCTTCAATAATAAAGCAATCGTGTTGAAATTTCGCACAAACTCGTCTTTTGTCTGCAGGCAGGTCAAGTTCGAAGATGGGCTATATCGGTCCAAGTTTTGATATAGTCCCCATATAAACCGACATCCCGATTTGGGGTCTTGGGCTTATAAAAACCTTAGTTTCTATCCAATTTGCCTGAAATTGGAAATCTAAAGGTATTTTATGACCACAAAGAGGTGTGCCAAAAATGGTGAGTATCGGTCCATGTTTTGGTATATCCCCCATATAGATCGATCTCCCGATGTGGGGTCTTGGGCTTATAGAATCCGTAGTTTTTATCCGATTTGCCTGAAATTGGAAATCTAGGGGTATTTTATAACAATAAAGAGGTGTGACGAAAATGGTGAGCATCGGTCCATGTTTTGGTATAGCCCCCATATAGACCGATCTCCAGTTTTTACTTCTTGGGCGTCTAAAATCTGTGGTTTTTAGTCAATTTGCCTGAAATTGGAAATCTAAAGGTATTTTATGACCACAAAGAGGTGTGCCAAAAATGGTGAGTATCGGCCAATGTTTTGGTACATCCCCCATATAGACCGATCTCCCGCTATGGGGTCATGGGCTTATAGAATCCGTAGTTTTTATCCTATTTGCCTCAAAATGGAAATCTACAGGTATTTTATGACCACAAAGAGGTGTGCCAAAAATGGCGAGTATCGATCAATGTTTTGGAATATCCCCCATATAGATCGATCTCCTGATTTGGGGTCTTTCGCTTATAGAAACCGTAGTTTTCATCCAATTTGCGCGAAATTGAAAATCTAGAGATATTTTAGAACCCTCAAGAGGTGTGCTGAAAATGATGAGTATCGGACCATGTTTTTATATAGCCCCCATATAGACCGATCTCCAGATTTTATTCTTGGGCTTATAGAAACCGTAGTTTTTATCCAACTTGCCTCAAATTGGAAATCTAGAGGTATTTTAGGACCACAAAAAGGTATGCCGAAAATGGTGAGTATAGGTCCATGTTTTAATATAGCCATCAGATAGACCAATCTCCCGATATTACTTTTTGGGCTTCTAGAAACCGTAATTGTTGTCCACTTTTCCTGATATCGAAAATCTAGAGGTTTTTAGGAATATAAATAGGTGTGCAAGAAATGATTTTTTTAGGCTTCTAGAATCCGTAGTTTTTATCTAATTTGCCTGAAATGAGAAATCTAGAGGTATTTTAGAACCTTAAGTATGAGAGCCGAAAATGGCGTGTATTGGTCCATGTTGTGGTTTATCTCCCAAATAGACCGATCTCCCGATTTTACTTCTTGGGCTTTTAGAAACCATAGTTTTTATCAAATGTGCATGAAATTTTAAGTCTAGAAGTATTTTAGGAACATAAAGAGGTGTGCCGAAAATGGTGAATATCGGTCCATGTGCACTGATAATGAAAATTGCTTGAAACTGAATTATAGTTTCCAGATTTTACTTCTGGTAATCATTTAAATAATGGGGGTAAAAATCTACAGATGTTAGATTTTAAATCAAGGCGTTATTTCATCGTTTTATTGTACACTTGCACACGATGTTTATGATTCCTCTAAAACTCAAACAAATATGGTTCTTATAAATACAGAATCGGATCTAGTCTTCATAGGTAAAATCTTTGAATTTATCTTCGGGAAGTGTACTGGTTGAACTGATCTGCTTGTCACCAAATCACCCTGAAATTTTCACAGGAAACTATAATATTTGATTCATGGTGTTGGGTATTTAAGATTCGGCCCGGCCGAACTTACTGCTTTATATACTTGTTTATTGATTCAATTAAATTTTTAATTAAAAACGGAACTATTTTTAATCGATATACTAGATTTAATCATTTCCTAGAACTATTTTTAATCCTTTTTATACCCTCCACCATAGACCCCATAAAGTATATATATTCTGAGTCGATCTAAGCATGTCCGTCCGTATGTTGAAATCACGCTAACTTCCGAACGAAACAAGCTATCGACTTGAAATTTGGAACAAGTAGTTACTATTGATGTAGGTCGGATGGTATTGCAAATGGGCCATATCGGTCTACTTTTACGTATAGTCCGCATATAAACGGACCCCCAGATTTGGCTTGCGGAGCAAATTTCATCCGATCATGCTGAAATTTGGTACATGGTGTTAGTATATGGTCTTTAACAACCATGCAAAAATTGGTCCATATCGGTCCATAATTATATATAGCCCCCATATAAACCGATCCCCCGATTTGGCTTGCAGAGCCTCTAAGAGAAACAATTTTCATCTGATCCGGCTGAAATTTGGTACATGGTGTCAATATATGGTCTCTAACAACCATGCAAAAATTGGTCCATATCGGTCCATAATTATATATAGCCCCCATATAAACCGATCCCCCGATTTGGCTTGCAGAGCCTCTAAGAGAAACAATTTTCATCTGATCCGGCTGAAATTTGGTACATGGTGTTAGTATATGGTGTCTAACAACCATGCAAAAATTGGTCCATATCGGTCCATAATTATATATAGCCCCCATATAAACCGATCACCAGATTTGACCTCCGGAGCCTCTTAGAAGACCAAAATTCATCTGATTCAGTTGAAATTTGGTACGTGATGTTAATATATGGCCTCAAACACCCGTGCAAAAATTGGTCGATATCGGTACATAATTATATATAGGCCCCATATAAACCGATCCCCAGATTTGACCTCCGGAGCACCTTGGGAGAGCAAAATTCTTCCCATTCGGTTGAAATTTGGTACGTGATGTTAGTATAGGGTATCCAACAACCATGCAGGAATTGGTTCCTATCAGTCCATAATAATATATAACTCCCATATAAATCGATCACCAGATTTGACCTCCGGTGCCTTTTGAAGAAGCAAAATTCATCCGATCTGGTTGAAATTTGGTACGTGGTGGTAGCATATGATATTTAACAACCATGTGAGTTGAAATTTGTGGATGACAGTCTTTCGTAGAAGTTTCTACGCAATCCATGGTGGAGTGTACATAAGATTCGGCCTGGCCGAACTTACGGCCGTATATACTTGTTTTAGCTGTCTTACTCTTTTTATACCCTCCACCATAGGATGGGGGTATATTAACTTTGTCATTCCGTTTGTAACACAGCGAAATATTGCTCTAAGACCCCATAAAGTATATATATTCTGGGTCGTGGTGAAATTCTGAATCGATCTGAGCATGTCCGTCTGTTGAAATCACGCTAACTTCCGAACGAAACAAGCTATCGACTTGAAACTTGGCACAATTAGTTGTTATTGATGTAGGTCGGATGGTATTGCAAATGGGCCATATCAGTCCACTCTTACGTATAGCCCCCATATAAACGGACCCCCAAATTTGGCTTGCGATTGCTCTAAGAGAAGCAAATTTCATCCAATCCGGCTGAAATTTGGTACATGGTGTTAGTATATGGTCTCTAACAACCATGCAAGAATTGGTCCATATCGGTCCATAATTATATATAGCCCCCATATAAACGGTTCCCCAGATTTGATCTCCGGAGCCTCTTGGAGGAGCAAAATTCATCCGATCCGGTTGAAATGTGCAACGTGGTGTTAGTATAAGGCCGCTAATAACCATGCCAAAAATTGGTCCATATCGGTCTATAGTTATATATAGCCGATCCCCAATCACACAAAAATTGGTCCTTATCGGTTCATAATCATGGTTGCCACTCGAGTCAAAAATAATCTACCAAAATTTTATTTCTATAGAAAATTTTTTTAAAATTTTATTTCTATACAAAATTTTGTCAAAATTTTATTTCTAAAGAAAATTTTGTTAAAATGTTATTAGGTTCGTAATCATGGCTGCCACTCGAGCCAAAAATAATCTACCAAAAATCTACCATTTGTATAGAAAATTTTGTCAACATTTTATTTCCAAATAAAAATTTGTCAAAATTTTATTTATATAGAAAATTGTGTTAAAATTTTATTTCTATAGAAAATTTTATTAAAATTTTATATCTATAGAAAATTTTGTCAAAATTGTATGTCTATAGAAAATTTTGTCAAACTGAATTATATACGTATTTGATCGATCTTTTTTGATTTAATATATACCACGTATGGACTTACATACAATTTAGAAGACGGTGTTAGGAGGTTTTAAGATACCTTGCCATCGGCAAGCGTTACCGCAACTTAAGTAATCCGATTGTGGATGGCACTGTTTAGAAGAAGTTTCTACGCAATCCATGGTGGAGGGTACATAAGCTTCGGCCTGGCCGAACTTACGGCCGTATATACTTGTTTCTTTTTCATATGGGGCCGTTTTGCCGCGATTTCGACCTTCAAATGCTCCAATAACGCCATATAATAGTCACGTTTGATGGTTTTTCCCTTCTCAAGATAATCGATAAAAATTATTCCATGCGCATCCCAAAAAAGCAGAGGCTATTACTTTGCCAGCGGACTTTTGAGTCTTTCCACGCTTCGGAGATGGTTCGCTGTCCACTCAGCCGACTGTCGATTGGACTCAGGAGTGTAGTAATGAAGCCATGTTTCATCCATTGTCACATATCGACGGAAAAACTCGGGTGTATTACGAGTTAACAGCTGCAAACACCGCTCAGAATCATCAACACGTTGTTGTTTTTGGTCAAGCTCGCGCGGCACCCATTTTGCAGAGAGCAAATATTGAGGAATGATGTGACCAACACGTTCCTTTGATATCTTTAAGGCCTCTGCTATCTCGATCAACTTCATTTTACTGTCATTCAAAATCATTTTGTGGATTTTTTTGATGTTTTCGTCGGCGTTCACCGTCCTCCGTGCTCATTTCACCACGCTTGAATTTTGCATACCAATCAATTATTGTTGATTTCCCTGGAGCAAAGTCCGGAAACTCATTATCAAGCCAAGTTTTTGTTTCCACCGTATTTTTGCCCTTCAGAAAACAGTATTTTATCAAAACACGAAATTCCTTTTTTTCCATTTTTTTTTTCACAATAACAAAAGTTGCTTCACAACAGACGCTCTATCTCACAAACTAATTGACTTACAGACGTCAAATTTTGACACGAATCATTTGAAGATTGGTAGTATATAAAAATAATATGCATTTAATACTAGCGTCGCCATCTATGTGTCAGATCGGGTACTTATCAGCCAACCTGTTAATTTAGTCCATGCGGGATATATAGTAGACAAAAGAAAGGTCGATTAAATACGTATATATTTAGTTCTTGACCGGTATATATAGGAAAGAAATAATTACGAACCGATATTTCTATAGACAATGTTGTCAACATTTTATTTCTATATTGAAATTTGGCAAAATTTTATTTCTGTAGAACATTTTGTCAAAATGTTATTTATTGTTGTTGTTTTTTTGATTTCAGCTTAAGACTATGCATTGACTAAACTACAAGTGTAGCTTAACCAACAGAGGAAAATAATGTTTGTCAAATTTATTTGGGCAAAGCCCTATAGACTGCAAGATGGTTGGATGTACAGCTGCTTCCTCATAAAAAATCGCTTCTGTAACATATACTCCCAAACATATTTTGCTTCAAGCATATACATTTTTGGGTATTGCCCAAACATTTATATGTTTGATCTCTTCCAATATATAATATGTTTGAAAGCATATTGGTCTAAACAATATATGTTTGGTTAGTCTAAGTTCCAAACATTTTGTATTTTTGCATCCAAATTCAATAATGTTGTCTTCCAAAAAACAATATGTTATTTTGTGAACATATAATATGTTTGGAAGCATTTTGCACCCAAAAATATTATATGCTTAAAAATATTCTCCCAGACAATATTGTGCTCAAAATTTTATTTATTTATTTATATATTTACAATCATAATGAATTATGAAAATAAACAGGTAATATAGGTGCTAACAACATAGGTTTTCGACCTGAATGCTCAAAATTTTGTTTCTGCCTAATTGTATATTCCCCATCTTTCTCACTTCCACGACATTTTTTAGTTCTTAGCACCTTTTTCTGTAATACAAACATTGTAGAAGAAATTATTCAATTTTTTTTATTTTAATTTTACCTTTTGCCTGACTGGGATTCGAACAGCGGATCACACAGTTTGTAAGGATCAAGAAGTAGCTGATCAATTGCCCAAGGAAAAATAAAATGTTAATTTTGTAGTAACAAGCAACAACCACCAACTTAATTCAATATCGCTCCCTGTTAAATAGCGCTCCAAGCTACTAAACACATATATGTTTATAGGCTATTTCTAAATTAATATATGTTTGCATCCAAGCATATTATATTTACAAACATTTTATGTCCCAAACATAATATGTTCTAACATATTAACATATATGTCCCAAACATGTTATGCTAGTTTATGAACATTATATGCTTGCACTCAAAAATATTGTGTTTAAAAATTTGCGTTCCAAACATATAATGTTTATAGCCAAACATATGAAAAACAGTCTTTTTCATCCGTGCACATTCCTCATCAGCATCCTCTACTTGCAGCAAAACTATCAAGCAATTAATTTTATTTATTGTAAAAAAGTTTGTCAAAATATTATTTCTATAGAGAATTTTGTCAAAATTTTATTTCTATAGAGAATTTATTCAAAATTTTATTGCTGTAGAAAATTTGGTCAAAATTTGATTTCTATAGACATTTTAGTCAAAATTTAATTTCTATAGAGAATTTATTCAAAATTTTATTTCTGTAGAAAATTTTTTCAACATTTTATTTCTATTAAAAAAGTTTGTCAAAATTGTATTTCTATACAGAATTTATTCAAAATTTTATTTCCATAGAAAATTTTGTCAACATTTTATTACTATCAACAATTTTTCTAAAGAAAATATTGTTAAAAATTTATTTCTGTAGAAAACTTGTGAAATGCCTCTTAATTGGAGAGAAATATTTTGCAAAATCTTCCAAAATATCAAGAATACTCGCAATCTACCAAACAATAAAATATCAAACATTTTTGGCAGAATTCTTCCAACTGTGGCAACCGTGGCACATACACGCAAATCCATAAATCGTCACCTATCACTTTGTACCACAATCGTATTTTTGAGAGCATTTCTTTCGACACAAGCATTTGTTTAAAAAGTGTGTTGAATCCAATGCAAATAAATTTTTTTACCGACCCAGTGTTCATGCAATATTGAATGTATGCTGGTCCCATTAATGCCTGAGGTTGTCTCAATCCTCTCTTAGGTCACATGACAATGGTTTCCGGAATAAGAACTGATTTAGGCGACCTTCATGAAATTGGTCTTAGAGTGAACTAGGACCTCGTTTGATTTCACCATATTATCGATAAACACTGGTCCATGCTAGAGCTAAAAATAGAATTAATCTCATCGAGACACTTTTGTTCAATACAGTCACGTCGAAATTTGTCAAAAAAAATAATCGTACGAAAATGTTCCATTTTCCTGAAAAAAATTGTCGTGGGACAAAAGATTGTATGTTCTTAAAATACAAATACTAATTTTGCTTAGCATAGAAGATGCATTTCTCTGCTATAAAGATTTTCCTTGTCCAAAAATCAATAAACTTTTCAATGAATCCATTTTGTCCTTATAGTAAAGTGATTTGAAGCAAACATGGATATCCTAACATGTAAGAAAACTTTGTTTGACTAAAGTCAACTCGGCTATAATAATTCTAAAAAATTATCCAAAATTAATTAAATTGTCTTTAAATTGTCAATTTTTTATATCTTGGCTACAAAGTAAACAAACGTTTAAAAATAGGAGTGGTTTTCCAATACAGTTACCCCTATAATCCGCACACTCGCTAGCCCTCAATTATATATTTCTCATATATTTTTTTAAAATTTTAATTTTAAAATTAAAATATATTGTATTACTTTTCACAAGCATCCAATGATTTGTCGTTATATACTTAATTTATAAATTCTAAATTATAATTTAACAACTTTTGATTTTTTCTACTGAAATTTTATGTGAAAAATTAAAATGTATTTACCTTTTCCATCAATTAGAGGACCAAATCCAGTAATCAATTGTAATTTGTTATGGGCAAAAGAATTGAATGACGATCCTGCCACCGTCGGTATAGCCAAATGAGCACAAGAATAACGTAAAAGACATAGGAAACCATTTCGAATGAACGGATGGCGGAACGTTACTAAATTAAGTTTTTCAAAAACATTCAGCAATGGTCCCTTTAATATTGCATTTACCTATAAAAACATATTTTTCCATAAATATCAGAATTATGTATTAACATTAAAATTTAGTATTTTCGTATTTCAATCTTAACATAAATAAATATTCCATAGATATTGATGTAAACTGAAAGTAAACTGATTGAAATTCCAATGATTGCTTTTGCATACCATTTGCATATACTTTATATAGAGTGGGAAATCGATTTTTTCGATGTGTTACAAAAGGAATGGAAAACTTATCCAATCGGCTCTCAAGCACGGTTGCCACTCGAGTCAAAAATAATTGCATATTATTTGATATAGCGTAACCCGGCCCGCTTCGCTGCGCCTTCCGAAGCGTATTTGGAGGAACATTTTGCGTTAACTTAGTCAACTATATCCTTCGTGCTGAAAACAAATTCGAAAAGATTTGAATTTTTTTAAACAAATCGGACTACTTGATTTTTTCGTTTATAGGTACAAATACGGCGGGAGAGGGTGTACCTTCTTGTATATTTCTTGTGAATTTTAAGTGTGGTTTGTCAAGGAAAAGTATCCTTCTCCTCAACATATCTGAAAATTAAGCATTATATTATAATAACATACAAAGAATTACTGTTTCCCATCCAATAAATCGGAAAAGGCAAAAGTAGTAAAAAATTTTACCACATTAACATTTGCTAAAATGTTGGAAAATAATGCACCCTCTACGTTGGCTGCCAATTTCATGTAAATTTAAGTTCTTTACTAAAAAGAAGTCTGGCAGAAGCCTGTGCAAAAATCATAAAATTATGTACCGAGTTCCCATTTACGGACAACCCTCTACTTTCAACTTAAGAAAAAAAAACGGACAAAAGGGAACCCTCTCTTTACTAATAAGAAGTCTGGAAGAAAGAAGCCTATGCAAAAATCATAAAATTATATACCGAGTTCCCATTTACGGACAACCCTCTTCTTTCAATTTAAGAGAAAAAACCGACAAAAGGGAACTCTCTTCCCACCTTCGCTCCACTCTGACCTGATATCGGACTATCACGTACCCTATATTAATTTCGCAACTACTCAATGGTCCCTATAAATTCTATCGAAGTAAATCGACAAAGTTTATTTCAATTTTCCCCTTCCCCAACCAGATATCGAAAAATCATATATTAATTTAAAAATCATGTATAAATTTCATCACCTCCTCCCACGTTCCCTGTAAATTCCATTAGATCGGAGATGTTTAATTTTTGCTCTATTGTTTTAAAGGGACGTCACTTTCCCCGATACAATATCGACAAACACCGTAGTGAATAGCAACCCTAACCTTCCCTGAAAATTCTTGAAACTGTCCTTCAAGTGTGGGGCAATGAAGGTTGCCTCTTCATTTATAACCTTTTCCCCCGCTTCCTTTGTAAATTTCAAGAAAACCTAAATTTTTTATATTTCATGTTAGCCTGATACCGAAACAGGCCATTGACGTCCAAATGCATTATATCTAATTATACAATTATTTTTCGAGCTTTATGGACAGATATAGATTAAGGAACATGGTTAATAGAGCCATTTTTTTTGCAGTTTTAGAGGAGGACCTCCTCCCCGACCAAATGTCGAAAAGCGTATCTTTTGTAAACGTCCCAGAAAATGTCAAGCAAATTATAAGCCTAAAGGGGCGGCCTCTCTTCCGTCCAAAAATCACAAAATCAGGTATCAACTATTACGGTTGACAGAGGTTACGATCTCTCTCCAGTCCTCTGTAAATTTCAAGTAACTCGGTAAAGTTTAATTGTTTCTCTGTATGTACTTAAGAGAAGCGGATGTCTCCCTATGCCCTTTTATTTTTATTAAAAAATCAGGAACCTGATATAAATTTCATAAATTTTTCCGTAAAATTTCAGTCGGGGGAGTTTAGTTTTGTTTTCACTGTACTTTAAAAAAAAGTCGGGCAAAGGGGTGGCCCCCCTCCCCGACCAAATATCGAAAAATAATGTAGCGGATTTTTGTCTAGATGCCAACCCCAACATTCAATGAAAATTTCATGCAAATTGCATAATTTTGTTCCAAGTTTCAAAAAGCAAGGAGGAGGTCCCCCTCCCCGTCCGCATATGAAATCATCAGGTACCCCATATTAATTCCATAACCTCACCGCATGTTCTCTTTAAATCTCAGATAATTTAGAGAATTTTAGTTTTTTCACTGTACTTTAAAAAAAGTCGAACAAAGGGGAGGTCCCCCTCCGCCTCCAAATATCGAAATATAAAGTAGCGGATCTTTGTCTAGTTGCCAACCCCAACCTTCAATGAAAATTTCAAGCAAATCGGTCAACTTTGGTCCAATTTTCAAAAAGTCCGACAAAGGGGAGGTCCCCCTCCGCGACCAGGCGTCAAAAAATGAGGTACCCTATTTTCACCACATAAACGTCCCCTATGATCTCTGAAAGTTTCAAGTAAATCGGTTCAGCCGTTTAGGAGCCAACTCGGTTCATACAAACAAACAAACAAACAAACAAACAAATAAACAAACATAGATTGAATTTTATATATATAGATAATTTGAATAAAATATTACTAAAAACTACCAAATAAAAAATCTTATCTCGCATCTTATTGATCAAATTTTTATGGTTACTATGAACAAACGTATCTTCGAAAGAAATGATTTATTATTTTATTTTAGCAGTTAATTTTTTATTTTATGATCACGACTAATAGCGACGATTTATTTGGGCGTTCAAATATTCCTTGAATTATAAATATTTTTTTAACTTTCATCAAAAAGAGAAAATTGCTACTTCTACTAAAAAGGGAGAACTTTCGCACAATGAACTTTGATAGTATGACCTAAAACGGGAATTAAATTCTTTAAAGTTGTTTTGTTAAAATTGAAAATTTTGTCAAAATTGCATTTCTATAGAAAATGTTGTCAAAATTTTATTTCTATAAAAATTTTTTTTCAAAATTTTATTTCTATAGAAAATTTTGTCAAAATTTTATTTCCACAGAAAATTTTGTCAAAATTGTATTTCTATAGAAAATTTATTCAAAATTTTATTTCTATAGAAAATTTATTCAAAATTTTATTTTTATAGAAAATTTTGTCAAAATTTTATTTCTATAGAAAATTTTGTCAAAATTTTATTTCTATAGAAAATTTTGTCAAAATTGTATTTCTATAGAAAATTTATTCAACATTTTATATCTATAGAAAATGTATTCAAAATTTTATTTCTATAGAAAATTAATCAAAATTTTATATCTATAGAGAATTTATTCAACATTTTATATCTATAGAAAAATTATTTAAAATTTTATTTCTATAGAAAATTTATTCAAAATTTTATTTCTATAGAAAATTTATTCAAAATTTTATTTCTATAGAAAATTTTGTTAAAAGGTTATTTCTATAGAAAAATTTGTCAAAATTTTATTTCTGTAAAGAATTTATTCAAAATTTTATTTCTATAGAAAATTTTGTCAAAATTGTATTTCTATAGAAAATTTATTCAACATTTTATATCTATAGAAAATTTATTCAAAATTTTATTTCTATAGAAAATTTATTCAAAATTTTATTTCTACAGAGAATTTATTCAACATTTTATATCTATAGAAAAATTATTTAAAATTTTATTTCTATAGAAAATTTATTCAAAATTTTATTTCTATAGAAAATTTATTCAAAATTTTATTTCTATAGAAAATTTTGTTAAAAGGTTATTTCTATAGAAAAATTTGTCAAAATTTTATTTCTGTAAAGAATTAATTCAAAATTTTATTTCTATAGAAAATTTTGTCAAAATTGTATTTCTATAGAAAATTTTGTCAACATTTTATTTCTGTAGAAAAATTTGTCAAAATTTTATTTCTGTAGAGAATTTATTCAAAATTTTATTTCTATAGAAAATTTTGTCAAAATTTAATTTCTATAGAAAATTTATTCAAAATTTTATTTCTATAGAAAAATTTACCAAAATTGTATTTCTATAGAAAAATTTGTCAAAATTTAATTTCTATAGAAAATTTTGTCAAAATTTTATGTCTATAGAAAATTTTGTTGAAATTTTATTTCTATAGAAAAATTTGTCAAAATTTTATTCCTGTAGAGAATTTATTCAAAATTTTATTTCTATAGAAAATTTTGTCAAAATTTTATTTCTATAGAAAATTTTGTCAAAATTTAATTTCTATAGAAAATTTTGTCAAAATTTAATTTCTATAGAAAATTTATTCAAAATTTTATTTCTATAGAAAATTTTGTCAAAATTTTATTTCTATAGAAAATTTTGTCAAAATTTTATTTCTATAGAAAATTGTGTAAAAAGGTTATTTCTATAGAAGGTTAGGTTAGGTTAGGTTAGGTGGCAGCCCGATCAGGCTCACTTAGACTATTCAGTCCATTGTGATACCACATTGGTGAACTTCCCTCTTATCACTGAGTGCTACCCGATTCCATGTTAAGCTCAATGACAAGGGACCTCCTTTTTATAGCCGAGTCCGAACGGCGTTTCCACATTGCAGTGAAACCACTTAGAGAAGCTTTGAAATGTCACAGAAATGTCACCAGCATTCTGAGGTGGGATAATCCACCGCTGAAAAACTTTTTAGTGTTCGGTCGAAGCAGGAATCGAACCCACGACCTTGTGTATGCAAGGCGGGCATGCTAACCATTGCACCACGGTGTCTCCCATTTCTATAGAAAAATTTGTCAAAATTTTATTTCTGTAAGAGAATTTAGTCAAAATTTTATTTCTATAGAAAATTTTGTCAAAGTTGTATTTCTATAGAAAAATTTGACAAAATTTTATTTCTGTGGAGAATTTATTCAAAATTTTATTTCTATAGAAAATTTTGTCAAAGTTGTATTTCTATAGAAAAATTTGACAAAATTTTATTTCTGTGGAGAATTTATTCAAAATTTTATTTCTATAGAAACATTTGACAAAATTTTATTTCTGTAAGAGAATTTATTCAAAATTTTATTTCTATAGAAAATTTTGTCAAAGTTGTATTTCTATAGAAAAATTTGACAAAATTTTATTTCTGTGGAGAATTTATTCAAAATTTTATTTCTGTAGAAAATTTTGTCAAAAATTTTATTTCTATAGAAAATTTTGTCAAAATTTTATTTCTATAGAAAATTTTGTCAAACTTTTATTTCTATAGAAAATTTTGTCAAAATTTTATTTCTGTAGAGAATTTATTCAAAATTTTATTTCTATAGAAAATTTATTCAAAATTGTATTTCTATGCAAAATTTGGTCAAAATTTTACTGTAGCAAATTTTGTCAAAAATTTATTTCGATAGAAAATTTTATCAAAATTTTATTTCTATAGAAAATTTATTCAAAATTTTATTTCTATAGAAAATTTATTAAAAATTTTATTTCGATAGAAAATTTATTCAAAATTTTATATCTATAGAAAATTTATTCAAAATTTTATTTCTATAGAAAATTTATTCAAAATTTTATTTCTATAGAAAATTTTGTCAAAATTTTATTTCTATAGAAAATTGTGTTAAAAGGTTATTTCTATAGAAAAATTTGTCAAAATTTTATTTCTGTAGAGAATTTATTCAAAATTTTATTTCTATAGAAAATTTTATCAAAATTTTATTTCTATAGAAAAAAAGGTTATTTCTATAGAAGGTTAGGTTAGGTTAGGTTAGGTGGCAGCCCGATCAGGCTCACTTAGACTATTCAGTCCATTGTGATACCACATTGGTGAACTTGTATTTCTATAGAAAAATTTGACAAAATTTTATTTCTATAGAAAAATGTATCAAAATTGTATATCTATAGAAAAATTTGTCAAAATTTAATTTCTATAGAAAATTTTGTCAAAATTTTATGTCTATAGAAAATTTTGTTAAAATTTTATTTCTATAGAAAATTTTGACAAAATTTTATTTCTATAGAAAATTTTGACAAAATTTTCTTTCTATAAAAAATTTATTCAAAATTTTATATCTATAGAAAATTTATTCAAAATTTTATTTCTATAGAAAAATTTGTCAAAATTTTATTTCTATAAAAAATTTATTCAAAATTTTATTTCTGTAAAGAATTTATTCAAAATTTTATTTCTGTAAAGAATTTATTCAAAATTTTATTTCTATAGAAAATTTTGTCAAAATTTAATTTCTATAGAAAATTTATTCAAAATTTTATTTCTATAGAAAAATTTATCAAACTTGTATTGCTATAGAAAAATTTGTTAAAATTTAATTTCTATAGAAAATTTTGTCAAAATTTTATGTCTATAGAAAATTTTGTTAAAATTTTATTTCTATAGAAAATTTTGACAAAATTTTATTTCTATAGAAAATTTTGACAAAATTTTATTTCTATAAAAAATATATTCAAAATTTTATTTCTATAAAAATTTTGTCAAAATTTAATTTCTATAGAAAATTTTGTCAAAATTTAATTTCTATAGAAAATTTATTCAAAATTTTATTTCTGTAGAAAAATTTGTCAAAATTTTATTTCTATAGAAAATTGTGTTAAAAGGTTATTTCTATAGAAGGTTAGGTTAGGTTAGGTTAGGTTAGATTAGGTTAGGTGGCCGTCCGATCAGGCTCACTTAGACTATTCAGTCCATTGTGATACCACATTGGTGAACTTCTCTCTTATCACTGAGTGCTGCCCGATTCCATGTTAAGCTCAATGACAAGGGACCTCCTTTTTATAGCCGAGTCCGAACGGCGTTTCCACATTGCAGTGAAACCACTTAGAGAGCTTTGAAACCCTCAGAAATGTCACCAGCATTCTGAGGTGGGATAATCCACCGCTGAAAAACTTTTTGGTGTTCGGTCGAAGCAGGAATCGAACCCACGACCTTGTGTATGCAAGGCGGGCATGCTAACCATTTCACCACGGTGTCTCCCATTTCTATAGAAAAATTTGTCAAAATTTTATTTCTGTAAGAGAATTTATTCAAAATTTTATTTCTATAGAAAATTTTGTCAAAGTTGTATTTCTATAGAAAAATTTGACAAAACTTTATTTCTGTGGAGAATTTTTCAAAATTTTATTTCTATAGAAAATTTTGTCAAAGTTGTATTTCTATAGAAAAATTTGACAAAATTTTATTTCTGTGGAGAATTTATTCAAAATTTTATTTCTATAGAAAATTTATTCAAAATTTTATTTCTGTAAAGAATTTATTCAAAATTTTATTTCTGTAAAGAATTTATTCAAAATTTTATTGCTGTAGAAAATTTTGTCAAAAATTTTATTTCTATAGAAAATTTTGTCAAAATTTTATTTCTATAGATAATTTTGTCAAACTTTTATTTCTATAGAAAATTTTGTCAAAATTTTATTTCTATAGAGAATTTATTCAAAATTTTATTTCTATAGAAAATTTATTCAATATTTTATTGCTATAGAAAATTTATTCAAAATTGTATTTTTATGCAAAATTTCGTCAAAATTTTACTGTAGCAAATTTTGTCAAAAATTTATTTCTATAGAAAATTTTATCAAAATTTTATTTCTATAGAAAATTTTATCAAAATTTTATTTCTATAGAAAATTTTGTCAA
The DNA here is from genome assembly GCF_050003625.1 of Haematobia irritans. Classification (NCBI taxonomy): domain Eukaryota; kingdom Metazoa; phylum Arthropoda; class Insecta; order Diptera; family Muscidae; genus Haematobia; species Haematobia irritans. The sequence continues at coordinate 132,063,251 of NC_134399.1, read as the reverse complement.
AATTTCATTTCTATAGAAAATTTTGTCAAAATTTTATTACTATAGAAAATTTTGTCAAGATTTTATTTCTATAGAAAATTTTGTAAAAATTGTATTTCTATAGAAAATTTATCAAAATTTTATTTCTATAGAAAATTTATTCAAAATTTTATTTCTATAGAAAATTTATTCAAAATTTTATTTCTATAGAAAATTTATTCAAAATTTTATATCTATAGAAAATTTATTCAAAATGTTATTTCTATAGAAAATTTATTCAAAATTTTATTTCTATAGAAAATGTATTCAAAATTTTATTTCTATAGAAAATTGTGTTAAAAGGTTATTTCTATAGAAAAATTTGTCAAAATTTTATTTCTGTAGAAAATTTTGTCAAAATTTTATTTTTATAGAAAGTTTTGTCAAAATTTTATTTTCGTTTTGTTTGTTATTGTTGGTTTCTCTTCAATCATTATTGTTGTCTTTGATCTCAGCTTAAAACCATGCATTGACTAAACTACAAGTCTACAATAGAGGAAAAGTATGCTTATCAAATTTATTTGTGCAAAGCCCTATAGACTGCAAGATGGTTGGATGTCCAACTGTTTCGGAATTACCACATTCCTCATCAGCATCCTCTAATTGCAGCAAAACTATCAACCAATTATCAGAATAAATTCGGGTAATTCATTCAACCCAAAGTGAACTACACTTGAACCTTCCGAAAAAAGGTTTGATAGTCGGCTACTACCTATACAAATTTGCACGCATATCTCTTTTCCTTTGCCAAACCCAAATCATCGATTTGAATGTAGTTGGCTGAGTTTGTTTTTGAGCGTGCTTCCTCTATCTTCATTCGTTTTGTTTGTTATTGTTGGTTTCTCTCAAAAACAAACCCAGCCAACTACATTCAAATCGATGATTTGAGTTTGGCAAAGGCAAAGGGATATGCTTGCAAATTTGTTTAGGCAGTAGCTAGATCTTAGCCTACATTCTATCTGGAAATAATCCCAGCGAAACGTCGGATGGGATTAATGAAATAATTCAATACTTGTTTTATTCGCATTTAAAGTGACAAGAAAGCTTATAATTAGGAGAAAAGGTCGATAAATTAAATATACATGCAATATTATCGGAGGGCCCGCCGAATTTAACTATTGAAACTGGGAAACAATAAATCGGGAAAACATGAAGAATTTCTTCGCACACGTCATATTAAAATATGACAATCAGACCTGAACCTTGTTGATAATAGACATTTTTCACGGTTAATTTTTCTTGTACCCACTTTAAGTCAAAAAAAAAAATAGGTCTCCCACTCTATATAAAGTATATGCAAATGCTATAGAAAAGCAATCATTGGAATTTCAAAGAATCAGAATGTTCTTTCAATTTACATAAATATGTATGGAATATTTATTTATGTTAAGATTGAAATACGAAAATACTAAATTTTAATGTTAATACATAACTCTGATATTTATGGAAAAATATGTTTTTATAGCTAAATGCAATATTAAAGAGACCATTGTTGAATGTTTATGAAAAACTTAATTTAGTAACGTTCCGCCATCCGTTCATTCGAAATGGTTTCCTATGTCTTTTACGTTATTCTTGTGCTCATTTGGCTATACCGACGGTGGCAGGATCGTCATTCAATTCTTTTGCCTATAACAAATTACAATTGATTACTGGATTTGGTCCTCTAATTGGTGGAAAAGGTAAATACATTTTGATTTGTCACATAAAAAATTTCAGTAGAAAAAAATCAAAGTTGTTAAATTATAATTTAAAACAAGTGAGTAAAGTAGAAAGTCAGACGGGGCTGACTATATTATACCCTAAACCACCCCTAATGAATTAGTAAACATTGTTTGTGGGGTATGAGTTGTATAGGATTGCGAGATAGCCCGCATTTCCATATGTAAGAACATTAAGGGATACATAGTTATGGGAGTTTTGTCACAGTCTGAACCGAAGTGTCTGATATTAGGAGCTATAGTTGATTGTGAACCTACAGAGTTTGTATGCCACTAATATTGCTTCCATTATTAAAAAAAAAAAAACAAAGAGGAAATCGCTCAATTAGTTGGGTAATAAATCCAAATTTATGCAAATCGGCTAATATATTTATGAACAAGCTAAATAGATTGTCTAGTACATCAAAATTTGAAATTTAAGTAACGTTGGTTAATAAAGAGGAGTATTATGGCAAACTTTGGGAAAATCGAGCAATGCATATATATGGCAGCTATATCTGCCATATATATGTATTGCACACACACACACACACACACACATATATATATATATATATATATATATATATATATATATATATATATATATATATATATATATATATATATATATATATATATATATATATATATATATATATATATATATATATATATATATATATATATATATATATATATATATATATATATATATATATATATATATATATATATATATATATATATAGCCCAATGTTGAAAAATGTTGATATCACAGAATGTTACCTTATGCTAAATTTGAGTACGATCTGATAATAAATGAGGCCTCTATTGCAAAAATATGGTTATTAGATATTTTTACAATAGAGGCCTCATTTATTATCAGATCGTACTCAAATTTAGCATAAGGTAACATTCTGTGATATCAACCAAAGTTCCCAAATATTATCAAAATTGGTTCAGATTTAGATATAGCTCCCATATATATGTATTGCTCGATTTTCCCCAAAGTTTGCCATAATACTCTTATTTATTAACAAACGTTACTTAAATTTCAAATTTTGATGTATTAGACGATCTATTTAGCTTGTACATACACATATTTGGATTTATTACCCAACTAATTGAGCGAGTTCCTCTTTTTATATTCTCCATCATAGGATGGGGGTATATTAACTTTGTCATTCCGTTTGTAACACATCGAAATATTGCTCTAAGACCCCATAAAGTATATATATTCTGGGTCGTGGTGAAATTCTGAGTCGATCTAAGCTTGTCCGTCCGTCCGTCCGTCCGTCTGTTGAAATCACGCTAACTTCCGAACGAAACAAGCTACACGCAAAAAAATAATTCTTTCCTCCCAAACGAAATTTTAGACAAACAAAGTTCGTTTCTCATTTGCTTTTCGCTGTAAGGAAGTGTATTTGGAAGAAAAGTATATACTTTTTGTGGTAAACGTTTATTCTTTTCCAGGATGTAAAAACAATTTCATAAAGACTAGCTCAAAAAAAAACATTATTTTCTTGCTAATTGCATTGTCCCTCACATCTTTCTCACATCCACGAGGATTTTTAGTTCTTAACACCTTTTCCTGTAATACCAACAATGTAGAAGAAATTATACGATTTTATAAATTTTTAAAATTTTTTTTTACCTTTCGCCTGGACGGAGAATCGAACCGCGGACCATGCACATTGTAAGCCAACACACTAACCACTGAGCTATGTACCTGTTATGGTCATCAATAGATAAATATCCATATAAGTTATATTTATATAGCATAGCTTGCGGCGCCCACGAACCGAATAAACAAAGTTTATTTAACAGAAACAAACATTTAGTTTGGCACCGTGGAGCAGTGGTAGCTACGTCCGACTCTCATGCCAAGGGTCGTGGGTTCGATCCCTGCTTCGGCCAAAGTTTTTTTTTTTTTGCTTTTGTTTTTTTTTACATATATTCCAGATATATTCGGAAGATTCCGAAAAAATGTTCACCATTACATTGTACTATATTAAATTTTGAACTGTAAAATGTGTCTTATTAAAGACCTAAAGTCAGAAAAGAACAGTGTTTGATATAAACGAAATGGACTGTGTTGTTATTTCAAAAATAACTTTTTTTATTGAAAAAATAAAAATTTTGTAACAAACGAATTTTTTTGGTGATAAAAGTTTAAAATTTTCGAAGCAATTCAAAAAACTCTAACAAAAGAAAAACGTTTTCGGTACACGTTTTCCAAACGTTTTTTTTCTTTGCGTGTATCGACTTGAAACTTGGCACAAGTAGTTGTTATCGATGTAGGTCGGATGGTATTGAAAATGGGCCATATCGGTCCACTTTTACGTATAGCCCCCATATAAAGGGACCCTAAGAGTTGGCTTGTGGAGCCTCTAACAGAAGCATATTTCATCCGATCCGCCTGAAATTTGGTATATGGTGTTGGTATATGGTCTCTAACAACCATGCAAAAATTAGTCCATATCGGTCCTTAATTATATATAGCCCCCATATAAACCGATCCCCAGATTTGGCTTATGGAGCCTCTAAGAGAAGCATATTTCATCCGAACCATGCAAAAATTAGTCCATATCGGTCCTTAATTATATATAGCCCCCATATAAACCGATCCCCAGATTTGGCTTATGGAGCCTCTAAGAGAAGCAAATTGCATCCGATCCGGCTGAAATTTGGTACATGGTATTGGTATATGGTCTCTAACAACCACGCAAAAATTGGTCCATGTCGGTCCTTAATTATATATAGCCCCCATATAAACCGATCCCCAGATTTGGCTTGTGGAGCCTCTAAGAGAAGCATATTTCATGCGATCCGGCTGAAATTTGGTACATGGTATTGGTATATGGTCTCTAACAACCGTGCAAAAATTGGTCCACATCGGTCCATAATTATATATAGCGCCCATATAAACCGATCCCCAGATTTGGGTTGCGGAGCCACAAAGAGAAGCAAATTTCATCCGATCCGGCTGAAATTTGGTACATGATATTGGTATATGGTCTCTAACAACCATGCCAGAATTGGTCCACATCGGTCCATAATTATATATAGCGCCCATACAAACCGATCCCCAGATTTGGGTTGCGGAGCCTCAAAGAGAAGCAAATTTCATCCGATCCGGCAGAAATTTGGTACATGATATTGGCATATGGTCTCTAACAACCATGCAAAAATTGGTCCACATCGGTTCATGATTATATATAGCCCCCATATAAACCGATCCCTAGATTTGGCTTGCGAAGTCTCTAAGAGAAGCAAATTTCATCCAATCCGGTTGTAATTTGGAACATGGTGTTAGTATATGATCTTTAACAACCGTGCCAGAATTGGTCCATATCGGTCCATAATTATATATAGCCCCCATATAAAACGTTCTCCAGATTTGACCTCCGGAGCCTCTTGGAGGAGCAAAATTCATTCGATCCGGTTCAAATTAGGAACGTGGTGTTAATATATGGTCGCTAACAACCATACCAAAATAGATCCAATCACACAAAAATTGGTCCATATCGGTTCATAATCATGGTTGCCACTAGAGCCAAAAATAATCTACCAAAATTTTATTTCTATAGAAAATTTTGTCTAAATTTTATTTCTATAGAAAATTTTGTCAAAATTTTATTTCTAGTGAAAATTTTGTTAAAATTTTATTCGGTTCATAATAAAATTTTCATCATTGTCAAAATTTTATTTCTATAGAAAATTTTGTCAAAATTTTATTTTTATAGAAAATTTTGTTCAAATTTTATTCGGTTCATAATCATGGTTGCCACTCAAGCCAAAAATAATCTACCAAGATTTTATATCTATAGAAAATTTTGTTAAAATTTTATTTCTGTAGAAATTTTTGTCGAAATTTTCTTTCTATAGAAAATTTTTATTTCTATAGAAAATTTTGTGAAAATTTTATTTCTATAGAAAATTTTGTTAAAATTTTATTTCTGTAGAAAATTTTGTCAAAATTTTATGTCTATTTTGTCAAACTGAATTATATACGTATTGGATCGATCTTTTTTGATTTATTATATCCACGTATGGACTTACATACAATTTAGAAGATGGTGTTAGGAGGTTTTGCGATCGGCAAGCGTTACCGCAACTTAAGTAATTCGATTGTGGATGGCAGTGTTTAGAAGAAGTTTCTACGCAATCCATGAAGGAGGGTACATAAGCTTCGGCCTGGCCGAACTTACGGCCGTATATACTTGTTTTAATAATGGAAGCAATATTAGTGGCATACAAACTCTGTAGGTTCAGAATCAAGTATAGCTCCCAATATCAGTCATTTCTGTTCAGACTATGATAAACTCCCATAACTATGTATCCTTTAATGTTCTTACATATGGAAATGCGGGCTATCTCTCAATCCTATACCACTCATACCCCACAAACAATGTTTACTAATTCAGTAGGGTATAATATATTCCGCCCCACTTTCTACTTTATTCACTTGTTTAATAATGAACTCAATATTAGTGGCCTACTAACTCTGTAGGTGGGAGCCACCGTGTTGTAATGGTTAACATGCTCGCATTGCAAACACAGGGTCATGGGTTCAAACCCAGTTTCGACCAAACATCAAAAAAGTATTTCAGCGGTGGATAATCCCACCTCAGTAATGCTGGTGACATTTCTGAGTGTTTCAAAGCTCCTCTAAGGGCGTTTTCGTTTCGCAAAAAATATGTTGCCTTGGTGTTACACTACATTTTCCCTCATTGCAATTTCGCCCAAGTTATAGTGTCATTCCAAAGTTATTGTTAATTCATAATAATGTGAGGGATGCAGGATCCAAAATCTATGACAGTATCCTTCATATTTACTAATCAATTTCGAGAATGAAATCGAAATCGCCATAAGTGTTTCACTGCAATGTGGAATGCCGTTGGGACTCGGCTTTAAAAAGGTGGTACCTTGTCATTGAGCTTAACATAGAATCGGGCAGCACTCAATGATTAGAGAGAAGTTCACCACTGTGGTATCACAATGGACTGAATAGTCTAATGAGACTGATATATCGGGTTGACACTATACCTAACCTAACTCTGTAGGTGTAAAACCAAGTATAGCTCCTAATATCGGGCGTTTCTGTTCAGATTGTGATAAAATTGCAATAAACATGTACTCCTTAATTTTCATAAATAAGGAAATGCGATTCATCTCCCAAACCTATACCAATGATAGCCCCCAAATGCTTATGTTTACTAATGCACTGGTGGTTTAGGATATGATATAGTCGGCCCCGCCCGACTTTCTACTTTACTCACTTGTTTTAATAATGGACTCAATATTACTTGTATACTAATACTGTAGGTGCAAAATTATCTATAGCTACAACTATATATGATATCAGACATATATGTTCAGATTGTGATGAAACTCCCATAAACGTGTACCCCTTAATTTTCTTAAATATGGAAATATGCTTTATCTCCTAACCCTATTTCAATGATAAACCACAAATGCTTAGGTTTACTAATCCAGTAGGGGAGGTTTGGTGTATGATATAGTCGGCCCCGTCCAACTTTCTACTTTACTTACATATTATTTTTACACCGAAACATATGAAAAACAGTCTTTATCGTCCTTGTATGGTACTGTTTCCGATTTGAATTTGTTAATTTTTGCGGTATAAAAACTCGATAATTATTTGAAATAATTGTTAATATTTATTTTAATATAAAAAACAAAAAAACAAAACAAGCTTCAACTATGGTTTGAAAATAAATTAAAGCATAATAGTTGATGAGAATTAATTTATATTTTTGTTGCTGGCTTTTGCTGTTTTTCTCCTTTCTACGGTCAATGGTGGACGATCGACTAATTTTAAGACAATATGATTTGCACATACCAAATCGGACATTTTGGCTGTAGAAGAAAATTTGTAGCGTTTTATGCATTTGGCTAAAGTTGTTTTAATATTCATATCAGCGTATCGGTAACCTGAAAATTAAAAAAAAAAATAATTAATTAATAAATTTTTATACCTACCACCATAGGATGGGGGGTATATTAACTTTGTCATTCCGTTTGTAACACATCGAAATATTGCTCTAAGACCACATAAAGTATATATATTCTGGATCGTGGTGAAATTCGGAGTCGATCTGAGCATGTCCGTCCGTCCGTCCGTCTGTTGAAATCACGCTAATTTCCGAACGAAACAAGCTATCGACTTGAAACTTGGCACAAGTAGTTGTTATTGATGTAGGTCGGATGGTATTGCAAATGGGCCATATCGATCCGGCTGAAATTTGGTACATGGTGTTAGTATATGGTCTCTAACAACCATGCAAAAATTGGTCCACATCGGTCTATAATTATATATAGCCCCCATATAAACCGATCCCCCGATTTGGCTTGTAGGGCCTCTAAGAGAAGCCAATTTCATCCGATCCGGCTGAAATTTGGTACATGGTGTTAGTGTATGGTCTCTAACAACCATGTATAAATTGGTCCACATCGGTCCATAATTATATATAGCACCCATATAAACCGATCCCCCGATTTGGCTTGTGAGGCCTCTAAGAGAAGCAAATTTCATCCGATCCGGCTGAAATTTGGTACATGGTGTTAGTGTATGGTCTCTAACAACCATGCATAAATTGGTCCACATCGGTCCATAATTATATATAGCACCCATATAAACCGATCCCCCGATTTGACTTGCGAGGCCTCTAAGAAAAGAAAATTTCATCCGATGCGGCTGAAACTTGGTACATGGTGTTAGTGTATGGTCTCTAACAACCATGCATAAATTGGTCCACATCGGTCCATAATTATATAAAGCCCCCATATAAACCGATCACCAGATTTGACCTCCGGAGCCTCTTGGAAGACCAAAATTCATCTGATTCAGTAGAAATTTGGTACGTGGTGTTAATATAGGGCTTCAAACTCCCGTGCATATATAATTATATATAGGCCCCATATAAACCGATCACCAGATTTGACCTCCAGAGCCCCTTGGAAGAGCACAATTCTTCCCCTTCGGTTGAAATTTGGTACGTGATGTTCTTATATTGTATCCAACAACCATGCAGGAATTGGTTCCTATCAGTCCATAATTATATATAGCTCCCATATAAACCGATCCCCAGATTTGACCTCCGGTGCCTTTTGGAGAAGCAAAATTCATCCGATCTGGTTGAAATTTGGTACGTGGTGGTAGTATATAATATTTAACAACCATGCCAAACATGGTCCACATCAGTCCATAATCATATATAGCACCATATAAACCGATCCCGAGATTTGGTTTTGGAGCCTCTTGGAGGAGCAAATTTCATCCGAGTGAGTTTAAATTAGGTACATTGAGCTAGTATATGGTCGTTAACAACCATGCCTAACTAGGTCCTTATCGGTCCATAGTTATATATGGCCCTCAGATAAATCGATACCCAATCACACAAAAATTGGTCCATATCAAGTTCATAATTGTATATAGCCCCCATATAAGCGACCCCCATATTTCAATGCTGGCTCTCTACGTACCGTGCAAAAAGTCCATATCGATTCGTAATTATTTGTAGACTAACTGTACATAACTTTTTTGTCTAATATATACGACGTATGGACTAACTCAAAATTTAGAAAACGATGTTAAGAAGTTTTAAGTAATTCGATTGTGGATGACAGTCTTTCGTAGAAGTTTCTACGCAATCCATGGTGGAGGGTACATAAGATTCGGCCTGGCCGAACTTACGGCCGTATATACTTGTTTTTATTATTTTTTCAAATGCGCTAAAAAATGTTGCATTAGAAAAAGCCTAGAAACTTGAAAAAACAAAAACAATTATTACCCCATGGGAAATGGATCAACCCCACGACCGGTAAAGGACTAATCATTGGTGTGTTTGGACCAGGCCCAGTTCTGCTCGAAAGCAGTTTAGGAATAATTAAAAATTCTGAAAAACTAGAGCACTGGTACCAATGCTGTAAATAATTTGCAACAATTCGCCGTAGGGTGTCTATTCGAACAAAAAGTATATACGACAGTAAGTTCGGCCGGGCTGAATCTTAAATACCCACGACCTTATTCAAATTATTACGAGAAGCAAAACCTGGAAATGTCACTTTCAGTTTTATTTTCAGGATATCAGTGCACCTTCTATACCCTCACAAAATTAAATCGGTGTATATGGATGCCTTACCAAATGGACCGATAACAACTAAATATTATTGTATTTACAATTTCAAGCAACTCGGATAAAAACGACAGTCCAACGAATTTATTTCGGGAGATCGGTCTATATGGGGTCTATGCTAAAAACATGGACACATACCCACAATTTTCGGCACACCTATTTATGGCCCTAAAATACATCTAGATTTCGAATTTCAGGTAAATTGGATAACAACTACGAATTCTAAAAGCCCAGGAAGCAAAATACTTCTCTATTACCAATTTCAGGTACCTTGAATAAAAACTACGGATTCTGGAAGCCCAAGAAATAAAATCGGGAGATCGGTCTATATGGGGGCTACAACAAAACATAGAACGATACACACCATTTTCGTCTCACCTTTTTCTGGTCCCAAAATATCTCTATATTTCCAATTTTAGGAAAATTGAATAAAAAACTACGGTTTCTATAAGCCCAAGATCCCAAATCGGGTGGTCGGTGTAAATGGGGACTATATTAAAACCTGGACTGATATAGCCCATCTTCGAACTTGACCAAATGCAGGACGATATCTCCATTATTGAAAGCAGTAGCATGATTAAAACAGACAGTCGGACATGGTTATATCGTTTTAAAATTTCTCCCTGATCAAGAATATATATGCTATATATAGTCGGAAATCGATATTTCGATGTGTTACAAATGCCATGAGAAACTTGTTATACTTATGGTGGGTACAAAAATATGTAAAAATTTTAAAATAAAAATTTTGACAACATTTTCTATAGTACTATAATTTTGACAAAATTTTCTATAGAAATAAAATTTTGACAAAATTTTCTATAGAAATAAAATTTTGACAAAATTTTCTATAGAAATAAAATTTTGACAAAATTTTCTATAGAAATAAAATTTTGACAAAATTTTCTATAGAAATAAAATTTTAACAAACGATATAACCAGACGGACATGGTTATATCGTTTTACAATTTCTTCCTGATCAAGAATATATATGCTTTATATAGTCGGAAATAGATATTTCGATGTGTTTGTCATGGCGTTTGTACCATGACAAACTTATTATTATTATGGTGGGTATAAACATATGTACAAATTTTAAAATAAAAAATTTGTTTTGACAAAATTTTCTTTAGTAATAGAATTTTGACAAAATCTTCTATAGAAATAGAATTTTGACAAAATTTTTTATAGAAATAGAATTTTGACAAAATTTTTTTATAGAAATAAAATTTTGCCAAAATTTTCTATAGAAATAAAATTTTGACAAAATTTTCTATAGAAATAAAGTTTTGACAAAATTTTCTATAGACAAAATTTTCTACAGAAATAAAATTTTGACAAAATTGTATATAGTAATAAAACATTGACAAAATTTTCTATAGAAATAAAATTTTGACAAAATTTTATATAGAAATAAAACATTGACAAAATTTTCTATAAAAATAAAATTTTGAGAAAATTTTATATAGAAATAAAACATTGACAAAATTTTCTATAGAAATAAAATGTTGAGAAAATTTTATATAGAAATAAAACATTGACAAAATTTTCTATAGAAATAAAATTTTGACATAATTGTCTAGAGAAATATAATTTCCTATATATATTAAAATAAAAATTTTGTTTTGACAAAATTTTCTTTAGTAATAGAATTTTGACATAATCTTGTATAGAAATAAAATTTTGACAAAATTTTCCATAGAAATAAAATTTTAACAACATTTTCTATAGAAATAAAATTTCCTATAGATATACAATTTTGACAAAATTTTCCATAGAAATAAAATTTTGACAAAATTTTCTATAGAAATAAAATTTGAACAAAATTTTCTTAATAAATAAACTTTTGACAAAATTTTCTCTAGAAATAAAATGTTGACAACATTTGCTATAGAAATAAAATTTAACACAATTTTCTATAGGAATACAATTTTGACAAAAATTCCCACAGAAATAAAGTTTTGAGAAAATTTCCCAAAGAAATAAAATTTTGACAAAATTTTCCATAGAAATAAAATTTTGACAAAATTTTACATAGAAATAAAATTTGCCACAATTTTTTATAGAAATAAAATTTTGACAAAATTTTCTTTAGTAATAGAATTTTGACAAAATCTTCTATAGAAATAAAATTTTGACAAAATTTTCCATATAAATAAAATTTTAACAACATTTTCTATAAAAATAAAATTTCCTATAGATATACAATTTTGACAAAATTTTCCATAGAAATAAAATTGTGACAAAATTTTCTATAGAAATAAAATTTGAACAAAATTTTCTTAATAAATAAACTTTTGACAAAATTTTCTCTAGAAATAAAATGTTGACAACATTTGCTATAGAAATAAAATTTAACACAATTTTCTATAGGAATAAAATTTTGACAAAATTTTCCATAGAAATATAATTTCGACAAAATTTTCTTTAGTAATAGAATTTTGACAAAATCTTCTATAGAAATAAAATTTTGACAAAATTTTCCATAGAAATAAAATTTTAACAACATTTTCTATAAAAATAAAATTTCCTATAGATATACAATTTTGACAAAATTTTCCATAGAAATAAAATTTTGACAACATTTTCTATAGAAATAAAATTTGAACAAAATTTTCTTAATAAATAAACTTTTGACAAAATTTTCTCTAGAAATAAAATGTTGACAACATTTGCTATAGAAATAAAATTTAACACAATTTTCTATAGGAATAAAATTTTGACAAAAATTCCCACAGAAATAAAGTTTTGAGAAAATTTCCCAAAGAAATAAAATTTTGACAAAATTTTCCATAGAAATAAAATTTTGACAAAATTTTACATAGAAATAAAATTTGCCACAATTTTTTATAGAAATAAAATTTTGACAAAATTTTCCATAGAAATATAATTTCGACAAAATTTTCTGTAGAAATAAAATTTCGACAAAATTTTCTATAGAAATAAAATTTTGACAAAATGTTTCTATATTTTTGACATTTTTTATAGAAATAATATTTTGACAAAATTTTCTACAGGAATATAATTTTGAGAAAATTGTCTATAGAAATACAATTTTGACAAAATTTTCTATAAAATAAAATTTTGACAAAATTTTTTATAGAAATAAAATTTTGACAAAATTTTTCTATATTTTTTGGCAAAATTTGTTATAAAAATAAAATTTTGACAAAATTTTTCTATATTTTTTGACAAAATTTTTTATAGAAATAAAATTTTGACAAAATTTTCTACAGGAATATAATTTTGAGAAAATGGTCTATATACACAATTTTAACAAATTTTTCTATAGAAATAAAATTGTGACAAAATTTTCTATGAAAATAAAATTTCGACAAAATTTTCTGTAGAAATAAAATGTTGACAAAAATTTTCTGCTGAAATAAAATGTTGACAAAATTTTTTAGAGAAATAAAATTTTGACAAAGTTTCCTATAGAAATAAAATTTTGATGCAATTGTCAATAGAAATAATATTTTGACAAATGTTTTTATAAAAAAAACATTTAAACAAAATTTTCTATAGAAAAAAAATTTGAACAAAATTTTCTATAGAAATAAAATTTTGACAAAATTTTCTATGAAATAAAATCTTGACAAAATTTCTATAGAAATAAAATTTTGGCAAAATGTTCTATAGAAAAAAATTTTGTAAAAATTTTCTATAGAAATAAAATTTAACACAATTTTCTATAGAAATAAAATTTTGACAAAATTTTCTATAGAAATAAAATTTTGACAAAATTTTCTATAGAAATAAAATTTTGACAAAATTTTTTGTAGAAATAAAATTTTGACAAAATTTTCCATAGAAATAAAATGTTGGACAATATTTTCTGTAGAAATAAAATTTTGATAAAATGTCTATAGAAATAAAATTTTGACAAAATTTTCTATAAAAAAAGATTTTAACAAAATTTTCTATAGAAAAAGATTTTAACAAAATTTTAAAATTTTTTATAAAATTTATCAGAATTTTCCATAAAAATAAAATTACAACAAAATTGTCTGGAGAAATAAAATTTCCTATAGAAATAAAATTTTAACAAAAATTTCCATAGGAATAAAATTTTGACAAAAATTTCATCAAAACAATTAATATAATAATAATGTGTTACAAACGGAATGACAAGGTATACATACCTATGCAACTACGTAGACCCTTGGCAAATGGTATATATGCGAAAGGATGTCTTTGCTCCATATTAATGGCGAGGAAATTATCGGGATTAAATCTCTCGGCGTCAGGACCCCAGACCTCTTTGCTCCGATGCAGATTGTATAAATCGATCATGATTCGTTGTCCTTCGGGTAAAACAGCTCCATTGCTTAATTCTAAATTTCCACCTCTAACCATGCGTCCCATAAGCGGTACCGAAGGAAATAGTCTTAATGTCTCCTTCAGTATGAGATCAAGATAAACCATTTTACTTAGATCTTCATAGGCAACATCGAAAACATCATCATCTTCGGCATCTGGATAGATTTGGGATATTTCTTCATAGACTCTTTGTTGTATGTCCGGATGCATGCCAAGCATCAACATTGTATTGAAAACCGTAGTCGCAGTACTTTCAAAAGACTGGAGTAAGGAAAATGTATAAATATATTGATTTTTTTGTTGCTTTACTTTTTGGAAAATCTATAATCGTTTTGATGGAAATTTTTTCTACTTACTCCAATGTATATGTGCATGAGTTCATCCACTGCATTATTGAATTGTAATTTATTTTCTTGAACGGCTTTATCTACATAGTCCATAACTGTAGTTGTTTCATCTAGATAACTGGGATCTTTTCCTCGCAAAGTTTTATAATTAATAAGAGACTGTAGGGAAGAGATGCAAAAACTATTAGATCAACACAGGAAACAAACTTCGTCTTCTTTGAAAATAGATCCAGTTGAGAAACAAGTATAAAAAAATTGTTTTCATTAAATTTAGGACACGAATCTTGAAAATTTACGTCCCTCGTTTGAAGTTGTATGTATTCCAATCAAGGAAAATTGTCCTTAACCCTATCACTACCGAAATAAAAGGAATGTTAAAAACTTTAATTTTTTTCTTCTTTGTTTTATTGTACCAACACCATGTAACATAGAACAAAAATAGGAATTTTGGGGACCTACATTAATTAGTTCGCTCTTGAGAGCGATATGTTCTCAGAACTTGATTCTTAAATTGTGACCAAATGGACTTACGAAAATAAGCGCTATTTGGCCTATAATATCTATGAAAGTGTGAGAAAAAAATACAAAAACAAGAATCCAAAAAAATAAGCTATATTTATAATAGAGACATATATTGGAAAAATGGTCTCAAAATCTCGTATTTTTCGTTTATTCCCTGCAAAAACTTCGTCGCCAAAAAAGCAGTAAACATTTTCTTGTTGGATCCGAAATTGGCGCAGAAGCTTAAAATTTAACATGGGCTTGTCAACAGCCGTCGCGCTGAAATTGCAGCACTTCTTAAGGTTTGATCTGAATTCAGTGCTTTGGATTTAAATTGAAAAATTTTGTGATATTTTGCCAAATAATAAATTTATACAATTTTTTATGTTGTTGTTTTTTTTTTGCATTTTAACGATTGATTAAAACGTTTGACCTCAAATATTTTAAAAAAATTCTCAATTTTTCTATAAGGGATTAAGCATATTTTCTCGACAACATTTAAATAATTTGTACCATTTTATTAATTTTTACTATGTTTGTAACCTATTTGAAACAAAAAATTAAAATTACCCATTACAAATATAAACAAGTATATTCAGAAGTAAGTTCGGCCCGGCCGAATCTTAAATACCCATCACCATGAATCAAATATAATAGTTTACTTTGAAAACTCTTCGTCGTAGCGGGTTTCTTGATAATATATAGATTTTTAGGGGGTTTGATGACAAATTTTCTCCCAACCAAATCAGTTCAATCAGATTCTACCTATGAAGACTAGATCAGATTCTGGATTTATGAGAACCAATTTTGTTTGAGTTTTAGAGAAATCATAATCATATCGTGTATATGATGAAATAACGCCGTGATTTGAAATTTTTAGTCTGTAGATTTTTCCGCCATTATTTAAATGAATACGATGAGTAAAATCTGTTCAAGCAATTTTCTGAGGAACGAAATTTTAGACAAGCAAAGTTTTCTTCTGACACAAATTTTAGAGACAAGCGTTCAATCGATTATAAAAAATTCAGATTAGTTTGCTCTAAACGAAAATACTTTATACGAAAAGGGAATTTCATTTGTCTAAAATTTCATTCCGGAGGTAAATATATTTTTCTTTGGGTGTACCCTCAAGAAGAGAAATTGGTCTATATCGATGCCTTACCAAACGGACCGGTAAAAATAAATGCGATACAGATTTTTGAGGGTCTAATATTCTAGTATATTTACATTTTTGTGCAAATCGGATAAAAACTACGGTTTCTAGAAGCCCAAGGAGTTAAATCTGGAAATCGGTCTATTTATGTGGAGGCTATACTAAAACATGGCTCGACATACACCATATTCGGCTGGCCTATTTGTGGTCAGCCGGATTCCAGAAGTCCTAGAAATAAATTCGGGAGTTAGGTCTATATGGGGGCTATACAAAAACATGGACCAATACTCACCACCTCTTAATATTCCTCAACTACTTATAGAATTCCACTTTCAGACGAATTGGGTGAAAACTACGAATTCTAGAAGCCCCAGAAGTCGGGAGATAGGTCTATATGGGGGCTATACCAAAACATGGACCGATAGGCATCATTTGCGACACACCTATTTGTGATCTTAAAATACCTCTAGATTTTCAATTTGAAGCACATCGGCTAGAAAATATAGTCTCTAGATGCCCAAGAACTAAAATCGGGAGATCGGTCTTTGAAGCACATCGGCTAGAAAATATAGTCCCAAGAACTAAAATCGGGAGATCGGTCTATATGTGGGTTATACCAAAAAATGGACCGATACACCTCAATTTCGGCACACCTATTTGTGGTCTCAAAAGTACCTCTAGTTTCCCAATTTCAGTCAAATCGGGTAATAAATACATTTTATAGACGCCCAAGAATAAAAATCAGGAAATCGGTCTATATGGCGGCTATAGCAAACCATGCTCCGATACGGACCATTTTCGACAAACCACTTTATGGTCCTAAAATACCTCTAGATTTTCAATTTCAGGCAAGTCGGATAGAAAATACTGTTTCTAGACGCCCACAAAGCAACATCGGGAGATCGGTCTATATGGGGGCTATACCAAAACATGGACCGATACGGACCATTTTCGACACACCTCTTTATGGTCCCAAAATATCTGTAGATTTCAAATTTTAGGCAAATCGGATAATAAATATAGACCAATCGGGAGATCGGTCTATAAGGCGGCTTTACCAAAACATGGACCGATGTACACCATTTTTGGCACACCTTTTTATGGTCCTCAAGTACCTCTAGATTTTCAATTTCAGGTAAATTGGATAAAAACTAAGCCCAAGACCCCAAATCGGGAAGTCGGTTTATATGTCGGTTTATTTTTTAACTTAACTTATATGGGGACTATATCAAAACTTGGACCGATATCTTCGAACTTGACCTACCAAAAAACGAATCTGTGCCAAATTTCAGAACGATACCGCCATTATTGAAGGCTGTAGCGTGATTAGGACAGACAGACGGACATGGTTATATCGTCTTAGAATTTCTTCCTGATCAAGAATATACCTACTTTAAATAGTCGGAAATCGATATTTCGATGTGTTACACACGGAATGACAAACTTATTATACCCCCCTCACCATTCTATGGTGGTGGGTATAACAAGTATATACAGCAGTAAGTTTGGCCGGGCCGAATCTTAAATACCCACCACCATGAATCAAATATACTAGTTTCCTTCGAGAATTTCAGGAGGGTTTGATGACAGATATTTTCCCAAACAGATCAGTTCAACCAGAACGCTTCCCGAAGATATATATAAAGATTTTACCTATGAAGACTACATCAGATTCTGAATTTATAAGAACCATTTTTTGTTTGAGTTTTAGAGGAATCATAAACACCTCGTGAAAGTGTGCAAGAAAATGATGAAATAACGCCTTGATTTGAAATATAAAATCAGTATATTTTTACACCAATTATTTAAATGATTACGAGAAGTTAAATCTGGAAATTTTACATACAGTTTCAAGAAATTTTCATGATCAGTTCACCTACTGTACCCTCAAGATCTGCCCCCATATAGACCGATCTCCCGATTTTACTTCTTGGTCTTCCGTGGTTTGTATCCGATTTGTCTGAAAATGGAAATTGGAAATCTAGAGGTATTTTAGGACCACAAGGAGGTGTGTTTGCAAATGGTGTGGATCGGTCCAAAATTTAGTTTAGCCTCCATATAGCCCTATCTCTCGATTTGACTTCTTGAGCGTCTAACATAGACATCCGAACTTTTATCCGACCTGCCTGAAATTTTGTTTGGTGTAGCCCCCATATAGGCCGATCTACCTGAAATTCAAAATCTGGAGATATTTTGGGTCTACGCATAAGTACGCCGAATATGGTGTGTTTCGGTTCATGTTATGGTATTTACCTCATATAGACCGATCTTCAAATTTGATCTTTTAAGTGAGTAGACATTCCAATTTTTATACGATTTGCCTGAAATTCGAAATCGAGAGGTATTTTGGGTCCCACACATAAGTAAGCCGAATATGGGGCGTATCGATCGATTTGGATTTACCCCCCCCCCCCCCCCACCCATTAAAAACCAATCCCACGATTTGACTTCGAGACCCAGCAATTTTTATCCGATTTGCCCGAAATTCAAAATTTAGAGGTATTTTCGGTCCGTGAATAGGGTGTAGCGAATATGGTGTGGATCGGTCCATGTTTTGGTATGGCTCCAATGTGTTAAAACTCCCTATTTCCATGTTGGTATATATATTCGCGTGGCAGAGTGTCTATCATTAAATCCACCTGAGATTCGATATATGTATTTTCATGTAACCTGACTCATCGTCAGGTTACAACAATTACATTTACATTTTTGTAAAATTACATTTTTTGATTCATGGTGGTGGGTATTTAAGATTCGACCCGGTTGAACCTAAGTCCGCATATTCTTGATTTTTGTTTTTTTATACCCTGCGCCACACTGTGGAGCAGGGTATTATAAGTTAGTGCATATGTTTGTAACACCCAGAAGGAGACGAGATAGATACATGGTGTCTTTGGCAATAATGCTCAGAGTGGGTCCCTGAGTCGATATAACCATGTCCGTCTGTCTGTCCATCTGTCCGTCCGTCTGTCTGTGAACACATTTTTGTGATCAAAGTCTAGGTCGCAATTTAAGTCCAATCGCCTTCAAATTTGGTACATGTTCCTAATTTGGGTCAGAATAGAACCCTATTGATTTTGGAAGAAATCGGTTCAGATTTAGATATAGCTCCCATATATATCTTTCGCCCGATATGCACTTATATGGACCCAGCAGCCAGAGTTTTATACCGATTTGCTTGAAATTTTGTACAAACATAACACTTAGTCGTATAATCAAGTGTGCAAAATTTTTGGCCGAATTAGGTTGAAATTTTGCACTAGGAGTACAATTAAAAATATAGTCAAGTGTGCAAAATTTGATTTAAATCGGTTCAGATTTAGATATAGCTCCCATATATATCTTTCGCCCGATATGGACTAATACGGTCCCAGAAGACAGAGTATTACCCCAATTTGGTTGAAAATTTGCACTAGGAGTACAATTAGTAGTGTAGTCAAGTGTGCCAAATTTCATTGAAATCGGTTCAGATTTAGATATAGCTCCCATATATATCGTTCGCCCGATTTACACTCATATGACCACAGTGGCCAATATTTTACTCCGATTTAATTGAAATTTTGCACAGGGAGTAGAATTAGCATTGTAGCTATGCGTGCCAAATTTGGTTGAAATCGGTTCAGATTTAGATATAGCGTCCATATATATGTTTTTCTGATTTCGACAAAAATGGTCAAAATACCAACATTTTCCTTGTAAAATCGCCACTACTCTAATTTTCCTAAAATTCTAATACATATATAGCATAAATAAACTTTTGCGAATTTTCCTTAAAATTGCTTCAGATTTAAATGTTTCCCATATTTATACCCTTCACCACTACTGTGGTACAGGGTATAATAAGTTTGTGCATTTGTATGTAACGCCAAGAAATAATTGTCATAGACTCATCTTTTAGTATACCGATCGGCTTAGAATTAAATTCTGAGTCGATTTAGCGATGTCCGTCTGTCTGTCTGTCTGTCTGTCTGTCTGTCTGTCCGTCTGTCTGTATATGTAATTTTGTGCACAAAGTACAGGTCGCAGTTTAAGTCCGATCGTCCTCAAATTTGACATAACGTCTTTCTTCGGGTAGAAGACAATCGCTATTGATTTTGGAAAAAATCGGTTCAGATATAGATATAGCTGCCATATATAGTTATCACCGATTTGATCATAATTCACGTATTTATGAACCGACGTTCTTCAAATTTTGTACATCTGAATGTTTTGTCAGTCCCGTAAAAACTGCCAAATATCAGTTAAATCGGTTCAGATTTATATATAGCTCCCACATATATCTTTCGTCCGATTTGGACTTATATGGCCCCAAAAGCGAGAGTTTTGCCCTGATTTGCTTCAAATTTTGCACAACGAGTACGTTTAATGGTATCGTTAATTGTGCCAAATTTAGTTGAAATCGGTTCAGATTTAGATATAGCTCCCCTATATATCTTTCGTCCGATTTTGACTTATATGGCTTCAAAAGCCAGAGTTTTGTCCTGATTTTATTACAATTTTGTACAAGGAATATGTTTAATAGTATCGTTAATTGTGCCAAATTTAGTTGAAATCGGTTCAGATTTAGATATAGCTCCCATATATATCTTTCGACCGATTTGGACTTATATGGCGCCAAAAGCCAGAGTTTTGTCCTGATTTGCTTCAAATTTTGCACAACAAGTACGTTTAATAGTATCGTTAAGTGTGCTTAATTTGGTTAAAATCGGTTCCGATTTAGATATAGCTCCCATATATATCTTTCGTCCGATTTGGATTTATATGGCCTCAAAAGCCAGAGATTTGCCCTGAGTTGCTTGAAATTTTGCACAAGGAGTACATTTTATAGTATCGTTAATTGTTCAAAATTTAGTTGAAGTCGGTTCAGATTTAGATATAGCTCCCATATATATCATTCGCCAGATTTGGTCTAATATGCCCACAGAGGCAAAAGTGCTACTCTGATTTACGTGAAATTTTGCAGAGGGAGTAGAATTGAACTTGAAACTTTGCACAGGCAGTATAATTAAGGTTCTGCATATGCGTGTTTATTTTGGTTGAAATCGGTTCAGATTTTTATATAGCTCCATATATATCTTTCGCCCGTTTTTCCGTCATATGACCACAGAAGTCAAAGTTGTTATCCGATTTACGTGAAATTTTGCACAGGGAGTAGATTCAACATAGTAACTGTGCATGTGAAATTTGATTGCAATCGGTTCAGATTTCGATATAGATTCCATATAAAGTACGCATTCGTGTGGTTGGTTTAATGTCCAATAAAGTAAACTGAGTGCGAAACTTGGTCACAATCGCATTAATTATTTGCTCACTTGGTCGATTATGTAGACCATAAATCGGACGTAAAGCGCGAAACACATTTCGAACCGAACACTGATTTTGGTAATAAAATTCAATGATTTGCAAGCGTTGCTCGTTAGTAAGTCTATTCATGATGAAATGTAAAGGATACTGAGCATCTTTCTCTTTGACACCATGTCTGAAATCCCACGTGATCTGTCAAATACTAATGCATGAAAATCCTAACCTCAAAAGAATCACCCTTTATATGTTTTTCCTATTTACGGAAAACTGGCCGAAATACCTACATTTTCCTTATCGAATCGCCACTGCTAAGTCGAAAACTTATCAAAATGACTCAAATTTTCCTATTACTCTATTACACATCTATCGACCGATAAATCATAAATACACTTTTGCGATGTTGCCTCAAAATTGGTTCATATTTAAATGTTTCCCCTATTTTTTTTTACTATCATTGTGTTCCCCCTCAGCGCATTAGCCGACTTAAATGTAAAATCTATAAGTATTGCAGAACTGTATGTGTATGGATTCATATAGCATCCAACACATTGGACGGATTTGATATGGTATCGAAAATGTGGACTTACAAAGTGGTGAAGGGTATAATATAGTCGGCCCCGCACGACTTTAGACTTTCCTTACTTGTTTTTTACTAAAATTGTGTTCCACCCTAGTGTATTAGCCGACTTAAATTTTGAGTCTATAGATTTTGTAGAAGTCTATCAAATTCTGTCCAGATCGAGTGATATTTAAATGTATGTATTTGGAACAAGTCTTTATATATAGCCCCCAACACATTTGACTGATGTGATATGGTATTGAAAATTTAGATCTACAAAGTGGTGCAGGGTATAATATAGTCGGCCCCGCCCGACTTTAGACTTTTTTACTTGTTTTTTTTTTTTTGTAATTGAGAAAATATTTTGTATTTGGAATTATTTTTTATAATTTGGATTTTTGAACTGGTATTTGTTTGTACGCGAATAAATTTATTAATATAACGCAAAAAGAAATTGTAAAATCGGTAAATGAGACCTTTATCCTAATTTCAATTTTATTGCTCCTAGAATAGAAGGAATATGATCACCCGAAACGTGTGAAATATTATTTTTGAAAAGTGAAGATGAAATATTTTTGTCGCAAGAATGTTATTTTCTCAACAAACATATGCATGGTTGTCGAAATCCGTATTATAATTTTCGAGAAAATAACATTTTTGCAACAAACATGTATGTTACATGTTCACCGTCCAAATACGTGTTTGAGGTGATCGTATTCCTTCTCTGGATGTAGCTTCCCAAATATGTCTTTATTTTGATGAAGCTGTATCTTTGGCTCCGAATACCAAAATCCTTACGAGTAGGTCAAAATATTTGGATCCAAGTAAACTTTTTTATACCCACCACCATAGAATGGTGACGGGGTATAATAAGTTTGTCATTCCGTTTGTAACACATCGAAATATCGATTTCCGACTATATAAAGTATATATATTCTTGATCAGGGAGAAATTCCAAGACGATATAACGATGTCCGTCTGTCCGTATGTCTGTTTGTCTGTCTGTCTGTCTGTCTGTCTGTCTGTTGTAATCACGCTACAGTCTTCAATAATGAAGCAATCGTGCTGAAATTTTGCATAAACTCGTCTTTTGTCTGTAGGCAGGTCAAGTTCGAAGATGAGCTATATCGGTCCAGGTTTTGATATAGTCCCCATATAAACCGACCTCCCGATTTGGGGTCTTGGGCTTATAGAAATCGTAGTTTTTATCCAATTTGCCTGAAATTTAAAATCTAGAGGTATCTTAGGACCATAAAGAGGTGTGCTGAAAATGGTGAGTATCGGTCCATATTTTGGTATAGCCCCCATATAGACCGATCCCCCGATTTTACTTCTTGGGCTTATAGAAACCGCAGTTTTTATTCAATTTACCTGAAATTGGAAATCTAGAGGTATTGTAGGACCACAAATACGTGTGCCAAAAATTGTGAGTATCGGTCCATATTTTGGTATAGCCCCCATATAGACCGATCTCCCGATTTTACTTCTTGGGCTTATAGAAACCGCAGCTTTTATTCAATTTACCTGAAATTGGAAATCTAGAGGTATTGTAGGACCACAAACACGTGTGCCGAAAATTGTGAGTATCGGCCCATATTTTGGTATAACCCCCATATAGACCGATCTCCCGATTTTATTTCTTGGGCTTATAGAACCCGCAGTTTTTATTCAATTTACCTGAAATTGGAAATCTAGAGGTATTGTAGGACCACAAATATGTGTGTCAAAAATTGTGATTATCGGTCCATGTTTTGGTATGGTCCCCATATAAAACGACCTACCGATTGGGGACTTGGGCTTATAGAAACCGTAGTTTTTATCCAATTTGTCTGAAATTGGAAATCTAGAGGTATTTTAGGACCATAAAAAAAGTGTGTCGAAAATGGTGAGTATCGGTCCATATTTTGGTATAGCCCCCATATAGACTGATTTCCCGATTTTACTTCTTGGGCTTCTAGAATCGGAAGTTTTTATCCTGTTTGCCTGAAATTGGAAATCTAGAGGTATTTACGGGTCATAAAACAGTGCCGAAAACGGTGAGTATCGGTCCATATTTTAGTATAGCCCCCATAAGAACGATCTCCCGATTTAACTCCTTGGGTTTCTAGAAACCGTAGTTTTTATCTGATTTGCCTGAAATTGTAAATATTCTGGTATTTTAGGCTCACAAAAACGTGTATTGGATTAAGTTTTTATCGGTCCATTTGGTAATGCCTCCATATAGACCGACTTCACTTCTTGAGGGTGTAGAAGGCGCACTGATCATGAAAATTGCTTGAAACTCAATGTAAAATTTCCAGATTTTACTTCTATAGATTTAAGATTTCAAATCAAGACGTTATTTTATAATTTTCTTGCACACTTACAAGAGACGTTAATGATTCCTCTAAAACTCAAACAAAAATGGTTCTTATAACTCCAGAATCTGATATAGTCCTCATAGGTAAAATTGTTAAATCTATCTTCGGGAAGTGTCCTCAAGCCCTCCTGAAATTTCAAAGGAAACCCTAATATTTGGTTCATGGTGGTGGGTATTTAAGATTCGGCCCGGCCGAACTTAATGTTGTATATACTTGTTTGAGTTTAAGTTCGACCCATCATGTTGCTTCTATATATTTGAAAAATTCCATTGAATTTTTTCCTGTGATACTGCTCAAGCGTAATCAAAAATCCGAACATACTTCTAAGAAAAATTAAATGAACTTACCTCGATTAAAACTTCTCTAAGAAATTCCATCATATCTGAGCCTTCTTTATAAATTGTCTTTTTGCCAATATATCGAAGAAATGGATTTAAATAAATGAAATTGCTACTCATTTCACAGACATATTCTGCGCCACTGTTGAAAAATGAAAATGAAAGAAAAAAATATATATAAATAAAAACTTTTAGAGAGATATAAATTGTTGAGAGCCTAAAGAGTTACCTCTTTAGACACACCCAGAAAAAAGTGACCTCTTCTTTAAGTTAAAATGAACTTATTGTGAAGAAAATTGAACTTCGTTTAGCGCCAAAGACATTTTTATTTGTTTGAACGATATGATTTTCGTAGAAATTAGGTAGAATGCTTTCCATATATTAGTTAATATTTTCCTATATATTTATGTACCACTATACTACAGAATGAAAAAATTTAACTGAATTGAGTTCATATATGGAATGATTTTATTGAACTTTTTTCATTCATTTGGATAAATCTTACATATTTGTGGTAAACCTTTTACTTCAAAATTAGAACTGCTTATCTTCGTTTTTACACAGAATTTTATTTATTTATATAGGCAATTTTTTCTTGAATAAAAGACATGTTTTATTAATATATTAAATATATTTATTTAGAATCAACATCATCGACTGGCCTTGAAATATTAAAACACATTTTTTTTGTTCTTCTTCTAGTACATTTCACTTTGAATAAGTTGCTGCCTAGCAATTTTGTCCATAAACAAAAAATCCTAAACCATTTTTTTCACAAAAGTTTAGCGTCACTGAATATTACCGGATAATCGAACACTCAAAAAAAAGTGAACTCTCTATTTCACTAAAGCCAATTTAACTTTATTTTAGTTCATGGAATTATTATGTTTGGAGAAAGTTTGCTTTACTCTAATAATTTTTTGTGTACGTTAGTTAAATTAACTAAAACCGAGGAACAAAATATACTCAAATGAAGCATGCAGATTAACTAAATTTGTGTCTTCCACAAAATAGTTCAGAATTTCTTTAAATTTGTAAATTTTACCAAAAATGCGTCCATCATGAACTTCGTATGTCACTAAAGATATTCTTGCAATTTTGAACTTCAAACAACAAAATTTTCTTTAAAAAGTGAAACAACTTAGTTATGTCTAATAAATTTTCTTGAATTTGTCGAAGAATATTTACTTATTTTTATGACATCGGCGTGATGTCAGCGTTTGTAATACTGTTTAGTTAAAATTTTCTACAAATATTCAAAATCTTCTAAAATTAACCGAAAGTTTTCTTCCTTGTTGGTTCACTGTTTTTTCAGTGAAGATTCCAAAATTAAGTCGAATGAAGGGATTGTAATTCTGCTGGTGTTTTCTTTTTTTTATAAACCAATTTTCAAAAAACGAAAATTTTTCTCACTAATTTAAAATAACAAATATTTTATATATTTTATTTGTTTTTTATTATATTATATTTATTTTTTAACAATCTCTCCGTATACCATAACAACGCGATTCCAACTAAAAAACAACCCACGCGCAAACAAAGCGATGACAGGTATCGATTACAGGTAGATAAAAGAAATGTAGGAAATTTTCCTATATTCTAATAAGTGTGTTTCCTTAAAATTTGAAAGGATTGAATACTTCATAGTAGGAATATAAATAAATAAAATAAAATAATTAATTAATCATTTTATAACAAACTTTACTAAATTTGAGGAAACTTGGTTTTAGTTCGGTTTTTGTTTATTTTTACGAATGCTTTGTTATCAGTGAATAAAATTTTATTGTTCAGTACTAAATTCTTATACCCAGCGAAGAAAACAGTATTAGTAAAATTCCATGCCTTATTCTAGTTAATGAACTATTCCTAACTGCTTTCAGTTTAGGATTTTTTTACTGAAACACGTAAATTTTATTATTTGACACAAAAATTTAACTGAATGGAAATAAAATGGCTAAACTAAATTGATGAACATTTTTTCCTTTAATTTCGAAGAGGCTTTTTTCTGGGTGCAAGATGCTGTCAGTTAATATCGATACTCTTAGGGTATGGTCACACAATGCGAACATGTAACAATCCGACTGTACCGTTAGCCTTAACACATGGGAACAAGTATATACGGTCGTATGTTCGGCCAGACCGAATCTTATGTACCCTCCACCATGGATTGTGTAGAAACTTCTACTAACGACTGTCAACCGAATTACCTGAGATGCGGCAACATTTGCCGATGGCAAAATATCTTAAAACTTATTAACACCGTTATTTTAATTGTAAGTTAGTCCATACGGGGAATATATTAAACAAAAAAAAGCCGATAAAATAGTATATAATTCAGTTTGACAAATTTTTCTATAGAAATAAAATTTTGACAAAATTTTCTATAGAAATAAAATTTTGACAAAATTTTCTATAGAAATAAAATTTTGACAAAATTTTCTATAGAAATAAAATTTTGACAAATTTTTCTATAGAAATAAAATTTTGACAAAATTTTCTATAGAAATAAAATTTTGACAAAATTTTCTATAGAAAAAAAAAAATTGACAAAATTTTCTATAGAAATAAAATTTTGACAAAATTTTCTATAGAAATAAAATTTTGACAAAATTTTCTATAGAAATAAAATTTTGACAAAATTTTCCATAGAAATAAAATTTTGACAAAATTTTCTATAGAAATAAAATTTTGAAAAAATTTTCTATAGAAATAAAATTTTGACAAAATTTTCTATAGAAATAAAATTTTGACAAAATTTTCTATAGAAATAAAATTTTGGCAAAATTTTCTATAGAAATAAAATTTTTACAAAACTTTCTATAGAAATAAAATTTTGACAAAATTTTCTATAGAAATAAAATTTTGACAACATTTTCTATAGAAATAAAATATTGATAAAATTTTCTATGGAAATAAAATGTTGACAAAAATTTTCTATAGAAATAAAATTTTGACCAAATTTTCTATAGATATAAAATTTTGACAAAATTCTCTATAGAAATAAAATTTTGACAAAATTTTCTATAGAAAAAAAATTTGACAAAATTTTCTATAGAAATAAATTTTTGACAAAATTTTCTATAGAAATAAAATTTTGACAAAATTTTCTATAGAAATAAAATTTTTACAAAACTTTCTATAGAAATAAAATTTTGATAAAATTGTCTATAGAAATAAAATTTTGATAAAAGTTTATACAGTAATAAAATTTTGAAAAAATTTTCTATAGAAATAACATTTTGACAATAATTTCTATAGAAATAAAATTTTGACAAAATTTTCTATAGAAATAAAATTTTGACAAAATTTTCTATAGAAATAAAATTTTGACAAAATGCTCTATAGAAATAAAATTTTGCAAAATTTTCTACAGAAATAAAATTTTGGAAAAATTTTCTATAGAAATAAAATTTTGACAAAATTTTCTATAGAAATAAAATGTTGACAAAATTTTCTATAGAAATAAAATTTTGATAAAATTTTCTATAGAAATAAAATTTTGATAAAATTTTCTATGGAAATTAAATTTTGACAAAATTTTCTATAGAAATAAAATTTTGACAACATTTTCTATAGAAATAAAATATTGATAAAAATTTTGACAAAATTTTCTATAGAAATAAAATTTTTACAAAACTTTCTATACAAATAAAATTTTGACTAAATTTTCTATACAAATAAAATTTTGACAAAATTTTCTATAGAAATAAAATTTTTACAAAACTTTCTATACAAATAAAATTTTGACAAAATTTTCTGTAGAAATAAAATTTTGACAACATTTTTTATAGAAATAAAATTTTGATAACATTTTCTATAGAAATAAAATTTTGACAAAATTTTCTATACAAATACAATTTTTACAAAATTTTCTATACAAATAAAATTTTTACAAAACTTTATATACAAATAAAATTTTGACAAAATTTTCTATACAAATAAAATTTTGACAACATTTTCAATAGAAATAAAATTTTGATAAAATTTGCTATGGAAATAAAATTTTGACAAAATTTTCTATAGAAATACAATTTTTACAAAACTTTCTATACAAATAAAATTTTGACAAAATTTTCTGTAGAAATAAAATTTTGACAACATTTTCTATAGAAATAAAATTTTGATAACATTTTCTATAGAAATAACATTTTGACAAAATTTTCTATAGAAATAAAATTTTGACAAAATTTTCTATAGAAATAAAATTTTGACAAAATTTTCTATAGAAATAAAATTTTGACAAAATTTTTTATAGAAATAAAATGTTGACAAAATTTTCTATAGAAATAAAATGTTGACAAAATTTTCTATAGAAATAGCATTTTGACAAAATTTTCTATAGAAATAAATTTTTGACGAAATTTTCTATAGAAATAAAATTTTGACAAAATTTTCTCTACAAATAAATTTTTACAAAAATTTTTACAAAATTTTCTATAGAAATAAAATTTTGACAAAATTTTCTATAGAAATAAAACTTGGACAAAATTTTCTATAGAAATAAAATTTTGGCAAAATTTTCTATACAAATAAAATTTTTACAAAGTTTTCTATACAAATAACATTTTTACAAAACTTTCTATACAAATAAAATTTTGACAAAATTTTCTATACAAATAAAATTTTGACAACATTTTCAATAGAAATAAAATTTTGATAAAATTTGCTATGGAAATAAAATTTTGACAAAATTTGCTATAGAAATAAAATGTTGACAAAATTTTGTAGAGAAATAAAATTTTCATTATTAATTTTGTTCGCAAGTCACCGTACACTGCGAAACGAACAGTAGTACAAGAATTCAAATACCAGAAATGGTTACTGGCACTAACCGAAATATTGGAAATAAATATTAAATCAAATCAATAATCGATTGTTTCTATGACCTCAAGCCGAACAAAATTAGTAATAATAATAATCATAAAATAGGTCAACAATATACAAAAATACGAAATAAAATTTTGACAAAATTTTCTATAGAAATAAAATTTTGATAACATTTTCTATAGAAATAAAATTTTGATAAAATTTTCTATAGAAATAAAATTTTATTAGATTATTTTTGGCGATATGGACCAATTTTTGTGCCATTGGCGGTCGGATATATACACTAATAGAAAAAATTGCGTTTCACAATCGTGAACGGACGTTGGCAAAATGAAACGGAAACGTTCACAAAAAATCAAAACGGAATGTTCATGATTTCGTCCACGGGCGTTCACGATTTCATGAACGGCATTCGTTTTTCTTTGGTAACGAAAAGTCTTAAAATAATCGTTAGACGTTGTTATAGCAACTCCGCCGTTGGTGCAATGTGCTAAGGCGATTGTTAACGCGTATCGTACATGCAACACAGGTTC
Source organism: Haematobia irritans (assembly GCF_050003625.1). NCBI lineage: Eukaryota > Metazoa > Arthropoda > Insecta > Diptera > Muscidae > Haematobia > Haematobia irritans. The sequence continues at coordinate 132,033,126 of NC_134399.1, read as the reverse complement.
GAGTCACGGTAGCGGAAATATTTTTTTAAATTTTGTTTATAAATTCGTAACCATTACGTTTTCAGATCATGAACCCTGGTTGTTGTTTCGACAACGTATGGTGTCATTTTTACGTTGTCAGACTGACCCCATCTGTTCTCAGTTCGACAACACATGTGTGTTGATTCATTTTCATGAACGGATCGTTTCGAAATGACCACGCCGTTCATGATTTTTTCTATGGGTGTATAACTATAGACCGATATGTACCAATTTTTGCATGGCTGTTAGCGGCCATATACTAGCGCAATGTACCAAATTTCAAACGAATCGGATGAATTTTGCTCCTCCAAGAGGCTCCGGAGGTCAAATCTGGGGATCGGTTTATATGGGGCCTATATATAATTATTGACTGATATGGACCAATTTTTGCATGGTTGTTAGAGACTATATACTTACACCACGTACCAAATTTCAACCGGATCGGATGAATTTTGCTCCTCCAAGAGATTCCGCAAGCCAAATCTAGTGGTCCGATATGGCCCATTTGCAATACCTACATCAATAACAACTTCGACCTACATCAATAACAACTACTTATGCCAAGTTTCAAGTCGATTGCTTGTTTCGTTCGGAAGTTAGCGTAATTTCAACAAACGGACGGATGCGGTTGAAATTTTGCATGCGATGTTAACCACCATGCAAACGTTGCTCCATATCGGTTCATAATTATATATAGCCCCCATATAAGCCGATTCACAGATTTAACTTAAGTAGCCTCTCGGTGGAGTAAATTTCAATCGATACGGTTAAAATTCTCTACGTGGTGTTATAACCATGCAAACATTCTCAGCAAAAAAAAAAACAAAAAAAAAAAACAAAACGTCGCCAAAAAATTAGTGAAAATGATCTTTTTGGATCCGGAAGTGGTGCAAAATTGGCTCAGAAGCGATGAATTTAACACGGGCTTGTCATAGCACAAATGTCCACCATTTCAAATGCCGTTGCCCTGAATTTGCAGCACTTCTTAAGGTGTGATCCGAATTTCGTGATTTGGGTGTAAATTAAAAATTTTTGCCATAATTTGCCAAATAAATAATTTTTTATGAAATTTTACGATTTTTAAAGCATTGTAGCGCGTGTCTGAAACGTTTGACAACAAATATTTTCAAAAATTGTCAATTTTTATACCCTTCACCACTACTGTGGTACAGGGTATAATAAGTTTGTGCATTTGTATGTAACGCCAAGAAGGAAAAGTCTGAGACCCATCGTTTAGTATACCGATCGTCTTAGAATTAAATTCTGAGTCGATTTAGCGATGTCCGTCTGTCTGTCTGTCTGTCCGTCTATCTGTCTGTTGATGTATTTTTGTGTGCAAAATACAGCTCGCAGTTTTAGTCCGATTGTCCTAAAATTTGGTATAGGGTTCTGTTTCGGCTCAAAGACGATCCCTATTGATTTTTGAAAAAATCGGTTCAGATTTAGATATAGCTGCCATATATATTTTTCACCGATCTGGTCATAATTGGCGTGTATATCAACCGATCTTCCTCAAATTCCGTACATCCGAATATTTTATGGGTCTCGAAAAACTTGCAAAATATCAGCCAAATCGGTTCAGATTTAGATATAGCTCCCATATATAGCTTTCGCCCGATTTACACTTATTTTCCCACAGAGGCCAATTTTTAACTCCGATTTAGTTGAAATTTTGCACAGAGAGTAGAATTCGCATTTTAACTGTGCGTGCCAAATTTGGTTGAAATCGGTTCAGATTTGGATATATCTCCCATATATAGCTTTCGCCCGATTTACACTCATATGACCACAGAGGCCAATTTTTTGATCCGATTTAGTTGAAATTTTGCACAGGGAGTAGAATTAACATTGGTGCTATGCGTGCCAAATTTGGTTGAAATCGGTTCAGATTTAGATATAGCTCCCATATATATGTTTTTCTGATTTCGACAAAAATGGTCAAAATACCAAAATTTTCCTTGTAAAATCGCCACTGCTTAGTCGAAAAGTTGTAAAAATGACTCTAATTTTCCTAAACTTCTAATGCATATATATCGAGCTATAAATCATAAATAAACTTTTGCGAAGTTTTCTTAAAATTGCTGCAGATTTAAATGTTTCCCATATTATACCCTCCACCATAGGATGGGGGGTATATTAACTTTGTCATTCCGTTTGTAACACATCGAAATATTGCTCTAAGACCACATAAAGTATATATATTCTGGGTCGTGGTGAAATTCTGAGTCGATCTGAGCATGTCCGTCCGTCCGTCTGTTGAAAACACGCTAACTTCCGAACGAAACAAGCTATCGACTTGAAACTTGGTACAAGTAGTTGTTATTGATGTAGGTCGGATGGTATTGCAAATGGGCCATATCGGTCCACTTTTACGTATAGCCCCCATATAAGCGGACCCCCAAATTTGGCTTGCGAGGCCTCTAAGAGAAGCAAATTTCATCCGATCCGGCTGAAATTTGGTACATGGTGTCAGTAGATGGTCTCTAACAACCATGCAAAAATTGGTCCACATCGGTCCATAATTATATATAGCCCCCATATAAACCGATCCCCCGATGTGGCTTGCGAGGCCTCTAAGAGAAGCAAATTTCATCCGATCCGGCTGAAATTTGGTACATGGTGTTAGTATATGATCTCTACTAACTATGCAAAAATTGGTCAACATCGGTGCATAATTATATATAGCCCCCATATAAACCGATCCCCCGATTTGGCTTGCGAGGCCTCTAAGAGAAGCTAATTTCATCCGATCCGGCTGAAATTTGGTACATGGTGTTGGTATATGGTCTCTAACAACCATGCAAAAATTGGTCCACATCGGTCCATAATTATAGCCCCCATATAAACCGATCCCCCGATTTGGCTTGCGAGGCCGCTAAGAGAAGCAAATTTCATCCAATCCGGCTGAAATTTGGTACGTGATGTTAGTATATGGTCTCTAAAAACCGTGCAAAAATTGGTCCACATCGGTCCATAATTATATATAGCCCCCATATAAACCGATCCCCCGATTTGGCTTGCGAGGCCTCTAATAGAAGCAAAATTCATCTGATTCAGTTGAAATTTGGTACGTGGTGTTAATATATGGCCTCAAACTCCCATGCAAAAATTGGTCGATATCGGTCCATAATTATATATAGGCCCCATATAAACCGATCCTCAGATTTGAACTCCAGAGCCCCTTGGAAGAGCAAAATTCTTCCCATTCGGTTGAAATTCGGTACGTGATGTACGTGATGAATTGGTTCCTATCAGTCCATAATTATATATAGCTCCCATATAAACCGATCCCCAGATTTGACCTCCGGTGCCTTTTGGAGAAGCAAAATTCATCCGATCTGCTTGAAATTTGGTACGTGGTGGTAGTATATGATATTTAACAACCATGCCAAAAGTGGTCCATATCAGTCCATAATCATACATAGCCCCATATAAACCGATCCCGAGATTTGGTTTTGGAGCCTCTTGGAGGAGGAAATTTCATCCGAGTGAGTTGAACTTTGGTACATTGTGCTAGTATATGGACGTTAAAAACCATGTCTTACTAGGTCCATATCGGTCTACAGTTATATATAGCCCTCAGATAAATCGATTCCCAATCACACAAAAATTGGTCCATATGAAGTTCATAATTGTATATAGCCCCCATATAAGTAACCCCCATATTTCAATTCTGGCTCCCTACGTACCGTGCAAAAGTCCATATCGATTCGTAATTATTTGTAGACTTACCTATACATACCTTTTTTGTCTAATATATACCATGTATGGACTAAATCACAATTTAGAAAACGATGTTAAGATGTTTTAAGATACTACAACCCAAGTAATTCGATTGTGGATGACAGTCTTTCGTAGAAGTTTCTACGCAATCCATGGTGGAGGGTACATAAGATTCGGCCTGGCCGAACTTACGGCCGTATACACTTGTTTTTTTACTAACATTGTGTTCCACCCTAGTGCATTAGCCGACTTAAATTTTGAGTCTATAGATTTTGTAGAAGTCTATCAAATTCTGTCCAGATCGCGTGATATTTAAATGTATGTATTTGGGACAAACCTTTATATATAGCCTCAACACATTTGACGGATGTGATATGGTATCGAAAATTTAGATCTACAAAGTGGTGCAGGGTATAATATAGTCGGCCCCGCCCGACTTTAGACTTTCCTTACTTGTTTAAGAATAGATTTTGAATTTTTTTGTTCGAAAAATTTTAATAATTTGTACCATTTTATTAATCCTTATTCTGTTTTAAACCTATTTGAGACAGAAAAAGTTAAAATTTCCTTTCAAAAATATGAAAAAAAAATAATTATACAACCGCCATATAAACCAACCCCCAGGACTTGATTTCTGAAACATTATCAAGAAACAAATAAATACGACCGTAAGTTCGGCCAGGCCGAATTTTAAATACCCACTACCATGAATCAAATATAATATTTTCCTTTGAAAACTCATCATCGTAGCCAGCAGATGGGTTTAAATGGTAATCTTGCCGAATTAAAGGCTTAATTGGGCGGGGCCGACTATATTATACCCTTCACCCCTATGTTGTGTTACCATCTCAACTACTTCACATTTGCTGGAAGCTATATAAAGGAGAAAATTGTTTTACTTCTACAAAATCTCTAGAATTAAAATTTAAATCGGCTAACGCTATCCAGTTAATTGGAGGAAACTTCCATTGAAAATGGGTCTAAAATGTGTAACAGTCTACCATAACATATTTCCCCAACTCTGTTGTACGTATATATGGGAGCTATATATAATCTGAACCGATTTTGACTAAATTTGACATGTATAGTTAGAATAATAATTCTGCTATCTATGCGAAATTTCACGTAAATGGGAGTATAACTTTGGCCGCCCTGGTCATATGAGTGCTAATCGGAGGGAAGATATATATGGGAGCCATATCTAAATCTGAACCGATTTTAACAAAATTTGACACACTTTACGATACTATTAAATCTACCCCTTGTGCAAAATTTGAAGCAAATCGCGGCAAAACTCTGGCTTTTGTGACCATATAAGTTCAAATCGGACGAAAGATATATATGGGAGCTATATCTAAATTTGAACCGATTTCAATCAAATTTACCAAGCATTGGTAGAATGTGAATAGGTTAGGTTAGGTTAGGTTATGTGACAGCCCGATGTATCAGGCTCACTTAGACTATTCAGTCCATTGTGATACCACAGTGATGAACTTCTCTCCTATCACTGAGTGCTGCCCGATTCCATTTTAAGCTCAATGACAAGGGACCTCCTTTTTATAGCCGAGTCCGAACGGCGTTCCACATTCCAGTGAAACCACTTAGAGAAGCTTTGAAGCCCTCAGAAATGTCACCAGCCTTACTGAGGTGGGATAATCCACCGCTGAAAAATTTGTTGGTGTTCGGTCGCATCAGGAATCGAATCCACGACTTTGTGTATTCAAGGCGGGCATGCTAACCATTGCACCACGGAGGGTAATGTCAATACTACCCTCTGTGCAAAATTTCACGAAGGTCGGTAGTAAACTTTGGCCTCTGTGGTCATATGAGTCTAAATCGGACGAAAGATATATATGGGAGCTATATCTAAATCTGAACCGATTTGGCTGATATTTTGCAAGATTTTCGAGATTCATAAAATATTTGGATGTACGGTATTTCAAGAAAATCGGTTGATAAACACGCTAGCTATGACCAAATCGGGGATAAATATATATGGCAGCTATATCTAAATCTGAACCATTTTTTTCCAAAACCAATAGCGATTGTCTCTGTCCCAAGAAACGGTACTATGTCAAATTTGAGGACGATCGGACTTAAATTGCGAGCTGTACTTTGTGCACGAAATTACATATACAGACAGACGGACGGACAGACAGACAGACAGACGGACATCGCTAAATCGACTCAGGATTTAATTCTAAGCCGATCGGTATACTAAAAGATGGGTCTATGGACACTATTTCTAGGTGTTACATACAAATGCACAAACTTATTATACCCTGTACCACAGTAGTGGTGAAGGGTATAAAAATGTTCACTTAAAACTCACGCGAAAATTATTTAATATCGGTTTATAATTATTTTTAGGCTCTTCTATATTGGGTTATATAGGTACTTAATCTATCTTTTTATACCCACCACCATAGGATGGGGGGTATATTAACTTTGTCATTCCGTTTGTAACACATCGAAATATTGCTCTAAGACCCCATAAAGTATATATATTCTGGGTCGTGGTGAAATTCTGAGTCGATCTGAGCATGTCCGTCCGTCCGTCCGTCCGTCCGTCTGTTGAAATCACGCTAACTTCCGAACGAAACAAGCTATCGACTTGAAACTTGGCACAAGTAGTTGTTATTGATGTAGGTCGGATGGTATTGCAAATGGGCCATATCGGTCCACTTTTACGTATAGCCCCCATATAAACGGACCCCAAAATTTGGCTTGCGAGGCCTCTAAGAGAAGCAAATTTCATCCGATCCGGCTGAAATTTGGCATATGGTGTTACTATATGGTCTCTAACAACCATGCAAAAATTGGTTCACATCGGTCCATAATTATATATAGCCCCCATATAAACCGATCCCCCGATTTGGCTTGCGAGGCCCCTAAGAGAAGCAAATTTCATCCGATCCGGCTGAAATTTGGTACATGGTGTCAGTATATGGTCTCTAACAACCATGCAAAAATTGGTCCACATCGGTTCATAATTATATATAGCCCCCATATAAACCGATCCCCCGATTTGGCTTGCGAGGCCTCTAAGAGAAGCAAATTTCATCCGATCCGGCTGAAATTTGGTACATGGTGTTAGTATATGGTCTCTAACAACCATGCAAAAATTGGTCGACATCGGTCCATAATTATATATAGCCCCCATATAAACCGATCCCCCGATTTGGCTTGCGAGGCCGCTAAGAGAAGCAATTTTCATCCGATCCGGCTGAAATTTTGTACGTTATGTTAGTATATGGTCTATAACAACCATGCAAAAATTGGTCCACATCGGTTCATAATTATATATAACCCCCATATAAACCGATCACCAGATTTGACCTCCGGAACCTATTGGAAGACCAAAATTCATCTGATTCAGTTGAAATTTGGTATGTGGTGTTAATATATGGCCTCAAACTCCCATGCAAAAATTGGTCGATATCGGTCTATAATTATATATAGGCCCCATATAAACCGATCCCCAGATTTGACCTCCAGAGCCCCTTGGAAGAGCAAAATTCTTGCCATTCGGTTGAAATTTGGTACGTGATGTTAGTATATGGTATCCAACAACCATGCAGGAATTGGTTCCTATCAGTCCATAATTATATATAACTCCCATATAAACCGATCCCCAGATTTGACCTCCGGTGCCTTTTGGAGAAGCAAAATTCATCCGATCAGCTTGAAATTTGGTACGTGGTGGTAGTATATGATATTTAACAACCATGCCAAAAGTGGTCCATATCAGTCCATAATTGTACATAGCCCCATATAAACCGATCCCGAGATTTGGTTTTGGAACCTCTTGGAGGAGCAAATTTCATCCGAGTGAGTTGAAATTTGGTACATTGTGCTAGTATATGGTCGTTAACAACCATGCCTAACTAGGTCCATATCGGTCTATAGTTATATATGGCACTCAGATAAATCGATCCCCAATCACACAAAAATTGGTCCATATCAAGTTCATAATTGTATATAGGCCCCATATAAGCGACCACCATATTTAAATTCTTGCTCTCTACGTACAAAAAGTCCATATCGATTCGTTATTATTTGTAGACTTAACTATACATAACTTTTTTGTCTAATATATACCATGTATGGACTAAATCACAGTCTTTCGTAGAAGTTTCTACGCAATCCATGGTGGTGGGTACATAAGATTCGGCCTGGCCGAACTTGCGGCCGTATGTACTTGTTTTATCTAACATACACACAAAGGAAATATCATTACAATTGAGCCAACGCAAATTGTTCACTGATATATGGAAACATTTTCATTATAACAATGAATATATTCGTTAATAGTACGAAACGTTACGTGGATTAACAGAAAATTCGTTATAATAACGAAAATTTCGTTTTATTACAAAATTAATTCAATGAAAGTCAGTCAGTGAGACTGACTTTCATTGGCTCACATCAGCTTAGATTCTATATAGAGGACAATGTGAATATTGTTAAGATACCTTGCCATCGTCAAGTGTTACCACAACGCAAGTAATTCGATTGTGGATGACAGTCTTTCGTAGAACTTTCTACGCAATCCATGGTGGAGGATACATAAAATTCGACCTTGTTCTACCTTAACAATCGTTCAATGTAAATGTACGTTTCCTAATCAAAGGCTTGGGCTTTGAGAGAGTTCAAATAATGTTCCAATACTTACAGAGCACATCGCCTTCCGTAATCTTTAAGATCGATCTCTGTGTAGTCAAATCGTCTTCCCGAAACGGTTTCTAAAAAGGAAAAAATGATGAAAAGGAAAAACAAAGTTAAAATATTAAGATCTGGAGGTTAATATCAGGTGTAGCCGACTGTCAAGCATACAGTTCCTCCACTGAAACCTTCGAGTCTACAGTTTCATTTCTAACATTTTCTGATCTAAAGTTTCTTCCAATATCCATCAACTATCAACTGGGTGAATTGATAAATTTCAAATCATCTACAAACCTAACCGAAACTCTTGATCAACTATAACCAAAGTATTCTAAAAGTCCTGATCAGCCAATACCACCGTTCTCGATCATGTAAATATCGTTATTTGAAAATCCATCAACGAAATGTGTAATTAAAATTGAGCCAACGGAAAAAATTCGTTAATACAATAATATGTTTCATTATTGTGATGTATATTCTGTGGAATTGAAAAATTTTTCGTACTATTAACGTACATTTTTCGTTGTATCAATGACGAACTGTCATTGGCTCAATTTTAATGATCAATTTTCTTTGTGTGAACCCTCCATCAACTGCAAACCATAGAATGCATACATATAACAGGTTGGCTGATAAGTCCCCGGTCTAACAAAGGAAAAAAACATTTTTATTTGTCAAAATTACTTTCCAATTTTTTGATACCATTTTGGTAGTACTCCTTCGGTTTTGCCTCAAAATAGGCCTCAGTTTCGGCGATCACATCTTCATTGCAGCCAAATTTTTTCCCTGCGAGCAACCTTTTGAAGTCTGAGAAGAAGAAAAAGTGGCTGGGGGCCAGATCTGGAGGATACGGTGAGTGGGGAAGCAATTCGAAGCCCAATTCATGAATTTTTGCCATCGTTCTCAATGACTTGTGGCACGGTGCGTTGTCTTGGTGGAACAACACTTTTTATACCCTCCACCATAGGATGGGGGTATATTAACTTTGTCATTCCGTTTGTAACACATCGAAATAATGCTCTAAGACCCCATAAAGTATATATATTCTGGGTCGTAGTGAAATTCTGAGTCGATCCAAGGATGTCCGTCCGTCCCTCCGTCTGTTGAAATCACGCTAGCTTCCGAACGAAACAAGCTATCGACTTGAAACTTGGCACAAGTAGTTGTTATTGGTGTAGGTCGGATGGTATTGCAAATGGGCCATATCGGTCCACTTTTACGTATAGCCCCCATACAAAGAGACCCTCAGATTTGGCTTGCAGAGCCTCAAAGAGAAGCAAATTTCATCCGATCTTGCTGAAATTTGGTACATGGTGTTGGTATATGGTCTCTAACAACCATGCAAAAATTGGTCCACATAGGTCCATAATTATTATAGCCACCATATAAACCGATCCCCAGATTTGGCTTGCAGAGCCTCAAAGAGAAGCAAATTTCATCCGATCTTGCTGAAATTTGGTACATGGTGTTGGTATATGGTCTCTAACAACCATGCAATAATTGCCCACATCGGTCCATAATTATATATAGCCCCCATATAAACCGTTCTCCAGATTTGACCTCCGGAGCCTCTTGAAGGAGCAAAATTCATCCGATCCGGTTCAAATTTGGAACGTGGTATTAGTGGTATTGGCCGCTAACAACCATATTGGTCCATATCGGTTTATAGTTATATATAGCCGATCTCCAATCACACAAAAATTGATCCATATCGGTTCATAATCATGATTGCCACTCGAGCCAAAAATAATCTACCAAAATTTTATTTCTATAGAAAATTTTGTCAACATTTTATTTTTATAGAATTTTTTGTCAAATTTTTATTTCTATAGAAAATTTTGTCAAAATTTTATTTCTATAGAAAATTTTGTTAAAATTTTATTTCTATAGAAAATTTTTGTTAAAATTTTATTTCTATAGAAATTTTTGTCAAAATTTTATTTCTATAGAAAATTTTGTTAAAATTTTATTTCTATAGAAAATTTTGTTAAAATTTTATTTCTGTAGAAATTTTTGTCAAAATTTTATTTTGTTAAAATTTTATTCGGTTCATAATCATGGTTGCCACTCGAGCCAAAAATAATCTACCAAAATTTTATTTCTATAGAAAATTTTGTCAAAATTTTATTTCTATAGAAAATGTTGTCAAAATTATATTTCTATAGAAAATTTTGTCAAAATGTTATTTCTATAGAAAATTTTATCAAAATTTTATTTCTATAGAAAATTTTATCAAAATTTTATTTCTATAGAAAATTTTGTCAAAATTTTATTTCTATAGAAAATTTTGTTAAAATTTTATTGCTATAGAAAATTTTTGTTAAAATTTTATTTCTATAGAAAATTTTGTCAAAATTTTATTTCTATAGAAAATTTTGTCAAAATTTTATTTCTATAGAAAATTTTGTCAAAATTTTATTTCTATAGAAAATTTTGTTAAAATTTTATTTCTGTAGAAAATTTTGTTAAAATTTTATTTCTATAGAAAATTTTGTTAAAATTTTATTTCTATAGGAAATTTTTGATAAAATTTTATTTCTATAAACAATTTTTGGAAAATTTTAGTTCTCTAGAAAATTTTGTTAAAATTTTATTTCTATAAAAAATTTTTGGAAAATTTTATTTCTATAGAAAATTTTGTTAAAATTTTATTTCTATAGAAAATGTTGTCAAAATTTTATGTCTATAGCAAATTTTGTCAAACTGAATTATATACGTATTTGATGGATTTTTTTGATTTAATATATATGAACTTACATACAATTTAGAAGACGGTGTTAGGAGGTTTCAAGATACCTTGCCATCGGCAAGCGTTACAGCAACTTAAGTAATTCGATTGTGGATGGCAGTGTGTAATAGAAGTTTCTACGCAATCCATGGTGGGGGGTACATAAGCTTCGGCCTGGCCGAACTTACGGCCGTATATACTTGTTTCTTCTTCATATGGGACCATTTTGCCGCGATTTCGACCTTCAAACGCTCCAATAACGCCATATAATAGTCACTGTTGATGGTTTTTCCCTTCTCAAGATAATCGATGAAAATTATTCCATGCGCATCCCAAAAAAACAGAGGCCATTACTTTGCCAGCAGACTTTTGAGTCTTTCCACGCTTCGGGGACGGTTCACCGGTCGCTGTCCACTCAGCCGACTGTCGATTGGACTCAGGAGTGTAGTGATGGAGCCATGTTTCATCCATTGTCACATATCGACGGAAAAACTCGGGTGTATTACGAGTTAACAGCTGCAAACACCGCTCAGAATCATCAACACGTTGTTGTTTTTGGTCAAATGTGAGCTCGCGCGGCACCCATTTTCACAGAGCTTCCGCATATCCAAATATTGATGAATGATATGACCACCACGTTCCTTTGATATCTTTAAGGCCTCTGCTATCTTGATCAACTTCATTTCACGGTCATTCAAAATCATTTTGTGGATTTTTTTGATGTTTTCGTCGGTAACCACCTCTTTCGGGTGTCCACTGCATTCACCGTCCTCCGTGCTCATTTCACCACGCTTGAATTTTGCATAACAATCAATTATTGCTGATTTCCCTGTGGCAGAGTCCGGAAACTCATTATCAAGCCAAGTTTTTGCTTCCACCGTATTTTTTCCCTTCAGAAAACAGTATTTTATCAAAACACGAAATTCCTTTTTTCCATTTTTTTTTCACAATAACAAAAGTTGCTTCACAAAAGACGCTCTATCTCACAAACTAATTGACTTACAGACGTCAAATTTTGACACGAATCATTTGAAGGTTGGTACTATATAAAAATAATATATATTTAATACTAGCGACGCCATCTATGTTTCCGACCGGGGACTTATCAGCCAATCTGTTATGTTCGTATACATATATAATTTCCATAATTGTATACAGCCCCCATACAAACCGATCCCCAGATTTGGCTTGCGGAGCCTCAAAGAGAAGCAAATTTCATCCGATCCGGCTGAAATTTGGTACATGATATTGGTATGTGGTCTCTAACAACCATGCAAAAAGTGGTCCACATCGGTTCATAATTATATATAGCCCCCATATAAACCGATCCCCAGATTTGGCTTGCGGAGCCTCAAAGAGAAGCAAATTTCATCCGATCAGGCTGAAATTTGGTATATGATGTTGGTATATGGTCTCTAACAACCATGCAAAAATTGGTCCACATCGGTCCATAATTATATATAGGTCCCATATAAACCGATCTCCAGATTTGGCTTGCGAAGCCTCAAAGAGAAGCAAATTACATCCGATCCGGCTGAAATTTGGTACATGGTATTGGTATATGGTCTCTAACAACCGTGAAAAAATCGGTCCACATCGGTCCATAATTATATATAGCGCCCATATAAACCGATCCCCAGATTTGGGTTGCGGAGCCTCAAAGAGAAGCAAATTTCATCCGATCCGGCTGAAATTTGGTACATGATATTGGTATATGGTTTTTAACAACCATGCAAAAATTGGTCCACATCGGTTCATAATTATATATAGCCCCCATATAAACCGATCCCCCGATTTGGCTTGCGAAGTCTCCAAGAGAAGCAAATTTCATCCAATCCGGTTGTAATTTGGAACATGGTGTTAGTATATGATCTTTAACAACCGTGCCAGAATTGGTCCATATCGGTCCATAAATATATATAGCCCCCATATAAAACGTTCTCCAGATTTGACCTCCGGAGCCTCTTGGAGGAGCAAAATTCATTCGATCCGGTTCAAATTAGGAACGTGGTGTTAGTATATGGTCGCTAACAACCATACCAAAATAGGTCCAATCACACAAAAATTGGTAAATATCGGTTCATAATCATGGTTGCCACTAGAGCCAAAAATAATCTACGAAAATTTTATTTCTATAGAAAATTTTTTCAAAATTTTATTTCTATAGAAAATTTTGTCAAAATTTTATTTCTAGAGAAAATTTTGTTAAAATTTTATTTCTAGAGAAAATTTTGTTAAAATTTTATTCGGTTCATAATAAAATTTTCATCATTGTCAAAATTGTATTTCTATAGAAAATTTTGTTCAAATTTTATTCGGTTCATAATCATGGTTGCCACTCAAGCCAAAAATAATCTACCAAGATTTTTTTTCTATAGAAAATTTTGTCAAAAGTTTATTTCTATAGAAAATTTTGTTAAAATTTTATTTCTGTAGAAATTTTTGTCGAAATTTTCTTTCTATAGAAAATTTTTAGTTCTACACCGAAAGAATTTTCTTCGTAAAAAGAACGAAAAATTTCGTTAAAAGTACGAAATTTGTCATTGTTTTACAACCAAAGAAACTTTTCATTAAAAGTACGAAATATTTCGTACTTTTTACGAAGAAAAGTTCTTCCAAAAATTTCGTAGTTTGTAAGAAAAAAATTCGTACTTTTTATGAAGAATCTTCGTACTTTTTATGAAAAATCTTCGTACTTTTTATGAAACGATTTCGTTCTTTTTATGAAAATGTTTCGTACTTTTTATGAACAATTTTCGTAGTTTTTATGAAAAACTTTCGTACTTTTTTTATCAAAAATGTTGGAACTTTTAGAAAAAAATTATAGTCGAAAGTGCATTTGGTTGTAGTTACAAGTGTGAAAAATTACATCACTACTTTACATCTTAAGTTGTTGAATAATTTTTAGTTTTATTGCTTCACTTTTATTCATAGCGCGCTATCACCCAAATGAGAAGTAGCATAGACTTGCATAAAAAAATAGAATAAAGGAATACACTCAAGCACATTATAAAAGACAATTTAATGCCGCGAACGGAAATTTTACAACTTCAATGAAACTTCTTCGTTATTTCAAAGAAAATGTTTCGTACTTTTTATGAAGAAATTTTAACGCAGAATGTTTCGTAAAATATTCGTAAAAACTTCTTCACAAAATTCATGAAATTTGAAGAAAGTTTCGTTAAAAGTACGAACTTTTTACGAAGAAAAGTTAATGTAGAATATTTCATAGAAGTTTCGTATATTCGTAAAATGTTCTTCGTAAAATTTACGAAAATGAATGAAAATTTCGTTATTTTCGTTATTGAAGAATTCACGAAGAATAGTTAATGAAGAATTCTTCGTAAAATTAACGAAGAGAATGCTTTCGGTGTACAGAAAATTTTGTGAAAATTTTGTTTCTATAGAAAATTTTATTTCTGTAGAAAATTTTGTCAAAATTTTATGTCTACTTTGTCAAACTGAATTATGTACGTATTGGATCGATCTTTTTTGATTTAATATATCCACGTATGGACTTACATACAATTTAGAAGATGGTGTTAGGAGGTTTTAAGATACCTTGCGATCGGCAAGCGTTACCGCAACTTAAGTAATTCGATTGTGGATGGCAGTGTTTAGAAGAAGTTTCTACGCAATCCATGATGGAGGGTACATAAGCTTCGGCCTGGCCGAACTTACGGCCGTATATACTTGTTATGATTTCTGGTCGTTACATTCACGAAAAATCAATGGTTATATTAATAATATCCAATTATGAACCAAAAATCTCTAAACTGAAATCATCATCATACATTAGGTCTACCTACACAATAGAAAAAGTTACGTTCCAAAATCATGAACGGACGGTAACACAATGAAATCGAAACGTTCACGAAAAATCTAAACGGAATGTGCACGGTTTCATCCACGGGTGTTCCCGATTTCATGAACGGCTTTCGCTTTTCTTTGGCTATGAATGATCTTAAAATATTCCTTACCAAAAATTCGTGAACCAAAAATCTCTAAAGGTGGGTATTAAGTTAGAGTTTAGCCGCTAAAATCGTCATTTTTTCACTAAAGTGTAAACTAAATCAGTAAAAAAAAGGCATAAAATTATACATATTTGTTGCAAATTTTATTATAACTTGATGGGGGAATAGCCCAAAGAAATTTTTATAAAGTTTGTATTCCTTAAAATGGATTATTAAGGAAAAGTAATCGTGAAAAATTACGATTTTAGCGGCTAAACTCGAACTTAATACCCACCTTAAAATGAAATCATCATCATACATTAGGTCTACCTACACAGCAGAAAAAGTTACGTTCCAAAATGGTGAATGGACGGTAACAAAATGAAATGGAAACGTTCACGAAAAATCTAAACGGAATGTTCCCGGTTTCATCCACGGGAGTTCACGATCTCATGAACGGCTTTCGCTTTTCTTTGGCCGTGAAATATATAGTCTTAAAATATTCGTTAGACGTTCTTATGACAACTTCATCGGTGATGAAATATGCTAGGGCTACTTTTAACGCGTATGGAGCAGGCAATCAATCCATCGAGTCACGGTAGCGGTTTTTTTTTTTGTTTTATAAATTCGTAACCATTATGTTTTCAGATCATGAACGCTGGTTGGTGTTTTGACATCGTATGCTATCATCTTATCGATGTCAGATAGACACCCTCTGTTCTCCGTTTCACTTTCATGAACGGATCGTTTTGAAACGTGCAAACCATTAATGATTTTTTCTATGGGATGGCTGCACATATTAGTTAGCGAACCAATCATAAGTTTTCGACCATCTACAAACCGAAGCTCTAATCAACTATCCACAATCTGAAAACTTCCGATCACCAAATGTTTCAGCGAATAACCCCGGTTCACGATCAACTACATCTTGACTAATTCATAATTTTCCCACTGCTACACACGGAATCAAAAGGAACTTAGAAACTCTTCCAAAGTCATTACTTTTAATGTATGTCTAAACAGGCTCCTCTAAAGTTGTAAAGTGTACCTATCCTTTTCTCGATTGAGGTGGGATTTGCCATAAAATAATAATATTGGGAGAGTAAATGTTTTAGAATTTATTCCGAAAAAAATTTTAACCCACTGATCAATCGAAGTGTGGTCCATCGCTCGCCACTACTGTCTAACAAGATACGGATACTTCGACGAAAATTGACTCGTCTTTTTACTAAATCCACGAATTTATCCATAGGAAAGGCAACTCTGATTAGCCAAATCAGGCAAGTGGAACAACGCCATGTACCTTTCCATATATTGTAACCGTTTATCACACGCAAAGCTAACGTGATCGTTGCACTCGGTTGCAGCTGTTCATAGTACACCACACCACAAATAGTTTCACCAAATACACAGTATGCTCCCAGAGATAGAATCACAATCACATCCCAGATCACATACCAAGAAAATGGGACATTTTTGCCGCAAAAATGTTGTTTGCTCGAAATCAGATACATAATGTATAGTGTTACCCACAGAGACCTTCTGGCCTACTGTTCCACCACGCAGACCTTCGGGCCTACAGTGGCTCATTGCACATCAAACTGCTCATAGTGCGGTGATATTTTTGGCGTCGTCTGAGGAATTTATTCCCAAACGCGAAATAAGTAGTAACACAGAGACCTTCACGCCTACTGTTCCACCACAGAGACCTCCGGGTCCACCGCAGAGACCTTCAGGCCTACCGTTCCACCACATAGACCTTCGAGTCTACTGTTCGCTCTTAGACTAGCTAGTAGCTGTAACAGTGGTTTGCACTGCACAGCCGATACCGAAGCTGACACCAAACCGCTTCTACAACAATCAACGGTGGCAACACTAGCAACCGAAGATCTCATCGGTAGTTCCCGATCACCAAGATATCGACGAATAAACAAATTCCCGATTGACTACAAATCGACGAATACACAACTTCTCAATCACGAACGAACCGAACTACTCAGCAACTGTTCCACCATAGAGACTTTCAGACGGACCTACTGTTCCAGAGACCTTCGGGCCTTATGTTCGCTCGAAGACTAGCTAGTAGCCGTAGTAGTAGTTTTCATTGACCATCGCGCCACAGCGGATACCGAAGCTGACACCAAACTGCTTCTACAACAATAAACTATATCAACACCAGCCACCGTCCAAAAGCTGACGATCTGGTCAGCAGTTCCGGATAACCTACAAACACGGCAAATAAACAAGTTTCTGATTGACTAAAATCGATGAATACACAGCTTCCCAAACGCCAACGAATCGAACAACTCAGCAACGGCCAATCATCCAAGTTTCAACGAATGCAATAGCCCCCAAATATCAACGAACAACGAACGTTCTACCGATCATCAATGAACCGCATTTCTCATCAATTACCGAGCATTGATGAACCGATGTTCGCCTCCACTACCGATTATAAATAAACCGAATTTCTCACCCAATATCGAATGTCGATGAAACGACGTTCTCATCACTACTGAGTATCAATGAAACTAGTTTCTCTCCGTCTACCGATCACCAACGAACCGAGATTCTCATCAATTATCGAGCTAACGGTCTCATCCTCCACCGCACATCAATGAAGCGCATTTCATCAAGCGACCTAAGAATCGAAGAACTTACAACTTGCAGATTATCTATGAACCAGTACTCGATTATGGACAACTCAACGACATCCCGAATGCCTCATCCCGTCAGATTATGAGAGATTCTTATAGATCATTCGAAAGTGGTAAACACTTGTGTTCTAATTCCGAAACGGTTAATGGGTCCTTACAGATATCTTGTAGGCAACTGAGCTTACCTCAGTCAACGAAAAAATCACGTTACATGAATGGATCCACTTTTCATCATCAGCAATGATGCGATGCAAAAAACAACCTTTCTAGTGTTGCCTAGAAAGATGAAAAATCGTCTGTCGACATCTTTAGTCTTCAACTTATACGATACCTAGTATCCTTGCTCTTTATTCATTCCCAATAGTTTCAATCGATGGGAAATGTCTTGGAGTGTGAATTTGAAGTAATGCCTCCAATTCAGCACATTCCAACAAATTCGGCTGTCCTGGACGGCTTCCACAATGAAATGGAAACTTCTGAAATTCACAAACATCCTATCGCACGTTGAAATCGAAAGAGCCCAATCGGAGTAAACTTCCAAGAATACTCAATGCGATTCAACTACACTTAAAGAACTAAATCAACGCTTCCGTAAATGATGTTTTGTGGGCACTACAGCAAAATGAAATCTACGGAATGAGACTGTGATCAATGAATATGATGTCAGTATTGTCCGATGCGTATATTCCGAACTTAGCCATCTATTGTCAATTCTGAAAAGCAGCATTTTCATAGCTTCCGGGACTGTCAACCAAGAAATTTACGTGAAAGAGTGTTTGAATAAACTTCTGAAACACGGTTGTTCCGTACTGTTTTGGCCGGATTTGGCATCTTGCCATTACGGTAAAAAGGCCATGGAGTGGTACGCCACCAACAACGTGCAGGTGGTTCCCAAGGAAAAGAACCCTCCCAACATGCCAGAGCTCCGCCCAATTGAGAAATACTGGGCTATTGTCAAGCGGAACCTAAAGAAGACCAAAAAAACTGCTAAGGACGAGCAGCAGTTCAAGGAAAACTGGCTTTCTGCGGCGAAGAAGGTGGACAAGGTGGCTGTACAAAATCTGATGGCAGGTGTCAAGCGTGAGGCCCGGCAATTCGGATTTGGAAAAGCGAAAGCCTAACTGAATATTTTTCCAGAATTTTATACTAATTGAACTTGAAAATGAAATTTAATTTGATTTTTTAAATAAACGATTTCACCGATTTACACGCGTTTTCCCTTGACCAAATTTTGACCGCATCACCCTTTAACAGTGACAGTTTCAGGCTTTTAAAGAGTTGCTCATCGATCGAGAATTGACTTTCAAATATCCCCACGAATCTCATGAAAAACTCTAAACTCGCATACTTACCTAATGAAACATTAATGGACAATTCTTGCAGCAAATGGATCAAATATGTCTCATTGCCCTGTTCTATGTCCATATCAATTTCTTTGAGTAAATCATTAGCTTTTCTATTAAACGTTCTCATAAACTCCATTAAACCTCCAATTTTGAAAGCTGTATTCATAATCTTTCGATCACGGGTCCAATGATCATCTGGAAGTTTACAAAAACCAAACCACGTAAAATAAAATTCTTACATTTTTTTAAAGGGCCATAAAACTTCGCCAACTGATACTCACTTGATATAGTAATCAGGCCCCGGCCAATTGTATTGGAAAGACCGTCGTAACCAAGATCTGTTTTATCTATACTTAGTTTTGATGACAGAATATCTTTAACGACGACAGGATCTGTAGTTACCACAAATGTATAGGGTCCAACGTACCATAGAGCATTTTTACCATAATTCTCGGCAATGGAATTAAATACTTTTAAAAGATCTGAAAGTAAGAAATTAAGCTATGGTGATTTCCATTTTTTTCCAAAATATTTGTATTAAGAAACAATTCCATGGATCTATCTTTGAAAAATGATGTATCGAAGTAGCTGTAAAAAATCCCAATGAGGAATTGCTATAAGCAGTCTTATACTCTCATTTGAGAAAGAAACGACAAAAAATTATGGCATACTCAGGCAATGGAAAGGGTGTTTTTATACCCTGCGCCACACTGTGGAACAGGGTATTATAAGTTAGTGCATATGTTTGCAACACCTAGAAGGAGACGAGATAGACACATGGTGTCTTTGACAAAAATGCTTAGGGTGGGCTCCTGAGTCGATATAGCCATGTCCGTCTGTCCGTCTGTCCGTGAACACATTTTTGTAACCAAGGGATTAGGTGGTAATTTAATCGACTTCGAATTTGGCACAAGTATGTGTTTTGGGTCAAGATAGAACCCTATTGATTTTGGAAGAAATTGGTTCAGATTTAGATATAGCTCCTATATATATCTTTCGCCCGATATGCACTTATACGGCCCTAGAAGCCTGAGTATTACCCCAATTTGGTTGAAATTTTGCACTAGGAGTACAATTGGTAGTATAGTCAAATGTGCAAAATTTTATTGAAATCGGTTCAGATTTAGATATAGCTCCCATATATATCTTTCGCCCGATATGGACTAATACGGTCCCAGAAGCCAGAGTTTTACTCCAATTTGGTTGAAATTTTGCACAGGGAGTAGAATTAGTATTGTAGCTATGCGTGCCAAATTTAGTTGAAATCGGTTCAGATTTAAATATAGCTCCCATATATAGCTTTCGCCCGATATGGACTAATACGGTCCCAGAAGCCAGAGTTTTACTCCAATTTGGTTGAAATTTTGCACAGGGAGTAGAATTAGCATTGTTGCTATGCGTGCCAAATTTAGTTGAAATCGGTTCAGATTTAGATATAGCTCCCATATATAGCTTTCGCCCGATTTACACTCATATGACCACAGAGGCAAATTTTTAACTCCGATTTTGTTGAAATTTTGCACAGGGAGTAGAATTAGCATTGTTACTATGCGTGCCAAATTTGGTTGGAATCGGTTCTGATTTAGATATAGCTCCCATATATATTTTTTTCTGATTTCGACAAAAATGGTCAAAATACCAATATTTTCCTCGTAAAATCGCCACTTCTTAGTCGAAAAGTTGTAAAAATGACTCTAATTTTCCTAAACTTCTAATACATATATATTGAGTTATAAATCATAAATAAATTTTTGCGAAAATTGCTTCAGATTTAAATGTTTCTCATATTTTTTTACTAACATTATGTTCCATCCTAGTGCATTAGCAGACTTAAATTTTGAGTCTATAATATAGTCGGCCCCGCCCGACTTTAGACTTTCCTTACTTGTTTTATGATATGAACTCAACAGGCAAAATTGTTTTATTTGGAGCAAATATAATACACACGTCGCACAGTGGGTCAAAATAGCAAAAAAAATTCTTTCACTACGTTATCACTGAGTGGCATAGGCTACACATCTTTTGGAAAAGTGGGCGGTTCCACTCCCACTCTTAAAAATAGATCAATTTTGAGGCAACTTCGCAAAAGTGCATTTATGATTTATCGGTCGATAGATATGTATTAGGAGTATAGGATAATTGCATCCATTTTTACAAGTTTTCGATTATGCAGTGGCGATTTTACAAGGAAAATGTTGGCATTTTGACCATTTCTGTCGAAATCTGAAAAACATATATATGGGAACTATATCTAAATCTGAACCGATTTCAATCAAATTTGGCACGCATAGCACCAAAGTTAATTCTACTCCTTGTGCAAAATTTCAACTAAATTGAAGTAAAAACTTGTCCTCTATGGTCATACGAGTTTAAATCGGGCGAAAGCTATATATGGGAGCTATATCTAAATCTGAACCGATTTCAACCAAATTTGGTACGGACAGTAAGAATGTTAACTCTACTTCCTGTGCAAAATTTCAAGTAAATCGGAGTAAAAGTAAAAGTTGTCATATGAGTGTACATCGGGCGGAAGATATATATGGGAGCTATATATAAATCTGAACCGATTTCAATCACATTTGGCACACTAGACTATGGTACCAATTATTCTTCTTGTGCAAAATTTCAAGCAAATTAGGGTAAAACGAGTAAGGAAAGTCTAAAGTCGGGCGGGGCCGACTATATTATACCCTGCACCACTTTGTAGATCTAAATTTTCGATACCATATCACATCCGTCAAATGTGTTGGGTGCTATATATAAAAGGTTTGTCCCAAATGCATACATTTTAATATCTCTCGATCTGGACAGAATTTGGTATACTTCTACAAATTCTATAGACTCAAAATTTAAGTTGGCTAATGGACGAGGGTGGAACACAATGTTAGTAAAAAAATATGAGAAACATGTAAATCTGAAGCAATTTTAAGGAAACTTCGCAAAAGTTTATTTATGGTTTATCGCTCGATATATATGTATTACAAGTTTAGGAAAATTAGAGTCATTTTTACAACTTTTCCACTAAGCAGTGGCGATTTAACAAGGAAAATGTTGGTATTTTTACCATTTTTGTCGAAATCAAAAAACCATTTATATATGAGAGCTATATCTAAATCTGAACCGATTTCAATCAAATTTGGCACACATGGCTATACTACCAATTGTACTCCTTGTGCAAAATTTCAAGCTAATCGGGATAAAACTCTGGCTTCTAGGTCCATAAAAGTGCATATCGGGCGAAAGATATATATGGGAGCTATATCTAAATCTGAATCGATTTCAACCAAATTTGGCACGCATAGCTACAATGCTAAATCTACTCCCTGTGCAAAATTTCAACCAAATTGGGCCAAAATTCTGGCTTCTGGGGCCATATAAGTCCATATCGGCCGAAAAATATATATGGAAGCTATAACTAAATCTGAACCGATTTCAATCAAATATGGCACACATGGCTATACTACCAATTGTACTCCTTGTGCAAAATTTCAAACTAATCGGGATAAAACTCTGGCTTCTAGGTCCATAAAAGTGCATATCGGGCGAAAGATATATATGGGAGCTATATCTAAATCTGAATCGATTTCAACCAAATTTGGCACGCATAGCTACAATGCTAAATCTACTCCCTGAGCAAAATTTCAACCAAATTGGGCCAAAACTCTGGCTTTTAGGACCATATTAGTCCTTATCGGGCGAAAGATATATATGGAAGCTATATCTAAATCTGAACCGATTTCAATCAAATTTTGCACACTTGACTATACTGTACTCCTTGTGCAAAATTTCAACCAAATTCGGCCAAAAATCTGGCTTCTGGGGCCATATAAGTCCATATCGGGCGAAAGATATATATGGGAGCTATATCTAAATCTGAACCGATTGCAATCAAATTTTGCACACTTGACTATACGACTAAGTGTTATGTTTGTAAAAAATTTTAAACAAATCGGGATAAAAACTCTGGCTGCTGGGTCCATATTAGTGCATATCGGGCGAAAGATATATATGGGAGCTATATCTAAATCTGAGCCGATTTCAATCAAATTTTGCACACTTGACTATACTGTACTCCTAGTGCAAAATTTCAACCAAATTCGGCCAAAAATCTGGCTTCTGGGGCCGTATAAGTCCATATCGGGCGAAAGATATATATGGGAGCTATATCTAAATCTGAACCGATTGCAATCAAATTTTGCACACTTGACTATACGTTATGTTTGTAAAAATTTCGTTATGTTTGTAAAAAATTTCAAGCAAATCGGGATAAAAACTCTGGCTGCTGGGTCCATATTAGTGCATATCGGGCGAAAGATATATATGGGAGCTATATCTAAATCTGAACCGATTTCTTCCAAAATCAATAGGGTTCTATCCTGATCCAAATTAGGAACATGTGCCAAATTTGAAGGCGATTGGACTTAAATTGCGACCTAGACTTTGATCACAAAAATGTGTTCACAGACAGACGGACAGACGGACATGGTTATATAGACTCAGGGACCCATCCTGAGCATTATTGCCAAATACACCATGTGTCTATCTCGTCTCCTTCTGGGTGTTGCAAACATATGCACTAACTTATAATACCCTGTACCACAGTGTGGCGCAGGGTATAATTAATGCAACAAAATTTTCCCGTGGAGATAGTTGCTATTGCTAAAGCCACATTTTATGGCACCGATATGCAGAAGTGATATCAGCCTTCCTCGTCGACACTCAAGCGCTAAACGCCTTGGCCTACTTCTCCAAGCTTGGACTTGAGCCATTTGATATTGCGAAAAAAAAAAAAATTTTTTGGCAAAAACTGCGAACTAGACTTTGATCACAAAAATGTGTTCACAGACATGGCTATATCGACTCAGGAGCCCACCCTGAGCATTTTTGCCAAAGATACCATGTTCCACAGTGTGGCGCAGGGTATAAAAAAGCAATCACACTTGAATTTTATCATTCTTTTTAAATGCATTGGATCAAAATGCTTTTGTAAGCTTGTAAAGAATAAAATTAACTGTCACTGGAAACAAGCTGTTAATGAAATTAGTTGCTATGTATATCTGCCACTTTGTATATTGTATCACTAGACTTTAAGTTTTGTTTTAATATTGAACTTTAACTTGGATTTTTTTTTTTTTTTTTGGAAAGGAAATTCTGTTTTCTCCTCTTTGGATTTCACTTGGACAAAATAGAAATGCATTCACCTTTTGCCCCAAGTAAACGACCGAATCCAATTATCAATTGCAATTTATTATAGGCAAAATGTTTGGCCAAAAGTATGGAATGTCGATCCTGCCACCGTCGGTATAGCCAAGTGATTAGAAGAATAAGGAAAATCGCGTAGAAAATCATTTCGAATCAGAATGTAACTGCTGCGGTTGCAGATTGTGACTATATTAAACTTTGCAAAAAAATATACCCAATGGTTCCTTTTATATTGCATTGCACATTTAATATAAAATAATAAAAAGTAATTAATATTTAATTACTTTTATAATGTTTCAATTCAACAGCAAATAATGCATATTGATGTAGCCTGAAAGAATGTACCCTTGTTCCGAAGCAAAATTTCGGATTCTATTCATTTAAAATTCTTTAACAGACAGTAACGTTTCTTTGAAATTTCAAAAGTTTTTTTTTTACATAAAAAAACTTAATTGATATCAAGCTAACATAAAAACAAATATATACGGCCATAAGTTCGGCCAGACCGAATCTTATGTACCCTCCACCATGGATTGCATTGAAACTTCTACTAAAGACTGCCATCCACAATGGAATTATTTGGGTTGTCATAATACTTACTCATGGCAAGGTATCTTAAAACTTTTTAACATCGTCTTCTAAATTGTAAGTTGGACCAAACGTGGTATATATTTGATCAAAGAAAAGCAGATTACATATGTATATAATTCAGTTCTTGACCGGTAGTTACAAATATGAACTTTTGCGCGATAATTAGAGAGCCAGAATTGAAATAGAGGGTCGCTTTATATGTGGGCTATATACAATTATGAACCCATATGGACCAATTTTTGGTTTATCTGGGGGCTATATATAACTATAGACCGATATGGACCAAGTTCGGCATGGTTGTTTGCGACTATATACCTGCACAATGTACCAAATTTCAACCGAATCGGATGAATTATGGTCCGTCTGTCCGTCCGTCCTTCCGTCCATCTGCCCGTCCGTCTGTCCGTCCGTCCGTCTGTCTGTGAACACATTTTTGTGATCAAAGTCTAGGTCGCAATTTAAGTCCAATCGCCTTCAAATTTAGCACATGTCGCTAATTTGGGTCAGAATAGAACCCTATTGATTTTGGAAGAAATCGGTTCAGATTAAGATATAGCTCCCATATATATCTTTCGCCCGATATGCACTAATATGGACCCAGCAGCCAGAGTTTTATACCGATTTGCTTGAAATTTTGTACAAACATAACACTTACGGCCATTTTCATGTAGCTCCGTTAGGCTTTAACTGCCAGTTAACAGAAAGAAAAATGGAAATATCTTTTCTCCGGTTAACTTTAACTGAAAAATTTTCAGCAGTTAAGTTTCTAACTGGCATATGGAATATATACGCAAGATGACAGATATGTAGATATCACGGTTTAAAAGTTCGTTAGCTAACGTAGCACTAACGGAGCTTCATGAAAATGGGGGTTAGTCGTATAGTCAAGTGTGCAAAATTTGATTGAAATCGGTTCAGATTTAGATATATCTCCCATATATATCTTTCGCCCGATATGGACTTATATGGCCCCAGAAGCCAGATTTTTGGCCGAATTTGGTTGAAATTTTGCACTCTAATCCCACTCTAATCCCCAACAGTGAGGCGTGGTGCACACAGACCCCGGGGAATAAAGAATATATAGATTTCTACACTGATGGCTCCAACTTGGATGGACAAGTGGGTTTCGGGGTATATTCTAATGATCTGGAACTTCGAATAGCGAGTAGATTACCTAATCACTGTAGTGTTTTTCAGGCTGAAATGTTAGCAATAAGAGAGGTGGCGAATTGGCTGAGATATATACTCAGACAGTCAACCTGCAATAAAATCCTTGGACTCTGTGTTCCTCAACTCGAAAACGGCCATCGACTGCCGCAAATCTCTCAATGAGATGGCTGAGTAGTACAATATTCACCTAATATGGGTGCCTGGCCATAGGAACATATCGGGGAACTGCGAAGCGGATGAGTTGGCAAGGCAAGGGACTACCTTACATATTCCAGAGGAACTAGAATCTGTTGGTATGCCCCTGGCTACCTGCAAGCTCATGCTGCGTGAGAAGGCTGTTATGATGGCAAATGTTCGATGGGAGAATTGCAAGGATTGTAACGACACCAAGCAAATATGGCCCCAATTAAACTTAAACCGCACACTAGATATGCTAGTGTTCTCGAGACGTCAGATATCACTCCTGATATCTGCTATAACGGGTCGCTGCCTTATAGGCGATTTTGCAAAAACTATTTGCGCGAAGTATAATGACTATTGTATGAGCTGTCATGATGCGGAGGAAAAGGAATCAATTAAACACCTCTTGTGTGAATGTCCTGCATGTTGTGTAAAGCGCAAGCAACTTTTAGTAGCATACAGCTTCAAATTACTGGCTGATCTGGAAAACGTTAACTTAAGCAGTCTGCTAATGTTTTTGGAACAATCTGGTTGGTTCAACAAAGGAAAATAATCGAGAAGGTTCAGCGGTTAAAACCAGAAGTACCCATATATAATAGGTACTTTTAGTTACTATATATAATAGGTACTTTTAGTTAATATGGTATCACAATCGGGCTGCCACTTTAACCTAACCTAACCTAACCTAACCTAAGTACGAAATTTACACACTATTATGGATAAAAATTTTTAAAATAAAGATATTTTAAATTTAATTGTTTTGAGGCATACTTATTGAGCTGGGGAAATTTTCAAAAAAAAAGAAGTATATACGGCCGTAAGTTCGGCCAGGCCAAAGCTTATGTACCCTCTACCATGGATTGCGTAGAAACTTCTACTTCATCCACAATCGAATTACTTGGGTTGCGGTAACACTTGCCGATGGCAAGGTATCTTAAAACTTCCTAACACTGTAATATATACCACATAGTCCATACGTAGTATATATTAAACTAAAAAAGGCCGATTAAATACGTATATAATTAAGTTTAAAGTTTCTATAGAAATAAAATTTTGACAAAATAAAATTTTGACAAAATAAAATTTTGACAAAATAAAATTTTGACAACATTTTCTATAAAAGTAAAATTTGGAAAAAATTTTCTATAGAAATAAAATTTGGAAAAATTTTCCATAGAAATAAAATTTTGACAAAATTTTCTATAGAAATACAATTTTTACAAAATTTTCTTAAGAAATAAAATTTTGACAAAATTTTCTCAAGAAATACAATTTTGACGAAATTTTCTATAGAAATAAAATTTGACAAAATAAAATTTTGACAACATTTTCTATAAAAGTAAAATTTGGAAAAAATTTTCTATAGAAATAAAATTTTGAAAAATTTTTCTACAGAAATAAAATTTTGACAAAATTTTCTATAGAAATAAAATTTTGACAAAATTTTCTATAGAAATACAATTTTTACAAAATTTTCTTAAGAAATAAAATTTTGACAAAATTTTCTATAGAAATAAAATTTTGACAAAATTTTCTATAGAAATAAAATTTTGACAAAATTTTCTATAGAAATAACATTTTGACAATGTTTTCTATAAAAATAAAAATTTGGTAGATTATTTTTGGCTCGAGTGTCAACCATGAATATGAACCGATATGGATCAATTTTTGTGTGATTGGGGATCGGCTATATATACTAACACCACGTTGCAAATTTCAACCGGATCGGATGAATTTTGCTCCTCCAAGAGGCTCCGGAGATCAAATCTGGGGAACGGTTTACATGGGGGCTATATATAATTATGGACCGATATGGACCAATTCATGCGTGTTAGTTAGAGACCACATTCTAACACCATGTTCCAAATTTCAACCGGATCGTGCAACATTTGATTGAAATCGATTCAGATTTAGATATAGCTCCCTTATATATCTTTCGCCCGATATGGACTAATATGGTCCTAGAAGCCAGAGTTTTGGCCCAATTTGTTTAAAATTTTGCCCTAGGAGTACAATTAGTAGTGAAGTAAAGTGTGCAAAATCTGATTGAAATCGGTTCAGAGTTAGATATAGCTCCCATATATATCTTTCGCCCGATATGGACTAATATGGTTCTAATAGCCAGAGTTTTGGCCCAATTTGGTTGAAATTTTACATAGGGAGTAGATTTAGCATTGTAGCTATGCGTGCCAAATATGATTGAAATCGGTTCAGATTTATATATAGCTCCCATATATAGCTTTCGCCCGATTTACACTCATATGACCACAGAGGCCAATTTTTACTCCGATTTAGTTGAAATTTTGCACAGAGAGTAGAATTAGCATTGTAGCTATGCGTGCCTAATTTGTTTGAAATTGGTTCAGATTTAGATATAGCTCCCATATATATGTTTTTCTGATTTCGACAAAAATGGTCAAAATACCAACATTTTTCCTTTTAAAATCACCTCTGCTTAGTCGAAAACGTGTAAATAGGACTGTAATTTTTCTAAACTTCTAATACATATATATCGAGCGATAAAGCATAAATAAACTTTTGCGAAGTTTCCTTAAAATTGCTTCAGATTTAAATGTTTCCCATATTTTTTTTACTAACATTGTGTTCCACCCTAGTGCATTAACCGACTTAAATTTTGAGTCTATAGATTTTATAAAAGTCTATTCAAATCGAGTGATATTTAAATGTATGTATTTGGGACAAACCTTTATATATAGCACCCAACACCAGTGTTGCCAGGTTAGTTTTCCCCCCAAATTTAGGGTTTTTTTCACGTTTAGGGGGATTTTTAGGGGTAAAATTTATTTGGGGGATTTTTGGGGGTAAAAAATTATTTCAGAGCTTATAAAGTCGAGCAATTCTCAAGCAAATTCGGAACAATTCTAGCATGAGTTATGAGAAAAAAGATGCGGAAAGTCAACAAGAAGATCCTAAATACAAAGAAGTATCCAATAGCATTATTTTCGTTATCTCTTCTGTTGAAAGGACATTTTTAATATTTGACAAAATTAAAAACAATCGTATTTTAACTTAGCAGCTGAAAGCTTTTTAAGTGTAAGCCCGCTTTTTAAATCGATATACATATTGTATTATTACATCCATAAAAAAAATAATTTCCTCAGGGATAAAATTTTAAACAAACGAAAATCTCTTTTGTATTAAAGTATTTTCTTAAATAGCAAATTTTATTTTTTATTTACTTCAAACGAAAAAAAAATTTAGCATCAAAAGAAAACTTAGTTTTTCTAAAATTTCGTTTGTCAGGAAAGAACTCTTCTTTCAGGATATATATTTGTGTTAAATTTAATTTTTAAAGTGTATCGCTACAGGATTTTTTTTCACGTAATTTTGGGACCACTTTTTGTACTTTTATACTCTGAAATTTTTTGGGGGTTTTTGAAAAAAGCTTAGACCAATTTAGGGTTTTTTTCTTAAGATTTGGGGGGAAGAACCAAAAATCACCTGGCAACACTGCCCAACACATTTGACGGATGTGATATGGTATCGAAAATGTAGATCTACAGAGTGGCGCAGTGTATAATATAGTCGGCCCCGCCCGACTTTAGACTTTCCTTACTTGTTTTACAATACACTTTAGTTAATTTTAGCGTCAGTTTAGCAACGGACATATTTTTCCTTTGTATATAGTATTCACTAATTTCAATACACTCAAGTTTATTTGGATCCAAAGACTTTGACCTTGGAGTTTATCATTGATTCCGAGCCCAAGATGCGGCTGCTTTAAAACAAAAACATTTTTTTGGGAGCTATTTAGAAAAACAGAGAACTAACCATGGAGTAAAATTTTGATTAATTTTAGAAAATGTTAACTACACGGATAGAAAAATTATGCTTCGTATATGTTCATATGTAAACAAAATAGGTTTCAGTCCAAATTTCTTAAACAGCATATATTTTAGTTCACAAATATAATGTTCCTAAATTAGCACAAAATGTTTGGGACACATATGTTAATATGTTTGGGCCATCAATGTTTCATAAAAATAATATATGTGGGTGCAAACATATATTAACATAGAAATTTCGAATAAGCATTCAGAGAGCGAGAGAGAGAGAGAGAGTGTGTTTAAGGAGAAATAGAATTGAGAACCTAGAAAGTTGACGAAAGACAACAAAACAACACTGCGAGAGAATCAAATGAGAACAATTGGAAAATGAAAAAAAAAAATTTGGATATAATTATTTTTATTTTAGGAAAATTTGGTAGTTTTTGTTCCAATATTGCAAAAATGCTTTTAGTGCCATAAGAAGTTCATGATGGACATATTAAAGGTAAAATATAACAAGTAAGTAAAGTAGAAAGTCGGACGGGGCCGACAT
The DNA here is from genome assembly GCF_050003625.1 of Haematobia irritans. Classification (NCBI taxonomy): domain Eukaryota; kingdom Metazoa; phylum Arthropoda; class Insecta; order Diptera; family Muscidae; genus Haematobia; species Haematobia irritans. The sequence goes on along the minus strand of NC_134399.1, from coordinate 132,002,549 downwards.
AATCATACCCTAAACCACCTCTATTGAATTAATCAACATAATTTTGCATTTGTGAGGTATCATTGGTATAGGTTTGAGAGATAACCCGCAATTCCATATTTAAAACCATTAGGTAAATGTTTATGTATTATGGCCAAATTTGAGAAAATCGAGCGATGCATATATATGGAAGTTGTATCTAAATGTGAACCAATTTGGATAATATTCTGCAGGTTTCATTGATACTAGAAAAGGTTACCTTGTGCTAAATTTGACTAAGATTGGTTAATACATAAGGCTATTATGGTCAAAAAATAAGATTGTTAGGGGTACATTATGGTCAAAAAATAAGGTTTGGGGGGCCCCATCCTATGGTGGAGGGTATAAAAAATGGGTCATATCGGTTCACTTTTACGTATAGCCCCCATATAAACGGACCCCCAGATTTGGTTGCAGAGCCTCTAAGAGAAGCCTATTTCATCCGATCTGGCTGAAATTTGCTACAGAGTGTTGGTACATGGTCTCTAACAAGCATGCACAAATTGGTCCACATCGGTTCATAATTATACATAGGCCCCATATAAACCGATCCCCAGATTTGGCTTGTGGAGCCTCAAAGAGAAGCAAATTTCATTCGATCCGGTTCAAATTAGGTACACAAAAAAAAATTTCACAAAATTTTTTCCAATTAAAATCTTAATTGAATTTTAAAAAAATATTCAATTAAAAATTTAATTGATTCAACAAATTTTTAAATTGAAACAAAAATCAATCGCACAAATTAATAGTATCAATTAATTTTTTAATTGGATCAATTAATTTTTTAATTGACTGTCAATTAATTTTTTAATTGATACTATCATTTCTGTGATTGAAGACATTTCAATTAAAAAATTAATTGGATCAATTAATTTCGTGATTGAAGTCAAAAAATATTATTTTGTGTGTACATGATGTTGGTATATGGTCTCCAACAAGCATGCAAAATTTGGTCTACATCGGTTCATAATTATATATAGCACCCATATAAACCGATCCCCCGATTTGGCTTGCGGAGCCTCTAAGAGAAGCAAATTTCATCGAATCCGGCTGAAATTTGATACACGATGTTTTGCATGGTCTCTAACAACCATGCAAAAATTGGTCATCATCGGTCCATAATTATATATAGCCGCCATATATACTGATCACCTGATTTGACCTCCGGAGCCTCTTGCAGGAGCAAAATTCATCCGATCCGGTGTATGTGTATGGCCAATAACAACCATGCCCAAATTGGACTAACTTACAATTTAGAAGATGATGTTAAGATGTTTTAAGATGCCTTGCCATCGGCCGCAACCCAAGTAATTTAATTGTGGATGACCGTCTTTAGTAGAAGTTTCTACGCAATCCATGGTAGAGGGTACATAAGATTTGGCCTAGCCGAACTTATGGCCGTATATACGTGTCTCCACTTCCGATGCAGTCCTTTTGGACAAGTCCACAAATATTTATTTTAAAGCGCAGCCTGGAATCCCCCATGAAGTTTTTTTCCACTTCCAATTCAGTCCTTTTGGAAAAGTCAACAAACATTTCTTTTAAAGCGCATCTCGGGATCCCTTAACGATTTTTTTCACTACCAATACAGTTCTTTTGGACAAATTGGAAATTCAAGTTTTGGACAAAACGAAAGAAAATAAATAAAAAAGTAAAAAAAAAAACAAGTATAAACGGCCGTACGTTCTGCCAGGCCGAATCTTATGTACCCTCCACCATGGATTGCGTAGAAACTTCTACGAAAGACTGTCATCCACAATCGAATTACTTGGGTTGTGGTATCTTAAATCGTTTTCTAAATTGTGAGTTAGTCCATACGTGGCATAAAGTATGTGTAGAAAAGTCTACAAATAATTACGAATCGATATGGTCTTTTGCATGGTACGTAGGGAGCCAGAATTGAAATATGGGAGTCGCTTATATGGGGGCTATATACAATTATTGATATGGACCAATTTTTGTGTGATTGGGAATCGATTTATCTGAAAGCTATACATAACTATAGACCGATATGGACCTAGCTAGACATGGTTGTTAACGGCCATATACTGTCACAATGTACCAAATTTCAACTGACTCGGATGAAATTTGCTCCTCCAAGAGGCTCCAAAACCAAATCTCGGGATCGGTTTATATGGGGGCTATATATGATTATGGACTGATATGGATCACTTTTGGCATGGTTGTTAAATATCATATACTACCACCACGTACAAAATTTCAACCAGATCGGATGAATTTTGCTTCTCCAAAAGGCACCGCAGGTCAAATCTGGGGATCGGTTTATATGGGTGCTATATATAATTATGGATTGATATGAACCAATTCCTGCATGGTTGTTGGATACCATATTCTAACATCACGTACCAAATTTCAACCGAATCGGATGAATTTTGCTCTTCCAAGGGGCTCCGGAGGTCAAATCTGGGGATTGGTTTATATGGTGGCTATATATAATTATGGACCGATTTCGACCAATTTTTGCATGGGAGTTTGAGGCCATATATTAACACCACGTACCAAATTTCAACTGAATCAGATGAATTTTGGTCTTCCAAGAGGATCCGGAGGTCAAATCTGGTGATCGGTTTATATGGGGGCCGATGTGGACCAATTTTTGCATGGTTGTTAGAGAACATATACCAACACCATGTACCAAATTTCATCCGGATAGGATGAAATTTGCTTCTCTTAGAGGCCTCACAAGCCAAATCGGGGGATCGGTTTATATGGGGGCTATACATAATTATGGACCGATGTGGACCAATTTTTGCATGGTTATTAGAGACCATATACTAACACCATGTACCAAATTTCAGCCGGATCGGATGAAATTTGCGTCTCTTAGAGGCCTCGCAAGCCAAATCGGGGGATCGGTTTATATGGGGGCTATATATAATTATGGACCGATGTGGACCAATTTTTGCATGGTTGTTAGATACCATATACTAACACCATGTACCAAATTTCAGCCGGATCGGATGAAATTTGCTTCTCTTAGAGGCCTCGCAAGCCAAATTTGGAGGTCCATTTATATGGGGGCTATACGTAAAAGTGGACCGATATGGCCCATTTGCAATACCATCCGACCTACATCAATAACAACTACTTGTGCCAAGTTTCAAGTCGATAGCTTGTTTCGTTCGGAAGTTAGCATGATTTCAACAGACGTACGGACGGACGGACATGCTCAGATCAACTCAGAATTTCACCACGACCCAGAATTTATATACTTTATGGGATCTTAGAGCAATATTTCGATGTGTAACAAACGGAATGACAAAGTTAATATACCCCCTATCCTATGGTGGAGGGTATAAAAATAATTAAAAAATAATAAAGAAAATCATCCCCGCTGGAATTGAACCCGTGCCGATTAACTTTTTCACTTCCATGGAAGTTCCTTTGAGAAGTTTTCCAAATTACGATAACTTTTTAATTTTTTGTTGATTTTAATGTAATTTAGTCAGTAGCGAAAATATGTGTACAATATAATTTATGTTGGGCTTCTCACATATTTTGAAAACAAATTGAATTGTACCAAATAGGTAATTGTAGTACCATTGTACTTTTGAAAAGTCGAATGTAACAAATATAGTACAATTGTAACAACTTTTACATCCCTGTTCCAAGCGTTTTATTTTTTTGCGTGTATATCAATGCCAAAATCATTGAAGGAACGACAAAATCTTTAGAACGAGGCATGCTTTGTTTTCCAGCGTAAGCCAAGTAAGCTATGGCTACAAAAGAAACTAAACTAAAATATTAATAAGCTATGCGTACATTAATATTAATGACAATATTTCCGTACAAAGTTGATAAATAGGCCATTGACATTTAATAAAATTCCAGTACTATTGAAGTTCCTAATCCTAATTAAAACAAGTGAGTAAAGTAGAAAGTCGGGCGGGGCCGACTATATCATAGCCTAAACTACCCATAATGAATTAGTAAACATAAGCATTTGTGGGATATCATTTGTATAGGTTTGGGTCAACCAGCATTTCCATATTTAAGAACATTAAGGGGTACATGGTTATAGCAGTTTTAAAGGGTGGTTAAAATTTCAAGGGCCGATATTGATTTTGAATAAAACACAAACTATTTAGGAAATTATTGTAATTTTATTTTATTACGATATATTGGTATTACTCAATTATGTATGGAACAAAATATCGGCCAAATGGGCGCCGCGACAAAAGAGCCATTGTTTCGTTAGCTGTGTGGCAAGTGGCACCGTCCTGCTGAAACCACATATCGTCCACATCCATATCTTCCAATTCGGGTCATAAAAAGTTCGTTATCATCTCACGATAGCGAAAACCATTCACAATAACTGCCTGACCGGCCTCATTTAGGAAAAAATACGGCCCGATGGTGCCGCCAGCCCATAAACCGCACCAGACAGTCACTCTTTTTGGGTGCATTAGTTTTTCGACAATCACTCTTGGATTCTCATTCGCCCAAATGCGGCAATTCTGTTTATTGACGAATCCACTGAGGTGAAAATGTGCCTCATCACTGAAGATGATTTTCTTCGAAAATTGATCATCCACTGTTGCCATTTCTTTGAAATCGGTTCAGATTTAGTTATAGCTCCCATATATATGTATGGCCCGATTTTCACAAAAATGACAATAAACCCCTTATTTATCAACCTATCTCAAATTTGGCTTACTCTAATCTTCTATGGTACTTAATATATGTGCAAAATATCATCCAAATCGGTTCATATTTAGCTGTAGCTCCCATATATATGTATGGCCCGATTTTTTAAAATTTGCCCCTTATAACCTTATTTTTCACCATAGTGGCCTCATTTATAAACCGATCTTACTCAAATACAGCATAATGCAATCTCCTCTATCATCAACCAAATATATCATTCAAATTTGCAGAATTTGGAATATCATCCAAATTTGTTCAGATAGAAATAAAATTGTGACAAAAATTTCTATAGAAATAAAATTTTGACAAAATTTTCTACAGAAATAAAATTTTGACAAAATTTTCTATAGAAATAAAATGTTGACAAAATTTTCTATAGAAATAAAATTTTGATAACATAAGAAATAAAATTTTGACAACATTTTCTATAGAAATATAATTTTGACAACATTTTCTATAGCAAGAAATTTTTGACCACATTTTCTATAGCAATAAAATTTTAACAAAATTTCCTATCAAAATAAAATTTTAACAAAATTTTCAATACAAATAAAATTTTGACAAAATTTTCTATAGAAATAAAATTTTGACAAAATTTTCTATAGGAATATAATTTTGACAAAATTTTCTATAGAAATAAAGTTTTGTCAAAATATTCTACAGGAATAAAGTTTTAACAGAATTTTGTATGGAAGTAAAATTTCGTCAATTTTTATACCCTGCTCCACACTGTGGAACAGGGTATTATAAGTTAGTGCATATGTTTGTAACACCCAGAAGGAGACGAGATAGATAGATGGTGTCTTTGGCAAAAATGCTCAGGGTGGGCTCTTGAGTCGATATAGCCATGTCCGTCTGTCCGTGAACACATTTTTGTAATCAAAGTCTAGGTCGCAGTTTTAGTTCAATCGACTTCAAATTTGGCACAAGTATGTGTTTTGGCTCAGAATAGATCCCTATTGATTTTGAAAGAAATCGGTTCAGATTTAGATATAGCTCCCATATATATATTTCGCCCGATATGGACTTATATGGCCCCAGAAGCCAGAGTTTTACCCTAATTTGCTTAAAATTTTGCACAAGAAGAACAATTAGTACTATAGTCAAGTGTGCCAAATTTTATTGAAATCGGTTCAGATTTAGATATAGTTCCCATATATATCTTTCGCCCGATGTGGACTAATACGGTCCCAGAAGCCAGAGTTTTACCCCAATTTGGTTGAAATTTTGCACAGAGAGTAGAATTAGCATTGTTGCTATGCGTGCCAAATTTGGTTGAAATCTGTTCAGATTTAGATATAGCTCCCATATATAGCTTTCGCCCGATTTACACTCATATGACCACAGAGGCCAATTTTTTGCTCCGATTTAGTTGAAATTTTGCACAGGGAGTAGACTTAGCATTGTAGCTATGCGTGCCAAATTTGGTCAAAATCGGTTCAGATTTAGATATATCTCCCATATATAGCTTTCGCCCGATTTACACTCATATGACCACAGAGGCCAATTTTTAACTCCGATTTAGTTGAAATTTTGCACAGGGAGTAGAATTAGCATTGTAGCTATGCGTGCCAAATTTGGTTGAAATCGGTTCAGATTTAGATATAGCTCCCATATATATGTTTTTCTGATTTCGACAAAAATGGTCAAAATACCAACATTTTCCTTGTAAAATCGCCACTGCTTAGTCGAAAAGTTGTAAAAATGACTCTAATTTTCCTAAACTTCTAATACATATATATCGAGCGATAAATCATAAATAAAATTATTCGAAGTTTCCTTAAAATTACTTCAGATTTAAACGTTTCCCATATTTATACCCTGCTCCACACTGTGGAACAGGGTATTATAAGTTAGTGCATATGTTTGCAACACCCAGAAGGAGACGAGATAGACACATGGTGTCTTTGGCAAAAATGCTTAGGGTGGGCTCCTGAGTCGATATAGCCATGTCCGTCTGTCCGTCTGTCCGTCTGTCCGTGAACACATTTTTGTAATCAAAGTCTAGGTCGCAGTTTTAGTCCAATCGACTTCAAATTTGGCACAAGTATGTGTTTTGGTTCAGAATAGATCCCTATTGATTTTGGAAGAAATCGGTTCAGATTTAGATATAGCTCCCATATATATCTTTCGCCCGATTTACACTCATATGACCACAGAAGCCAATTTTTTGCTCCGATTTAGTTGAAATTTTGCACAGGGAGTAGAATTAGCATTGTAGCTATGTGTGCCAAATTTGGTTGAAATCGGTTCAGATTTAGATATAGCTCCAATATATAGCTTTCGGCCGATTTACACTTATATGACCACAGAGGCCAATTTTTTGCTCCGATTTAGTTGAAATTTTGCACAGGGAGTAGAATTAGCATTGTAGCTATGCGTGCCAAATTTGGTTGAAATCAGTTCAGATTTAGATATATCTCCCATATATAGCTTTCGCTCGATTTACACTCATATGACCACAGAGGCCAATTTTTAACTCCGATTTAGTTGAAATTTTACACAGGCAGTAGAAGTAGCATTGTTGCTATGCGTGCCAAATTTCGTTGAAATCGGTTCAGATGTAGATATAGCTCCCATATATATGTTTTTCTGATTTCGACAAAAATGGTCAAAATACCAACATTTTCCTTGTAAAATCGCCACTGCTTAGTCGAAAAGTTGTAAAAATTACTCTAATTTTCCTAAACTTCTAATACATATATATCGAGCGATAAATCATAAATAAAATTTTTTGAAGTTTCCCTTAAATTGCTTCAGATTTAAACGTTTCCCATATTTATACCCTGCTCCACACTGTGGAACAGGGTATTATAAGTTAGTGCATATGTTTGCAACACCCAGAAGGAGACGAGATAAACACATGGTGTCTTTGGCAAAAATGCTTAGGGTGGGCTCCTGAGTCGATATAGCCATGTCTGTCTGTCCGTCTGTCCGTGAACACATTTTTGTAATCAAAGTCTAGGTCGCAGTTTTAGTCCAATCGACTTCAAATTTGGCACAAGTATGTGTTTTGGTTCAGAATAGATCCCTATTGATTTTGGAAGAAATCGGTTCAGATTTAGATATAGCTCCCATATATATCTTTCGCCCGATTTACACTCATATGACCACAGAAGCCAATTTTTTGCTCCGATTTAGTTGAAATTTTGCACAGGGAGTAGAATTAGCATTGTAGCTATGTGTGCCAAATTTGGTTGAAATCGGTTCAGATTTAGATATAGCTCCAATATATAGCTTTCGGCCGATTTACACTTATATGACCACAGAGGCCAATTTTTTGCTCCGATTTAGTTGAAATTTTGCACAGGGAGTAGAATTAGCATTGTAGCTATGCGTGCCAAATTTGGTTGAAATCGGTTCAGATTTAGATATATCTCCCATATATAGCTTTCGCTCGATTTACACTCATATGACCACAGAGGCCAATTTTTAACTCCGATTTAGTTGAAATTTTACACAGGCAGTAGAAGTAGCATTGTTGCTATGCGTGCCAAATTTCGTTGAAATCGGTTCAGATGTAGATATAGCTCCCATATATATGTTCTTCTGATTTCGACAAAAATGGTCAAAATACCAACATTTTCCTTGTAAAATCGCCACTGCTTAGTCGAAAAGTTGTAAAAATTACTCTAATTTTCCTAAACTTCTAATACATATATATCGAGCGATAAATCATAAATAAAATTTTTTGAAGTTTCCCTTAAATTGCTTCAGATTTAAACGTTTCCCATATTTATACCCTGCTCCACACTGTGGAACAGGGTATTATAAGTTAGTGCATATGTTTGCAACACCCAGAAGGAGACGAGATAGACACATGGTGTCTTTGGCAAAAATGCTTAGGGTGGGCTCCTGAGTCGATATAGCCATGTCCGTCTGTCCGTCTGTGCGTCTGTCCGTGAACACATTTTTGTAATCAAAGTCTAGGTCGCAGTTTTAGTCCAATCGACTTCAAATTTGGCACAAGTATGTGTTTTGGTTCAGAATAGATCCCTATTGATTTTGGAAGAAATCGGTTCAGATTTAGATATAGCTCCCATATATATCTTTCGCCCGATTTACACTCATATGACCACAGAAGCCAATTTTTTGCTCCGATTTAGTTGAAATTTTGCACAGGGAGTAGAATTAGCATTGTAGCTATGTGTGCCAAATTTGGTTGAAATCGGTTCAGATTTAGATATAGCTCCAATATATAGCTTTCGGCCGATTTACACTTATATGACCACAGAGGCCAATTTTTTGCTCCGATTTAGTTGAAATTTTGCACAGGGAGTAGAATTAGCATTGTAGCTATGCGTGCCAAATTTGGTTGAAATCGGTTCAGATTTAGATATATCTCCCATATATAGCTTTCGCTCGATTTACACTCATATGACCACAGAGGCCAATTTTTAACTCCGATTTAGTTGAAATTTTACACAGGCAGTAGAAGTAGCATTGTTGCTATGCGTGCCAAATTTCGTTGAAATCGGTTCAGATGTAGATATAGCTCCCATATATATGTTTTTCTGATTTCGACAAAAATGGTCAAAATACCAACATTTTCCTTGTAAAATCGCCACTGCTTAGTCGAAAAGTTGTAAAAATTACTCTAATTTTCCTAAACTTCTAATACATATATATCGAGCGATAAATCATAAATAAAATTTTTTGAAGTTTCCCTTAAATTGCTTCAGATTTAAACGTTTCCCATATTTATACCCTGCTCCACACTGTGGAACAGGGTATTATAAGTTAGTGCATATGTTTGCAACACCCAGAAGGAGACGAGATAGACACATGGTGTCTTTGGCAAAAATGCTTAGGGTGGGCTCCTGAGTCGATATAGCCATGTCCGTCTGTCCGTCTGTCCGTGAACACATTTTTGTAATCAAAGTCTAGGTCGCAGTTTTAGTCCAATCGACTTCAAATTTGGCACAAGTATGTGTTTTGGTTCAGAATAGATCCCTATTGATTTTGGAAGAAATCGGTTCAGATTTAGATATAGCTCCCATATATATCTTTCGCCCGATTTACACTCATATGACCACAGAAGCCAATTTTTTGCTCCGATTTAGTTGAAATTTTGCACAGGGAGTAGAATTAGCATTGTAGCTATGTGTGCCAAATTTGGTTGAAATCGGTTCAGATTTAGATATAGCTCCAATATATAGCTTTCGGCCGATTTACACTTATATGACCACAGAGGCCAATTTTTTGCTCCGATTTAGTTGAAATTTTGCACAGGGAGTAGAATTAGCATTATAGCTATGCGTGCCAAATTTGGTTGAAATCGGTTCAGATTTAGATATATCTCCCATATATAGCTTTCGCTCGATTTACACTCATATGACCACAGAGGCCAATTTTTAACTCCGATTTAGTTGAAATTTTACACAGGCAGTAGAAGTAGCATTGTTGCTATGCGTGCCAAATTTCGTTGAAATCGGTTCAGATGTAGATATAGCTCCCATATATATGTTTTTCTGATTTCGACAAAAATGGTCAAAATACCAACATTTTCCTTGTAAAATCGCCACTGCTTAGTCGAAAAGTTGTAAAAATTACTCTAATTTTCCTAAACTTCTAATACATATATATCGAGCGATAAATCATAAATAAAATTTTTTGAAGTTTCCCTTAAATTGCTTCAGATTTAAACGTTTCCCATATTTTTTTACTAACATTGTGTTCCACCCTAGTGCATTAGCCGACTTAAATTTTGAGTCTATTGATTTAGTAGAAGTCTATCAAATTCTGTCCAGATCGAGTGATATTTAAATGTATGTATTTGGGACAAACCTTTATATATAGCCCCCAACACATTTGGCGGATGTGATATGGTATCGAAAATTTAGATTTACAAAGTGGTGCAGGGTATAATATAGTCGGCCCCGCCCGATTTTAGACTTTCTTACTTGTTTTTTACTAAGATTGTGTTCCACCCTAGTGCATTAGCCGAGTCTTTTTGAGTCTATAGATTTTGTAGAAGTCTATCAAATTCTGTCCAGATCGAGTGATATTTAAATGTATGTATTCGGGACAAACCTTTATATATAGCCCCCAACACATTTGACGGATGTGATATGGAATTGAAAATTTATATCTACAAAGTGGTACAGGGTATAATATAGTCGGCCCCGCCCGACTTTAGACTTTCCTTACTTGTTTTTAAAGAAATTGAATTTTGATAAAATTTTGTATACCAGTAAAATGTTGACAAAATTTTTTTATAGAAATAAAATTTTGAAGAAAATTCTAAAGAAATAAACTGTTGATGAAATTCAATAGTAAAGTCAAAAGTAAGTCAACATCTTTAAAATTTTTAATTCTCCTTATGTACCCAAATAAATTGTAGCTATTAGGAGTGATCATAATATAATATATATCATTTCTTTCGGAGAAACATATTTTTCATAATAAAAACTTTAATAAAAAACCTGCAAATTAAGATTTGTTCATTTGAAAGTGTTTGGATAAAATTTTCTTCAAATTGTGGTAGATTATTTTTGGCTCGAGTGGTAACTATAACCAAAACCATAGAATCGCATTCATTTGTATGTTCAGCAATTTATTTGTCGTATGGAAACCTCGACACGTTTTATCGCACAGAACTCAATTAAGTGGAAATGCCACATTAAGAGCGTAATTTTTTTCGCCAATTTCATATTCACAACAGAGTCACAATAGAATCCAAAAAAAGTACGCTAGATGGAAACTTTAGTGCTGCTACTGTTGCCGTAGTCGACATTCATTTATTTGGTGAGTATTTAACTTTTTCACTGTGGTTGCCCCCAACCCTTTTTTTCACATTATACTCGTCTTTTTTTCAAAAGCAATTTTGTGGGATTTTTGTAGCAGATGGTTCACCAAGTGATTGTTTCAGTTGTATGCTTTGAACTAATTTTGAAGGAAATTTTATGGGTTTGTGCAAAAACGTGGTCCCTTTGCCACTGAGATATTAGCTTTATGGGATATGAAGGAAAAAAGAATAATTATTCCTTTTTCAAAGAACTATACGACTGGCAATAATGTTTGGTAGAATCCAGTGATGTGCTCTATGAAGATTTTAGGCTTAGAATTGTACGTTCTTTCACTTATCGAATATGAAAAAAATGATTCTTTGAGGAGAACTGTATTTTGACTATAACAGATCATCCAGTTTAGAAACACTATTTTGGAAATCCATGCTGATATTTCGCTGTCTACTTTTCTCATCAGTTTGAGAGTGTCTCTGACATTTTTCAATGGCTTCTCCTTCCTCTGATTGTTGCATCCTTATTTTTGGAAGAGGATGTATGGTCACAATGAACATTGATAGTATGAAACAAAACGAAAATTAAAAAAACTAAAAGATATTGAACATTTTCGCAAAATTAAATATCATTTTATTTGTATAGCAAATTTTCTCAAAATTTTATTTCTGACTTTTCTAAAAATTTTTATTTCTATAGAAAATTTTCGCAAAATTTCCATAGAAAAATTTTTGTCAAAATTTTATTTCTATAGAAAATGTTGTCAAATTTTATTTCTATAGAAAGCTTAGTCAAAACTTTATTTCTATAGAAAAATTTGTCAAAATTTTATTTCTATAGAAAATATTGTCAAAATTTTATTTCTATAGAAAATTTTGTCAAAATTTTATTTCTATAGAAAATTGTGTCAAAAGGTTATCAAAATTTATTTATTTCAATAGAACATTTTGTCAAAATTTATTTACTTCTATAGAAAATACTGTCAAAATTTTATTTATATAAAAGATTTTGTCATAATTTTATATTTATAGAAAATTTTCTAAAATTTTTATTTCTATGCCAAATTTTGTCAACATTTTATTTCTATAGAAAATTTTGTCAAAATTTTATTTCTTAGACATTTTTATCAAAATTTTATTTCTATAGAAAAATTTGTCAACATTTTATTTCTATAGAAAATTTTTGTTATCAAAATTTATTTATTTCAATAGAACATTTTGTCAAAATTTATTTACTTCTATAGAAAATACTGTCAAAATTTTATTTATATAAAAGATTTTGTCATAATTTTATATTTATAGAAAATTTTCTAAAATTTTTATTTCTATGCAAAATTTTGTCAACATTTTATTTCTATCGAAAATTTTGTCAACATTTTATTTCTATAGAAAATTTTGTCACAATTTTATTTCTTAGACATTTTTATCAAAATTTTATTTCTATAGAAAATTTTGTCAACATTTTATTTCTATAGAAAATTTTGTCAAAATTTTGTCATAATTTTATATTTATAGAAAATTTTGTAAAATTTTTATTTCTATGCAAAATTTTGTCAACATTTTATTTCTATCGAAAATATTGTCAACATTTTATTTCTATAGAAAATTTTGTCAAAATTTTATTTCTTAGACATTTTTATCAAAATTTTATTTCTATAGAAAATTTTGTCAACATTTTATTTCTATAGAAAATTTTGTCAAAATTTTATTCCTATAGAAAATTTTGTCAAAATTTTATTTCTATAGAAAATTTTGTCAAAATTTGATTTCTATTGAAAATTTTGTCAAAATTTTATTTCCATAGAAAATTTTGTCAAAATTTTATTTCTATAGAAAACTTTGTGAAAATTTTATTTCTATAGAAAATTTTGACAAAATTTTATTTCTATAGAAAATTTTGTCAAAATTTATTTATTTCTATAGAAAATATTGTCAACATTTTATTTATTTAACAAATTTTGTCATAAGTTTATATTTATAGAAAATTTTGTAAAATTTTTATTTCTATGCAAAATTTTGTCAACATTTTATTTCTATCGAAAATTTTGTCAACATTTTATTTCTATAGAAAATTATGTCAAAATTTTATTTCTTAGAAATTTTTAGCAAAATTTTATTTCTATAGAAAATTTTGTCAACATTTTATTTCTATAGAAAATTTTGACAAAATTTTATTTCTATAGAAAAGTTTGACAAAATTTTATATCTTAGAAATTTTTATCAAAATTTTATTTCTATAGAAAATTTTGTCAAAAATAACTTAACCAACAGAGGAAAAGAATGTTTGTCAAATTTATTTGGGCAAAGCCCTATAGACTGCAAGCTGGTTGGATGGACGCACGCTTCGGATCCTCTACTCATCAGCATCCTCTACTTACAGGAAACCTATCAACCAAATATCAGAATAATTTCGGGCAGTTCACTAAACTCAAAGTAAATCACACGTGAACTTTCCGAAAAATTATATTCCTATAGAAAATTTTGTGAGAATTTTATTTCTATAAAAAATTTTTCCAAAATTTTATTTCTATAGAAAATTTTGTCACAATTTTATTTTTCTACAGAAAATGTTGTCAAAATTTTATTTCTATAGAAAAATTTTTCAAAATTGTATTTCTACAGAAAATTTTGTCAAAATTTTATTTCTACAGAAAATTTTGTCAAAATTTTATTTTGATAGAAAATTTTTTCAAAATTGCATTTCTATAGAAAATTTTGTCAAAATTTTATTTCTAAAGAAAACTTTTTCAAAAATTTTATTTCTAAAGAACTTTTTTTCAAAAAAATATTTCTATAGAACATTTTGTGAAAATTTTATTTCTATAAAAAATTTTCTCAAAATTTTATTCTATAGAAAATTTTGTTAAAATTTTATTTCTACAGAAAATTTTGTCAAAATTTAATTTTTATAGAAAATTTTGTCAAAATTTTATTACTAAAGAAATTTTTGTCAAAATTTTATTTCTATAGAAAATTTTGTCAAATTTTTATTTCTGTAGAAAATTTTGTCAAAATTTTATTGCTAAAGAAAATTTTTTCAAAAATTGGATTTCTAAAGAAAATTTTTTCAAATATTTTATTTCTAAAGAAAATTTTGTCAAAATTTTATTTCTGTGGAAAGTTTTATCAAAATTTAATTTCTATAGAAAATTTTGTCAAAATTTTATTTCTATAGAAAAAGTGTTTTCAAAATTCTATTTCTTTAGAAAATTACGCCAAAGTTTTATGTCTATAGAAAATTTTGTCAAAATTGTATTTCTATAGAAAATTTTATCAAAATTTTATTTCTATCGAAAATTTTGTCAAAATTTTATTTCTAAAGAAAATTTTCGCAAAATTAACTTAACCAACAGAGGAAAATAATGTTTGTCAAATTTATTTGGGCAAAGCCCTATAGGCTGCAAGTTGGTTGGATGAACCTTCCGAAAAATTTTATTTCTATAAATAATTTTGTCAAAATTTTATTTCTATAGAAAATTTTGTCATAATTTTATTTCTATAGAAAATTTTTCAAAATTGTATTTCTACAGAAAATTTTGTCAAAATTTTATTTCTACAGAAAATTTTGTCAAAATTTTATTTTGATAGAAAATTTTTTCAAAATTGCATTTCTATAGAAAATTTTGTCAAAATTTTATTTCTAAAGAAAACTTTTTCAAAAATTTTATTTCTAAAGAACTTTTTTTAAAGATTTTTATTTCTATAGAACATTTTGTGAAAATTTTATTTCTATAAAAAATTTTCTCAAAATTTTATTCTACAGAAAATTTTGTCAAAATTTTATTTCTACAGAAAATTTTGTCAAAATTTTATTTCTATAGAAAAGTTTGTCAAAATTTTATTACTAAAGAAATTTTTGTCAAAATTTTATTTCTATAGAAAATTTTGTCAAATTTTTATTTCTGTAGAAAATTTTGTCAAAATTTTATTTCTATAGAAAATGTTGTCAAAATTTTATTTCTAAAGAAAATTTTTTCAAAAATTGGATTTCTAAAGAAAATTTTTTCAAATATTTTATTTCTAAAGAAAATTTTTTCAAACATTTTATTTCTATAGAATATTTTGTCAAAATTTTATTTCTGTGGAAAGTTTTATCAAAATTTTATTTCTATAGAAAATTTTGTCAAAATTTTATTTCTATAGAAAATTTTGTCAAAATTTTATTTATATATAAAAAATGTTTTCAAAATTCTATTTCCTTAGAAAAGTACGCCAAAGTTTTATGTCTAAGAAAATTTTGTCAAAATTGTATTTCTATAGAAAATTTTATTTCTATAGAAAGTTTTATCAAAATTTTATTTCTATCGAAAATTTTTTCAAAATTTTATTTCTAAAGAAAATTTTCGCAAAATTAACTTAACCAACAGGGGAAAATAATGTTTGTCAAATTTATTTAGGCAAAGCCCTATAGGCTGCAAGTTGGTTGGATGAACCTTCCGAAAAATTTTATTTCTATAAAAAATGTTGTCAAAATTTTATTTCTATAGAAAATTTTGTCAAAATTTTATTTCTATTGAAAATTGTTTCAAAATTGTATTTCTATAGAAAGTTTTGTCAAAATTTTGTTTCTACAGAAAATTTTGTCAAAATTTTATTTCTACAGAAAATGTTGTCAAAATTTTATAGAAATTTTTTTAAAAATTGTATATCTATAGAAAATTTTATCAATATTTTATTACTAAAGAAAACTTTTTCAAAAATATTATTTCTAAAGATTTTTTTTTCAAAAATTTTATTTCTATAGAAAATTTTGTCAAGATTTTATTTCTATATTTCTATAGAAAATTTTATCAAAATTTTATTTCTATAGAAAATTTTGTCAAAATTTTATTTCTGTAGAAAATTTTGTCAAAATTTATTTCTGTAGAAAATTTTTCCAAATTTTATTTATATAGAAAATTTTTATTTCTATACATTTATAATTTATACTTGATAGAGTATACAACAAAATATCTATAATATGTTCTTGTTCCATATACGGAGAATAGAGCCAGCTTGATTTCATTTTATTGTCTCCCATGTACCTGGCTTTCATAAAGTATACTAATTCTTTGCCAACTTCCAACTAAGCATACAGGCCAGCTTTTGGATGTGGACCACATTGTATCCCAATATGGACTTCTAATGTTTTTGTTGCTGCTTTAGTGATTGTAGTAGTAATTTGCCTGGTTATAAATTTTATCACAGCAATGAGAATACTTGGGTATATCCTTCGTAGAGTTTTATGACTATCCGGCATTTTTTAATAAAGAAAAACAAACAAAAAAAGAATGAAGAAAAGAGAATAGAGGAGGAGGACGAGGACGAGGTGAGATATCTAAGGTCCTAATGGACGACGTTAAAGAACGAAAGCAAGGACTAATTAAATGACCACCTGTGTCTACAACTTAATTGAGAATTAATTGGCTTACTTCTGTCATGGGGTGGCTGGCTTAGACTGTCGTCCAGTGTCTCCTTGCTGTTGAAGCGAAAGTGTTCCTGCAGGAAGAGAGTTTAATCATGGATGCGAATATCATGGCATTGCCGTCATATCTTATACAGAGCCACGACGATGACATTAATAAGTTCCCCACTTGTCCTCTGTTCGGTAGCTCCCCTTATCTATGAATCATTAGTGCCACTGGGTGGTACATTTTAAGGACTTGTATTCTTCACTAGGGAGTTGCTAAAGAATTTTGATGCCATTTGTCAAAGGCATAAGAATTAGAAAACAAAAATAGCTGCTTTTCTTTAAATGACCAAAAGTTAATTTAGGCCATGGCAATAAACAAAAAAATGTGGAATTATTTGCTATTCTGGCTCAAGGTGAACCCCATATGACACTAGGGCCAATTTAATTATATTTTAGTGTATGGAATTATTCTGCTTTGAAAAAGTTTTCTTGACTTTAATATTTTTTGGGTACGTAAGTTAAATGAACTAAAAAAGGTTAAAATTATGCAAAAGTGAAAGATTTACTAAATTCGTGTCTCTCACAAGATAGTTCAGAATTTCTTAAATTTTTTTAAATTTTACCAACAATGCGCCCATCTTGAAATTCTTATGCCACTAAAGACATTTTTGCAATTTTGAACTCCAATTTTTTCCTTTTTGCTACGAAATTTTCCAAGTAAAGAAAATAATTAAATCTAATTTTTTTTTTTTAATTTGTCAAAAAATATTTACTCATTTTTGTGAAACCGGCGTGACATTGGCATTTTTAATACAGTTTCCTTAAAAATTTCTAAATTAAACCAAATTTTTCTAAACTTAACCAAAATGTTCCTTCTGTTGACATCACAGTTTTTTGAATGCAACTAAGGAAACTACACTGAAAAAAAGTTTACTTGGATTCAAAGTTTCAAAGAGTTTTCCTTAACGATTTTGATATTGATTCCGAGCCAAAGAAGCGAAGAAATACACCCATTGTTAGAAAAATATGTTTTTCATATGTTCCGATATAAACAAAATGTGTATCGGGCACAATTTTAAAACACAATATATTTAAGTGCAAACATGTAATGTTCCTAAACTAACACTAAATGTTTGGGACATCTATGTTAATATGTTAGAATATATTATGTTTGGGGCATGAATGTTTCATAAAAATCATATGTGTGAATGCAAACATATATAAATTTACAAATTTCGACTAAACATACATATGTTGTGATATTTTATTCAAAGCGACAGAGAGAGAGAGTATAGAGAAAGAAATAGAGATGGAAATCGGGAGAGTTGACGAAAGATATCAACATAACAAAGCGAAATGTTGTTTCGGAACACTGTTTTATGATAAGGTCAAAAATTTGATATGCTTAAGTCTAAATATTATTTAATTTGAATAAAAACCAAGAGAACGAAGAGAATAGGCATTTGAAAAACAAACGGCATATGTTTTCGCCTTGAGAGCAGCATTTTATGTATGTGTAGACATGTGTTTTGTTTATCATTTTGGCATTATGGGCACAATTTTTTTTCTTGGTTCGTTAAAAAAAATCAGGGGTCTTCATAAAAATAACGAAAGGTCACTCACTATACTCTTTTTAGAGTCGGGACCGTAAAATGAAATAAGGAGGGAATAGTGAAAAATTACAAAGTAAAATGTATAAAAACATAGTTTAGTTCCTCTTTATTAATAAGTAGTCCACGAGGAGTTGACGGACACCTTCAAATATAAAAGCGGCATTAAGTTCGAGTTTTGCAGCTAAAACAATTTAAAAAGCTTATTTTCTTTAAAATGAATTATTAAAGAAAAATAAAAATGGCATTCTAGAGCGATGATGTTAAATGCTAGTAAAAAACTGTTCACCTAAATAAATTTATGTTTATATTATAAAATTATTTATGTATGTTTATACTCGACTCCTCGTTCTTCTATTGTTCGAGTTTTTGAATTCCTTTCAAATTTTAAAGTTTTGTACCAAAAACAGTTTTTTGTTACAAAATTGTTATTTTTGCAATAAAAAAAAAAAAAACAAGTATATACGGCCGTAAGTTCGGCCAGGCCGAAGCTTATGTACCCTCCACCATGGATTGCGTAGAAACTTCTACTGAAGACTGTCATCCACAATCGAATAACTTGGGTTGCGGTAACACTTACCGATGGCAAGGTATCTTAAAACTTCCTAACACCGTCTTCTAAATTACAAGGTAGTCCATACGTAGTATATATTAAACTAAAAAGGCCGATTAAATACGTATATAATTAAGTTTAAAGTTTCTATAGAACTAAAATTTTGACAAAAGAGAATTTTGACAACATTTTCTATAGAAGTAAAATTTGGAAAAAATTTTCTATAGAAATAAAATTTGGAAAAAATTGTCGATAGAAATAAAATTTTGACAAAATTTTCTATAGAAATAAAATGTTGACAAAATTTTCTATGGAAATAAAATGTTGACAAAATTTTCTATAGAAATAAAATTTTGACAAAATTTTCTATAGAAATAAAATTTTTTACAAAATTTTATAAAGAAATAAAATTTTGACAACATTGTCTATAGAAATAAAATTGTGACAAAATTTTCTATAGAAATAAAATGTTGACAAAATTTTCTATAGAAATAAAATTTTGACAAAATTTTCTATAGAAATAAAATTTTGACAAAATTTTCTATAGAAATAAAATTTTGACAAAATTTTCTATAGAAATAACATTTTGACAAAATTTTCTATAGAAATAACATTTTGACAATGTTTTCCATAAAAATAAAATTTTGGTGGATTATTTTTGGCTCGAGTGGCAACCATGCATATGAACCGATATGGACCAATTTTTGTGTGATTGGGGATCGGCTATATATAAATATAGACCGATATGGACCAATTTTGGCATGGATATTAGCGGCCTTATACTAACACCACGTTGCAAATTTCAACCGGATCGGATGAATTTTGCTCCTCCAAGAGGGTCCGGAGATCAAATCTGGGGAACGGTTTATAAAGCGGCTATATATAATTATGGACCGATATGGACCAATTTGTGCATGCTCATTAGAGAACATATACCAACACCATGTGCCAAATTTCAGCCGGATCGGATGAAATTTTCGTTTCTTAGAGGCTCCGCAAGCCAAATCGGGGGAACGGTTTATAAGGCGGCTATATATAATTATGGACCGATATGGACCAATTTGTGCATGCTCATTAGAGAACATATACCAACACCATGTGCCAAATTTCAGGCGGATCGGATGAAATTTTCGTTTCTTAGAGGCTCCGCAAGCCAAATCGGGGGATCGGTTTATATGGGGGCTATATATAATTATGAACCGATGTAGACCAATTTTTGCATGGTCATTAGAAAACATATACCAATACCATGTACCAAATTTCAGCCGGATCGGATGAAATTTGCTTCTTTTAGAGGCTCCGCAAGCCAAATCGGGGGATCGGTTTATATGGGGGCTATATATAATCATGGACCGATGTGGACCAATTTTTGTATGGTTGTTAGAGACCATATACTACATCATGTACCAAATTTCAGCCGGATCGGATGAACAAAAATATTTCGTGGAAGTGAAAATTACGAGTATGTTAGGGAATGAGCACAATCGTCTTTGGGAAAAATTCTTCCAAGCATATAATATTTTTGGGCTCAAAATGCTTCCAAATATATAATATGGTCACATAAAACAAACATATTAATGTTTCGGCAGTATCCAATAATATACGTGCTTCCTGCAAAATATGTTTGGAACATATGTTAAAGAAGCGATTTTTTTTTTGAGGGTGCTAAGGATGCATTTAAGATGCAATTCTCTTAATTTTGCATCTTAAAAAAAAAATCTTCCTAAAATCCAGGGTTGTGAAGTCGAGCCAATTTAGCTCAACTCTAGCATTTTGCATCAGCCTAGACTACGACTCCGGAGAAATAAAATTTTGACAAAATTTTCTATATAAATAAAATTTTTACAAAATTTTCTATTGAAATAAAAATTTGAGAAAATTTTCTATAATATACATTTCTGAGAACATTTTTCATACATATAAAATGTTGACAAAATATTCCATAGAAATTAGATTTTGGAAACATTTTTTATAGAAATAAAATTTTGACAAAATTTTCTATAGAAATAAAATTTTGATAAAATTTTCTATAGAAATAAAATTTTGACAAAATTTTCTATAGAAATAAAATTTTGACAAAATTTTCTATAGAAATAAAATTTTGACAAATTTTTCTCTAGAAATAAAATTTTGACAAAAGTTTTTATAGAAATAAAATTTTGACAAAATTTTTTATAGAAATAAAATTTTGACAAAATTTTCTATTGAAATAAAAACTTGAGAAAATTTTCTATAAACTATATTTTTGAGAACATTTTTCATAGATATAAAATGTTGACAAAATATTCCATAGAAATAAAATTTTGAGAAAATTTTCTATAGAAATAAATTTTTGAAAAAAATTACATAGTAAACAAAATTTTCTATAGAAATACAATTTTGACAAAATTTTCTATAGAAATAAAATTTTGGCAAAATTTTCGATTGAAATAAAATTTTTACAAAATTTTCTATAGAAATAAAATTTTCACAAAACTTTTTATAGAAATAAAATTTTGACAAAATATTCCATAGAAATACAATTTTGACAACATTTTTTATACAAATACAATTTTGACAAACTTTTCTATAGAAATAAAATTATTACAAAATTTTCTATAGAAATAAAATTTTGACGAAATTTTCTATAGAAATAAAATTTTGACAAAATTTTTTATAAAAATAAAATTTTGACCAAATTTTCTATAGAAATAAAATTTTGACAAAATTTTCTATAGAAATAAAATTTTTACAAAATTTTCTATAGAAATAAAATTTTGACAAAAAAATTTCCTTATAGAAATAAAATTTGACAAAATATTCCATAGAAATACAATTTTGACAACATTTTTTATACAAATACAATTTTGACAAACTTTTCTATAGATATAAAATTATTACAAAATTTTCTATAGAAATAAAATTTTGACGAAATTTTCTATAGAAATAAAATTTTGACAAAATTTTCTATAGAAATAAAATTTTGACAAAATTTTCTATAGAAATAAAATTTTGACAAAATTTTCTATAGAAATAAAATTTTGACAAAATTTTCTATAGAAATAAAATTTTGAAAAAAAAAAATTATATAGTAAATTTGAGAACATTTTGAGAACATTTTTCATAGATATAAAATGTTGTACAAAATTTCAGAACGATCGTTTCATTATTGAAGACTGTAGCGTGATTACAACAGAGAGACAGCCAGACAGAAAGAAGGAAAGACGGACATGGTTATATCGTTTTAAAATTTCTCCCTGATCAAGAATATATATACATTATATTTCGATGTGTTACAAACGGAATGACAAACTTTTTATACTCCCGTCACCATTCTATGGTGGTGGGTATAAAAATATTGTTGTGCTACCAAAGATTTCTGGTCGTTAAAATACGAATGTGCCTTTTGCTTAGTACAGAAGACGCATTTATCAGCTGTTTCGATAAATTTTTCGAAGTAACCGTTTTATGCTTATTATTAAATGATTCGACTTAAAAACAGCTATCATTACATGATATCCATGGCTTTAATAAAAAAATACATTGAAAAAAATATTTACGTGATATTAAAAATTACGCAACCTCAATTTTAGGATGCGCAATTTACAAAATATTAAGGACAAATTTCTTTAAAGTAGTAATATTTAAATTAAAAGACAGTTTATAATCTTTGCTTCAAAAATTTTATTCATTAAATTTAGGACTCGTTAAAGTTGCATGCCTATAAACTAAGAAAATTTTCCTTAAAGAAACACATTTTTGATTTAAAGAAATCGTCCTTAAATTAACTGAAATATTGAATCTCTAGATTTAAGATAAAAACGCTTAAAATATACTCAGACTTATTTTGAAGATTTATTTATTTAATTTAAAGTTTATTTTAAATTTTTTGTTGAAATTAAGAAAATATTTTTTTCTTCGAAGTATCCGTCATAATTTGGATTTTTAAACTCGCATTTGTTTGTACGTGAATAGCTTTATTAATATTCCGGAAAATAGAATGAAAATTCGATAAATGAGATCTGTATCCTAATTTTAATTTTATAGATCCTAGATTTAAAGTCAGAGAGGTCGCAAAAAAATTTCCTTATTTTAAAGAACTCGAACCTTTGGCTCGGAATCAATACCCAAATCCTTGGGAGCCACCGTGGTACAATGGTTAGCATGTCCGCCTTGCATACACAAGGTCGTGGGTTCGATTCCTGCATCGACCGAACACCAAAAAAGTTTTTCAGCGGTGGATCCCACCTCAGTAATGCACGCAGAGAAGGAATATGATCACCTCAAACATGTTTCAAGAGCAAAATGTTATTTTTGTATGGTGACCATGTAATATGTTTGTCACTAAAATGTTATTTTCTCGTCAAATATAACCTGCTTTCCGAGATCAGATACATGATTTCCGAGAAAATAACATGGTTGCGAAAACCATGTTACATGGTCACCACCCAAAAATAACATTTTGCTCTTAAAACATGTTTGAGGTGATCATATTCCTTCTCTGGGTGTGCTGGTGGCATTTCTGAGGGTTTCAAAGCATCTCTAAGTGATTTCACTGCCATGTGGAACGCCGTTCGGACTCGGCTATAAAAAGGAGGTCCTTGTCATTGAGCTTAACATGGAATCGGGCAGCACTCAGTGATAAGAGAGAAGTTCACCAATGCGCTATCACAATGGACTGAATAGTCTAACTCGTACGAAAATTGAACTAAATTCTGCTACACATTTTGAGATTTCCCCAAAGCGTTGTTACAACCAGGAAAATTTAATGTCCTGTTGTACTTTTTAACTACAGTTCACGAAATTACACCCTCTAATAGAAGAAAATATTAACTAACAGTTAAGAAGAAAATCATTGGCGCCAAATCATGACCATTTTAACCATACAGTAGTTCATTCTTAGTATTTTTTTCATATTGAACTTATGTGTACGGTCATCGAATTTTAGTTCATAAAATATTTGAGACATACTTGAAAAAAACGAACATTTCATTGGGCTTTGGAAAATTTTGCTAAAAGTAATAAAATTTAACCCTGTACAGTAGATAGGGTCGCGAAAAAAAGTTCATGCAGTCACCCCCCAGTTTTGTAGCATAGTTGAAGACAATTTCAGAACACTAAAAGTTTTTTTTTTCCGTGCACCCTACGACCCCCCGAAATGCAATTTACTGTACTGTGACGTCATTTGAAGTCCGATCGAAAAGAAACGCATATCGTTGTTCATGGTTGATCAGGGGCTATATTTCGTGCATTGGTCATTTTTGACTCCGACGTCAAATTTGAATTTTAATTTTTTTATTTCGCTTCGTATACCCCTATGATGCCCATTTCTTATAACCATTATAAAGATCTTATCAAAATATGAAACTTTTGCTTTGGAAGTATTTAATTATATTCATAAACAAAAAAGTTACAGAGATTTTAAAAAGTCAATAGGTCACCCTACACCATCAAATAGCTTTTGCTGTGTTGTCATGATATCCGATCGAAACCACATGCACATCGTTATTCACATCTACGAAATTAATTTGAAAGGTATTTAATATACACAAACTGTTTATCTGTAAATTTCTAACCGTATCATTGTATACATACTCGTTGTGTGCACTACGGCATTTTCTGCGTTATGCAAAGTTCTTGTGTTTTTGCTTGAACAACTTGAGAGCCTACTGTTTTAAAATCTAACAATCAATCTAACAATAAAAGTAAGTGGTAACGGAATTGTGGAAAATTACGAAGATCGTTATGCTGCTTACACATTGGTTAAATTTCTGCCTTTCAACATCTGACTACGCCGTATTTTTTTTTTTGCGTTTTCTTGTCATTTTCACAATGGTGAGCAATGTTGTCACATGAGTAAATACTTTAAACAAGAAAATATTAGATTAGATTTGAATTTGATTTGAGTACATTTCATGTTTATTAATTGTACAATTTTATTATGCGGCTAACAACTTTTTAGAATTAATTTATAACAAATCCTGTCTAGAATCAAGTTTACTATGTTGTTGGCGACTTTTAATTTTGGATATTATATAACCCAATCGTTTATCGTCTGTAACATGACTAGTAGATTCATTTTTAACACTTGCGGTGCCTGCTTTCTTTAAATATAAAAGGAATTCAATAACTTGATGATTTGTTGGTAATTTAGTTTTGTCGATAACCCGAGCTTCGAATTTCATTTTGTTTTCACTTTTTTCAAATACTATCAACAGCCTTCTCTCACAAAAATATGGACAGACTTAAGAAATCATGTAGCGAAAGTGTTTGTTAGATTTTTTGCTAGAAGAATTTGAGAGCCTACTGTTCTCAAATTGTTCTAGCAAAAACACATGCACTTTGCATAACGCAGAAAATGCCGTAGTGCACACAACGAGTATGTATACAATGATACGGTTAGAAATTTACAGATAAACAGTTTGTGTGTATTAAATACCTTTCAAATTAATTTCGTAGATGTGAATAACGATGTGCATGTGGTTTCGATCGGATATCATGACAACACAGCAAAAGCTATTTGATGGTGTAGGGTGACCTATTGACTTTTTAAAATCTCTGTAACTTTTTTGTTTATGAATATAATTAAATACTTCCAAAGCAAAAGTTTCATATTTTGATAAGATCTTTATAATGGTTATAAGAAATGGGCATCATAGGGGTATACGAAGCGAAATAAAAAAATTAAAAATCAAATTTGACGTCGGAGTCAAAAATGACCAATGCACGAAATATAGCCCCTGATCAACCATGAACAACGATATGCGTTTCTTTTCGATCGGACTTCAAATGACGACACAGCACAGTAAATTGTATTTCGGGGGGTCGTAGGGTGCACGGAAAAAAAAAAGTTTTCGTGTTCTGAAATTGTCTTCAAATATGCTACAAAACTGGGGGGTGACTGCATCAACTTTTTTTTTTGCCTTAGGCCGTGACCCTACCTACTGTACAGTCATCCTTATTTTTTGTACATTAACGTCATCCTTCGTCATTTTGACTACGGCTCATTTCAAGACGCTATAATTTTCATCGTGAGCGAAAAAGTGAACCAAACTTGAATTTATTTTCTTATTCAGTTTGGTTTTAAGTAGTATAACACAAAAATTCGTAAAACGGTCGAATTAGTATAACTTAAATTTACCATTTCCCAATAGACTAAAATGCATTTTAAATCGAAAATGAAATTACGTGTCGTCATTTTGACGAATGATGACTGTCTAGGGTTAACTACTAACAAATAATTTTTTTACAATAAAAATAAGTTAAATTTAGCGTTAGTTTAACAATGGAATTGTTTTTTTCTGTGTATCTTTATTGTTAAGTTTTCGCTTCTTTCACTCGGTGTGAGTACCTTCAAATCAAAATATATCGATCCAAATAGACTTGTTTTAGTGTACATGTAGAATAAGTCAAAACTTCGTTTTATGAGTTTACAAAAACATCAGATTCCCCATTGCATCATATATTGAACTTATATTTCTAATTAAATACAAATAGAATAAATTTCATAAATAAAAATATATTGTTGGCCCATGAGGGGATCGAACCCGCGACCTTCGCGTTATTAGCACGACGCTCTAACCAACTGAGCTAATGGGCCATATGCTTATCAGGTGACATAAACAAGTTTTATTTTTCAAATGTACGCCCCTTTCCCCCCGCAACGCTACGCCAATATCTAATGTGGTTATTTAAAACCCATGTCCAGTGTTGTGTTGTGTGAATAATTAGATTATCTAGCAAATAGATAGAATCTAACAGATACACACAGTGTGAACGACAATACAAACGTATGCCCTAAACTATCTTCAAATATAAAATACTAACAAAAAAAGTTATATTTTTCATATGAAAAAGTTTTGTTATGCGATTTCCAATTCATATGAAATTCATTCACAATTTGATTTACCAAGTCAGGGGGCTAATCACGGCATTCGATATCGAATTCATAATCGTATCGAAAAAATTGTCGATACGATTAAAAGTTTGGATCACGGCATTCGATCGAAATTTGATGCAATTTCTCTAGCATTGCCCACAGCAAAAAACGAAGCAGAACAAAATGAAATGACAAAAATAAGTTATCGGCACAAAATAGAATGAAGATTTCAAAGTAAAAAGTAAATTGTATTGCATTATATCTTGTGGACCCATATCTCTTTTTACATTCCTCCGAATTCCTTCCTAATTGGAGGATGAGATAAATATAAAATAATTCGGCGACAAATAAGGAATAAAAGTGCGCATTGTTATTGGTGTAAGTACATGGGTTTGAAATTGTGTGCACTGTTAGAAAGTCACCTTTGGAGGCTCAATGGACGATTTCGGCTGACGAAGGAGGCGTTCAAATGGAAAATAATTTTTGGTGGCACGTCAACGTCAATTTTATCGCTTTACAATTGTCTGCCGTCTTAAAACCTTTTGCCACCGTGGTGCAATGGTTAGCATGCCCGCCTTGCATACACAATGTCGTGGGTTCGATTCCTGCTACGACCAAACACCAAAAAGTTTTTCAGCGGTGGATTATCCCACCTCAGTAATGCTGGTGACATTTCTGAGGTTTCAAAGCTTCTCTAAGTGGTTTCACTGCAATGTGGAACGCCGTTCGGACTCGGCTATAAAAAGGAGGTCCCTTGTCATTGAGCTTAACATGGAATCGGGCAGCACTCAGTGATAAGAGAGAAGTTCACCACTGTGGTATCACAATGGACTGAATAGTCTAAGTGAGCCTGATACATCGGGCTGCCACATAACCTAACCTAACCTAAAACCTTTTGCCAGTGGAAATGAAGCCTTCATCATTCATTCAGAAGCGTTATTTTGTCACGGAAAGGTACGGTAATTGGTTGATCACAATCTCTTGGATATCGGTCTAGCAGCATGTGCCCTTTATATATGGTTCTTTGCCAAGCTAGGATGCTCGCTCCCGAACTCGAATATGACCAATTTTTGTTTAACTTATTGGAGTTGCATTAGTCCTAAATATTCAAAATATGTTAATTACATGTAAATTTACTACAAATTACCAACAATTCGAACTAAAACTAATATCTTTTACTATTCCTATATGGCGAAAACAATGTAAAAAACAAGTGAAAAATATTTTACGATTGCAATTTACCAATCGAAAAAATTGTCGATCAAAAAAACTCGATATCGACTCCCGTGATCCGAAAAATTTAGATTTCGATCAAAAGTTCTCGATATCGAATGCCGTGATTAGCCCCCAGAATTGGTTTCTTAATTACAATGGACTGACATGATTTGATATTCGTTTAACAAAATATTAATTTATCTATATAAGAAATGTCAACATTCTTGAAAAATACGTTTCGCGAAGTAGGCTTCTTCCCTCACATTTGCTTTTTATACCCTTCACCACTACTGTGATATAGGGTATAATAAGTTTGGGCGTTTGCTATTTTGGAAATTTGGTAGTTTTTCCAAAGGCACAACTTTAAAAGTTCTTCCAAAAATGTTCTCCCAAAGATGTTCTTTATCTTAACTACACAGGATATTCTTTTAATTCGATTTTTATACCCTCCACCATAGGATGGGGGTATATCACCTTTGTCATTCCGTTTGTAACACATCGAAATATTGCTCTAAGACCCCATAAAGTATATATATTCTGCATCGTGGTGAAATTCTGAGGCGATCTGAGCATGTCCGTCCGTCTGTTGAAATCACGCTAACTTCCGAACGAAACAAGCAATCGACTTGAAACTAGGCACAAGTAGTTGCTATTGATGTAGGTCGGTTGTTATTGCAAATGGGCCAAGTCGGTCCACTTTTACCTATAGCCCCCATATAAACGGACCCCCAAATTTGGCTTGCAGACCCTCTAAGAGAAGCAAATTTCATCCGATCCGGTTGAGATTTGGTACATGGTCTCTAACAACCATGCAAAAATTGGTCCACATCGGTCCATAATTATATATAGCCACCATATAAACCGATCCCCCGATTTGGCTTATGGAGCCTCTAAGAGAAGCAAATTTCATCCGATCTTGCTGAAATTTGGTACATGATGTTAGTATACGGCCTTTAACAACCATGCAAAAATTAGTCCACATCGGTCCATAATTATATCTAGCCCCCATATAAACCGATCTCCAGATTTGACCTCCGGAGCCCCGTGGAAGGGCAAAATTCATCCGATTCGGTTGAAATTTGGTACGTGGTGTTAGTATGTGGTATCCAACAACCACGCATGAATTGGTTCATATCAGTCCATAATTATATATAGCCCCCATATAAACCGATCCCCAGATTTGACCTCCGGTGCCTTTTGGAGAAGCACAATTCATCCGATCTGGTTGAAATTTGGTACGTGGTGTTAGTGTATGGTATCCAACAACCATGCCTGAATTGGTTCATATCAGTCCTTAATTATATATAGCCCCCATATAAACCGATCCCCAGATTTGACCTCCGGTGCCTTTTGGAGAAGCACAATTCATCTGATCTAGTTGAAATTTGGTACGTGGTGATATTTAACAACCATGGCAAAATTGGTCCATATTAGTCCATAATCATATATAGCCCCCATATAAAACGATCCCGAGATTTGGTTTTGTAGCCTCTTGGAGGAGCAAATTTCATCCAAGTCAGTTGAAATTTGGTACATTGTGCTAGTATATGGCCGTTAACAACCATGCCTAACTAGGTCCATATTGGTCTATAGTTATATATAGCCTTCAGATAAATCGATCCCCAATCACACAAAAATTGGTCCATATCAAGATCATAATTGTATATAGTCCCCATATAAGCGACCCCCATATTTCAATTGTGGCTCCCTACGTACCGTGCAAAAGTCCATATCGATTCGTAATTATTTATAGACTTACCTACATAAATACCTTTTTTGTCTAATATATACCACGTATGGAATAACACACAATTTAGAAAACGATGTGAAGAAGTTTTAAGATACCACAACCCAAGTAATTCGGTTGTGGATGATAGTGTTTCGTAGAAGTTTTTACGCAATCCATGGTGGAGGGTACATAAGATTCGGCCTGGCCGAACTTACGGCCGTATATACTTGTTTATAACTCGCTTTTTTCATATTTTTATGCCCTAAACCACATAGTGGTCAGGGTATAATAATTTTGATCTGTCAAAAAATGTGCCTACAAGAAATATTGATTTTAGACCCCACAAAATATATACCGATCGACTCAGAATCACATCGTCGATCTAGCGGTTGGTGTCCGTTCATCCGTCCGTCTGTCCATGTATTTGTTGTTCGCAGGATTCCGGTCGCCATTATTAACCGAATTTGGTGAAATTTGGTACAGGGTGTTTTTTGGCCATAAGATCGAACTCTATTGAATTTGGAAGAAATCGGATCAAATTTAGATATAGGTCCCGTATATATTGCCCGATTTCGACAAATGGGGTCACGTTGCACTTTTGTACTAACCGATCGTGGTCAAATTTGGCACAAGATAACCTTTTTCATCACCCTTTAAGTCTGTAAAATTTCATCGAAATCGGTTCAGATTTAGCTATAGCTCCCATATATATGTATGGCCCGATTTTGCAAAATTTGCTTATAAAACCCTTATTTATTGACCGATCGTGCTCAATTTTAAGTAAATGTAATCTTCTATAGCTCTTATTGTATGTGCAACGAAATCGGTTCAGATTTAGATATAGCTACCATATATATGTTTCGCCCGATTTTTCAAAATTTACCAATAAAAGGATTGATTTGCTTTAAATTTTGCACAAGGGGTGCAATTAGTAGTGTCGTAAAGTGTGCCAAATTTGATTGAAATCGGTTCAGATTTAGATATAGCTGCCACATATATCTTTCGGCCGATATACACTTATATGACCACAACCAGAATAGAATTAACGTTCTAGAGACGTATTCCAATTTTGGCTTAAATCGGTTCAGAGTTAGGTTAGGTTAGGTGGCAGCCCGTAGTATCTGGCTCATTTAGACTATTCAGTTCATTGTGATACCACATTGGTGAACTTCTCTCTTATCACTGAGTGCTTCCCAATTCCATGTTAAGCTCAATGACAAGGGACCTCCTTTTTATAGCCGAGTCCGAACGGCGTTCCACATTGCAGTGAAACCACTTAGAGAAACTTTTGAAACCCTCAGAAATGTCACCAGCATTACTGAGGTAGGATAATCCACCGCTGAAAAACTTTTTGGTGTTCGGTCGAAGCAGGAATCGAACCCACGACCTTGTGTATGCAAGGCGGGCATGCTAACCATTGCACCACGGTGGCTCCCATTGGTTCAGAGTTAGATATAGCCTTCGCCCGATTTGCACACATATAACCACAGAGGCCAAGGTTTTACTCTGACTTACGTGAAACATTTTTTGCATAGGGAGTAGAATTAACGTTCTCGATATGCATACAAAATTTGGTTGAAATCGGTTCAGATTTAGATATATCTCCCATATATATGTTTAGCTGATTTCGGCAAAAAAATGCCAAAAATACCAAAATTGTCCCTGTAAAATCGCCACTGCCAAGTCGAAAACTTTTCAAAATGACTTAAATTTTCCTATATTTCTAATAAATATCTATCGACCAATAAATTACATAATTTCACTTTTTCGATGTTTCCTAAAAATTGCTTCAGATTTAAATTTTTCCTGTACCGAAATATGGGCCGATATACTCGTACACTATATTTGGCACATCTATTATTTATGGACGTAAAATACTTCTAGTCTTTTAATTTCAGGCAAATCGGCAAAAAGTTAGCCCTCCAGAAGCTCAAGATTTCAAAACGGAAGGTAGGTCCATATGGCGGATATACCAAAACATGGACCGATACATACAAATTTCAGAACTCTTATATATGGACCTAAAAAACTACTATGTCTAGCTACTTAAGACCCCGAATCGGGAGATCGGTTTATATCATTGAACCTGAACCGATATAACGAATCTGCCAAATTTTAGGACAATTGTGTCATTATTGAAGACTGTGGCGTGTTTACAACAGACAGACATGGTTACATAGTCTTTGCATTTTTTTTCACTGATGTATTCACTTTTCGTCATTTGTGGCAAAGTGCTATAAAAAATAACCAAAGTACATGCAGGTTCATAATCAGTTGTTCATTATATCACTGACCAGCCCTTATGTTAATTAAAGATATAATGTAGGGGAACAATTAAAATTTAATAACTTTATTATAATTATATAGAAACATTTTAAGTTAGTGGTAATTAGTAGGAGAAAAATCAAAAATCGGGTATCGTCGACTGTCGATTGTACCCTTAAGCATTTATTCATGATTGCCTAGCAAAAAAAAAATAGCTTCCCAAAAAGTAATTTGGATCTGCAACTTGTTATACGGAAGTAGTGCAAACTTGCATCATCTCGAATGGATTTTACATGGGCTTGTCATAGGACGGAAGTACATACTTCGTTTTCAGATCCTATACAAGTTGTGCTTTGTCATTTCAATGAAGAAACTATAAAAAAAAATATCCCAGCAAAAAAAGCGTCGCCAAAAAAGTAATTAAAATGTTCTTTTTGGATCCGGAAGAGGTGCAAAATTGGCGCAGAAGCGATTAATTTAACATGGGCTTGTCATCGGGCGGATGTACACCATTTTAACAGCCGTTGCACTGAATTTGCATCACTGCTTAAGGTGCGTTGCGAATTCAGTGTTTTGGATGTGAATTAAGAAATTTAGTGATATTTTGACAAATAAATACATTTACAAAATTTTGTATGAGTTGTAATGTATTCTTACGCATGTGTGGAGCGTTTGACATTAAATATTTTCAAAAATTCGCAATTTTTCTAGGATGGATTTGGCATTTTTTTCGACAAAATTTAAAGAATTTGTATCATTTTATTAATTCTTAATCTACTTTTAACCAATTTGAAACACAAAATTTAAAATGTTCCATTAAAAATATGAAAACAGCGAGTAATAAAAAAATTGACTCTATTGAACTTTATTGCAGATAAAACAAAGAACATGTTTAGGAGACAATTTGTGGAAGTGATTTTAAGGTTGTGCCTTTAGAAGAACTTCCATTTTTATACCCACCACCATAGGATGGGGGGTATATTAACTTTGTCATTCCGTTTGTAACACATCGAAATATTGCTCTAAGACCCCATAAAGTATATATATTCTGGGTCGTGGTGAAATTCTGAGTCGATCTGAGCATGTCCGTCCGTCCGTCCGTCTGTTGAAATCACGCTAACTTCCGAACGAAACAAGCTATTGACTTGAAACTTGGCACAAGTAGTTGTTATTGATGTAGGTCGGATGGTATTGCAAATGGGACATATCGGTCCACTTTTACGTATAGCCCCCATATAAACGGACCCCAAAATTTGGCTTGCGAGGCCTCTAAGAGAAGCAAATTTCATCCGATCCGGCTGAAATTTGGTACATGATGTTAGTATGTGGTCTCTAACAACCATGCAAAAATTGGTCCACATCGGTCCATAATTATATATAGCCCCCATATAAACCGATCTCCCGATTTGGCTTGCGAGGCCCCTAATAGAAGCAAATTTCATCCGATCCGGCTGAAATTTGGTACATGGTGTCAGTATATGGTCTCTACCAACCATGCAAACATTGGTCCACATCGGTCCATAATTATATATAGCCCCCATATAAACCGATCCCCCGATTTGGCTTGCGAGGCCTCTAAGAGAAGCAAATTTCATCCGATCCGGCTGAAATTTGGTACATGGTGTTAGTATATGGTCTCTAACAACCATGCAAAAATTGGTCGACATCGGTCCATAATTATATATAGCCCCCATATAAACCGATCCCCCGATTTGGCTTGCGAGGCCGCTAAGAGAAGCAAATTTCATCCGATCCGGCTGAAATTTTGTACGTGATGTTAGTATATGGTCTATAACAACCATGCAAAAATTGGTCCACATCGGTTCATAATTATATATAGCCCCCATATAAACCGATCACCAGATTTGGCTTGCGAGGCCTCTAAGAAAAGCAAATTTCATCCGATCCGGCTGAAATTTGGTACATGGTGTTAGTATATGGTCTCTAACAACCATGCAAAAATTGGTCCACATCGGTCCATAATTATATATAGCCCCCATATAAACCGATCCCCCGATTTGGCTTGCGAGGCTGCTAAGAGAAGCAAATTTCATCCGATCCGGCTGAAATTTTGTACGTGATGTTAGTATATGGTCTATAACAACCATGCAAAAATTGGTCCACATCGGTTAATAATTATATATAGCCCCCATATAAACCGATCACCAGATTTGATCTCCGGAACCTCTTGGAAGACCAAAATTCATCTGATTCAGTTGAAATTTGGTATGTGGTGTTAATATATGGCCTCAAACTCCTATGCACAAATTGGTCGATATCGGTCCATAAATATATATAGGCCCCATATAAACCGATCCCCAGATTTGACCTCCAGAGCCCCTTGGAAGAGCAAAATTCTTGCCATTCGGTTGAAATTTGGTACGTGATGTTAGTATATGGTATCCAACAACCATGCAGGAATTGGTTCCTATCAGTCCATAATTATATATAGCTCCCATATAAACCGATCCCCAGATTTGACCTCCGGTGCCTTTTGGAGAAGCAAAATTCATCCGATCTGCTTTAAATTTGGTGCGTGGTGGTAGTATATGATATTTAACAACCATGCCAAAAGTGGTCCATATCAGTCCATAATCGTACATAGCCCCATATAAACCGATCCCGAGATTTGGTTTTGGAACCTCTTGGAGGAGCAAATTTCATCCGAGTGAGTTGAAATTTGGTACATTGTGCTAGTATATGGTCGTTAACAACCATGCCTAACTAGGTCCATATCGGTCTATAGTTATATATGGCCCTCAGATAAATCGATCCCCAATCACACAAAAATTGGTCCATATCAAGTTCATAATTGTATATAGCCCCCATATAAGCGACCCCCATATTTCAATTCTGGCTCTCTACGTACAAAAAGTTCATATCGATTCGTAATTATTTGTAGACTTAACTATACATAACTTTTTTGTCTAATATATACCATGTAAATCACAGTCTTTCGTAGAAGTTTCTACGCAATCCATGGTAGTGGGTACATAAGATTCGGCCTGGCCGAACTTGCGGCCGTATCTACTTGTTTTTGCTGAGATTTTTTTACCAATTTTACGTTTTATTTTTATCAATATTTTTTATTACACTTTTATATTTTAATTATAAAATTTTTACTATATTTTGACTTTAAACCGCCAAAAATATTTTCTAAGAGTGGTCGAAAAGAATTTCATCGGAAGTGGAAAAAATTGATGGAGGAAATGCTTATGGAAAAAATATTTGATCAAATCCAAACATTTGTAGTATTTATAAAATTCATTAAATTCCAGCAAAAAAAAAAAAAGAACTTCCACAAAAGCTATCGGGAAGTATTACAAACTTGGATCCCCTCCATATAATAATACCCTAAACCATATAGTGGTCAGGGTATAATAACTTTGGTATGCCAAAAAATGAGCCTACCAGAAATATTGATTTTAGACCCCATAAAATATATACCGATCGTCTCACATTCATCTCCTGAGTCAATCCAGCCCTTGGTGTCAATCTGTCTGTCCATGTATTTGTTGTTCGCAGGATTCCGGTCGCAATTTTTAACCGATTTTGATGAAATTTTGGTACATGGCGTTTTTTTTTTTTTTTTTTGAGTTACAAGAACGAACGCTGTTGAATTTGGAAAAAATCGGATCAAATTTAGTTATAGCTCCCATATATATGTATCGGCCGATTACGACAAATTGGTTCACATTGCGCTTCTTTATTAATCGATCATCATCAAATTTTATGTATCGCCCATATATATGTATCGCCCGATTTTCCCGAATTTGACCACAAAACCCTTATTTATAGACCTTTCTTACTCCAAGTTAGCAAATTTTAATCTTCTATAGTACTAACTGTATCTGCAAAGAATCATCCAAATCGGTTCAGATTTAGATATACAGTGTCGTGCGGAAATGAGTACATAATATTTTTTTTTGCACTATGCTTCGAATCACCATCCTGTTGAAATACGACTTCAGCTTCAGGATAGGCACTCTTGTCAACAAACTCGGGAAGATGAGTCTGCAAAATGGCGAGGTAGTCTTCCTTCTTCATTATACCATCAATTTTCTGCAACGGCCCAATGAGCCATCATGTGAAGCAACCCCAAACCATTATGCTTCCACCAGCATGCTTCACAGTCTTTTGTGTTAAGAAACGTGTTTGCTAGTAAGAGTTAAAGCATTATTCGAAGTATACTGCAATAATATCAAGTAAAAATTGAAATTAAAAAGTTATCGCACGATGTGCAGGACAATATAGTTTCCTTAAGTACCCAGCAAACAAATTTGGAAGTTCTTCTAAAGGCACAACTTTAAAAGCACTTCCAAAATTGTCCTCCCAAAGAAGTTCTTTATTTTAGCTGCACAGGAAGTTCATTTGAGTCAATTTTTTTATAACTCGCTTTTTTCATATTTTTAATGAAAAATTTAAAATTTTTTGTTTCAAATAGGTTAAAAATAGATTAAGAATTAATAAAATGGTAAAAATTATTTAAATTTTGCCGAATAAAAATTCCAAATCCATTCTCGAAAAATTGCGAATTTTTGAAAATATTTGATGTCAAACGTTCCAAACTAGCATATTAATGCATTTTTAGAAACTCATAAAAATCTAAAAATTATTTATTTGTGAAAATATCACACTTTATCAATCCACATCCAAAACACTGATTTCACAACACACATTAAGAAGCATACTCTCTAGGGCTCTCTTTCTAAACGCATATATGTTTATAGGCTATTCCCAAATTAATATATGTTTGCATCTAAGCATATTACCTAACATATAATTTTTACACCCAAACATATGAAAAACAGTCTTTTTCGTCCGTGTGGTGCTGGGTATAAAAAAAAAAAACATTAAACCAAACATGCCAAATCGTTACTATAAGTCTTAGCCCATAATCCAATGATTGAATATCTCAGTTAATTTAAGGATTATTTCTTTAAATCAAAAATGTTTTTCTTTACTTTAAGGAAAATTTCCCTCAATTCAAAGAGATACGCGAATTTCGGTTTTCAGAGGTGTCTGGTTTTCAGAGTGTCCAACTTTGAGAAGTTTCACTATATTATAAAATTTCTTTGAATAAAATTTCTTTAGTTTAAAGAAATTTGTCCTTAATATTGTGTAAATTGCGTGACCTAAAATTTTGATTTCATACTCTTTCATGCGATTTCCAACAGTTTCGCATTGAGTAACACTTTAAAGTTAAGTTGTTTTCTTAAAACTGTATATTTTTCCATCCGTTAGGGTTACTTTTCACACTGTCTTTTAAATCAAAAATGAAAATGAGGCCTAATTTTATTTTGGGGTCGATTTTCATCCTTCGAATACATTTTGTTGGGGCCAGTGTTGCCAGTATTTTTCTGGCTCTTGTCCCCAAATTATGATGTTTTCGTCCCCACAAATCCCCAATCTAAAAATAAATTCCTCACAAAAATCCCGAAAACATTTTTTAAAAACTTTTTTTTTTTAATAAAGCAAAAGCAGAGCATAAAGCTCTGCTGCAGAAAATCATTAATAATTTAAATTAATTATAATTTTGTCAAATCAAGCAAGCTGCGATTAGATCAAGATTTCGAACTACAACACAAAGATACTGGTGTTCGTTTTCCAAATGCTAGAGATATGAAAATGGGTGTTAGATCACCTTGTATGAACGAAAATGTACATCTAAATATTCAAATAGTAAAATTTAGAGGTAGACACTTAGCCAAATTTTGTAGAATTATACCAGAAATGGTATGTTTTGAGAAAATTTTCTACATAGAAATAAAATTTTACACAAAATTTTCTATAAAAATAAAATTTTGACAAAATTTTCTATAAAAATAAAATTTGAACAAAATTTTCTATAGAAATAAAACTTTGACAAAACTTTCTATAGAAATAACATTTTGACAAAATTTTCTATATAAATATTGCAAATATTGCAAAAATTTTCTATAAAAATAAGATTTTGACAAAATATTCTATAGAAAAAAAATTTTGCAAAAATTTTCTATAGAAATAAAATGTTGACAAAATTTTCTATAGAAGTAAGATTTTGACAAAATATACTATAGAAACAAAATTTTGCAAAAATTTTCTATAGAAATCAAATTTTGCAAAAATTTTCTATAGAAATCAAATTTTGCAAAAATTTTCTATAGAAATAAAATTTTGACAAAATTTTCTAAAAAAATAAAATTTTGTCAAAATTTTCTATCCAAATAAGATTTTGACAAAATATTCTATAGAAACAAAATTTTGCAAAAATTTTCTATAGAAATAAAATTTTGACAAAATATTCTATAGAAATAAAATTTTGCAAAAATTTTCTATAGAAATAAAATTTTGCAAAAATTTTCTATAGAAATAAAAATTTTGCAAAAATTTTCGATAGAAATAGAATTTTGACAAAATATTCTATAAAAATAAGATTTTGACCAAATATTCTATGGAAACAAAATTTTGCAAAAATTTTCTATAGAAATAAAATTTTGACAAAATCTTCTATAGAAAAAAAATGCAAAACTTTTCTATAGAAATAAAATATTGCAAACAAAAGTTTTCCATAGAAATAAAATTTTGCAAAAATTTTCTGTAGAAATAAAATATTGTAAAAATTTTCTATAAAAACAAAATTTTACCAAAATTTTCAAAAGAACTAAAATTTTGACTATATTTTCTATAGAAATAAAATATTGCAAAAATTTTCTATAAGAATAAAATATTGCAAATATTTTCTACAGAAATAAAATTTTGACAAAATTTTCTATAGAAATAAACTTTTGACAAAATATTCTATAGAATTAAAATTTTGACAAAATATTCTATAGAAACAAAGTTTTGCAAAAATGTTCTATAGAAATAAAATTTTGACCAAATTTTCTATAGAAATAAAATATTGCAAAAATTTTCTATAAGAATAAAATATTG
Organism: Haematobia irritans; assembly: GCF_050003625.1. Classification (NCBI taxonomy): domain Eukaryota; kingdom Metazoa; phylum Arthropoda; class Insecta; order Diptera; family Muscidae; genus Haematobia; species Haematobia irritans. The sequence goes on along the minus strand of NC_134399.1, from coordinate 131,963,587 downwards.
CAAATATTTTCTACAGAAATAAAATTTTGACAAAATTTCTATAGAAATAAACTTTTGACAAAATATTCTATAGAATTAAAATTTTGACAAAATATTCTATAGAAACAAAGTTTTGCAAAAATGTTCTATAGAAATAAAATTTTGACAAAATTTTCTATAGAAATAAAATTTTGCAAAAATTTTCTATAGAAATAAAATATTGCAAAAATTTTCTATAGAAATAAAATTTTGCAAAAGTTTTCTATACAAATAAAATTTTGCAACAATTTTCTGTAGACATAAAATATTGCAAAAATTTTCTATAAAAATAAAATACCAAAATTGTCAAAAGAAATAAAATGTTGACAAAATCTTCTGTAGAAATAAAATATTCTATAGAAATAAAATGTTGACAAAATTTTCTGTAGAAATAAAATTTTAAGAAAATTTTTTATAGAAATAAAATTTTGACAAAATTTTTTTAGAAATAGAATTTTGACAAAATTTCCTATAGAAATAAAATTTTGTTAAAAAAGATTAAACCGATTTCTCAAAAAATCCCCAAATTTATGAAAATTTCCCACCAAATCCCCAAATACCCAACTCAGAAATTTCATCCCCATTCACGAAAAAATATCCCCAATTTGGGGAAAAATCCCCAATACTGGCAACACTAGTTGGGGCTCATATTCATTATGAAGCGTCGCCTCACATTTGGCACACTGTTTCATTTGAATTTGGGACCTATTTTCATTGAGGTTTATTATACCCTGCGCCACACTGTGGAACAGGGTATTATAAGTTAGTGCAGAAGGAGGTGAGATAGACACATGGTATCTTTGGCAATAATGCTCAGGGTGGGTCCCTGAGTCGATATAACCATGTCCGTCTGTCCGTCCGTCCGTCTGTCTGTGAACACATTTTTGTGATCAAAGTCTAGGTCGCAATTTAAGTCCAAACGCCTTCAAATTTGGCACATGTTCCTAATTTGGGTCATAATAGAACCCTATTGATTTTGGAAGAAATCGATTCAGATTTAGATATAGCTCCCATATATATCTTTCGCCCGATAAAGGGTGATACGGTCAAAATTTGGTCAAGGGAAAACGCGTGTAAATCGGTGAAATCGTTTATTTAAAAAATCAAATTAAATTTATTTTTCAAGTTCAATTAGTATAAAATTCAGGAAAAATATTCAGTTAGGCTTTCGCTTTTCCAAATCCGAATTGCCGGGCCTCACGCTTGACACCTGCCATCAGATTTTGTACAGCCACCTTGTCCACCTTCTTCGCCGCAGAAAGCCAGTTTGCCTTGAACTGCTGCTCGTCCTTAGCAGTTTTTTTTTGGTCTTCTTTAGGTTCCGCTTGACAATAGCCCAGTATTTCTCAATTGGGCGGAGCTCTGGCGTGTTGGGAGGGTTCTTGTCCTTGGGAACCACCTGCACGTTGTTGGCGGCGTACCACTCCATGGCCTTTTTACCGTAATGGCAAGATGCCAAACCCGGCCAAAACAGTACGGAACAAACGTGTTTCTTCAGGAAAGGCAGCAGACGTTTATTCAAACACTCTTTCACGTAAATTTCTTGGTTGACAGTCCCGGAAGCTATGAAAATGCTGCTTTTCAAGCCACAGGTACAGATGGCTTGCCACACCAAATATTTCTTTGCGAACTTTGACAGTTTTATGTGCTTGAAAATATCTTCTACCTTTCCCCTTCCTTTGGCCGTATAAAACTCCTGTCCCGGAAGCTGCTTGTAGTCGGCTTTGACGTAGGTTTCGTCGTCCATTACCACGCAGTCAAACTTCGTCAGCATCGTCGTGTACAGCCTCCGGGATCGTGCTTTGGCCGTCGTATTTTGTTTATCATCGCGATTTGGAGTCACTACCTTCTTGTAAGTCGATAGTCCGGCTCGTTTTTTGGCTCGATGCACGATTGTAGACGATACACCCAGCTTATTTGCGGCATCTCGGAGAGAGAGATTAGGGTTTCGCTTGAAACTACCGGCAACTCTCTTTGTCGTCTCAGCGGCTTCCGGTTTTCGATTTCCCCCCGATCCAGACTTCCTGGCTGTCGACAAACGTTCCCCAAACACTTTAATTACATTTGTAACGGTTGATTTGGCAACTTTTAGCGATTTTTCCAGCTTTGCGTGCGAGTAGCTCGGATTTTCGCGATGCGCGAGCAAAATTTTGATACGCTGCTCTTCTTGCTTGGACGGCTTTTTGACAACTGAAGAGTGAATTCCAAAATCAAAATAGGAGCAACATTCTACACACACACCTTCAAAATGAGGGGTGTTCAGGTTTGTTAAATGCAAAAATTGAAAGAAATACGTCAAGTTTATATTGACCAAATTTAGACCGTATCACCCTTTATAGTCATGTGTGCCAAATTTGATTGAAATCGGTTCAGATTTAGATATAGCTTCCATATATATTTTTCGCCCGATATGGACTTATATGGCCCCAGAAACCAGAGTTTTGGGCCAATTTGGTTGAAATTTTGCACTAGGAGTACAATTAGTAATATAGTCATGTGTGCCGAATTTGATTTAAATCGGTTTAGATTTAGATATAGCTCCCATATATATGTTTTTCTGATTTCGACAAAATTGGTCAAAATACCAACATTTTCCTTGTTAAATGCCACTGTTTAGTCGAAAAGTTGTAAAAATGACTCTAATTTTCCTAAACTTCTAATACATATATATCGAGTGATAAATCATAAATAAACTTTTGCGAAGTTTCCTTAAAATTGCTTCAGATTTAAAAGTTTCAGATAGTTTTTTACTAAAATTGTGTTCCACCCTAGTGCATTAGCCAACTTAAATTTTGAGTCTATAGATTTTGTAAAAGTCTATCAAATTCTGTCCAAATCGAGTATGTATTTGGGACAAACCTTTGTATATAGCACCCAACACATTTGACGGATGTGATATGGTATCGAAAATTTTGATCTACAAAGTGGTGCAGGGTATAATATAGTCGGCCCCGCCCGACTTTAGACTTTCCTTACTTGCTTTTAATATGCAAACGGGTCCCAAAAATAAAATGAAATTACACCCAAAAACCGTATCAAAATTTGGCGTTTTTGTTTTTCCATATAATTTTTTGAGGTCGTACTTCATTTCGGTGGTGATGCTCATTTTCATGGGGCCCCATATTCATAGCGACGTTCTAGGGTCAATCCATAAATAAATTTAGTATAAAATCGATGTTTTAAACCCATAAGTCGTATAGTATCGCCATAATTTGTATAGCTCTTAACATTTGATGCATTGTACTAAATTTCTGTAATATGATATAATGTAATATAGTGCTCTGCACCGATGTGATATAATGCTCTCCACCGATGTATTATTATCGGTATAAATACGGCTAGAGAATTGTTTGTTTTTATCTATTTCGTTCCAAGATTAAAAGTCGAAGAACCTCGCGTTTGGATTTATTAAATTAGAGATGGCTTTCTCATGGTTCTCGTTTGTGATTGCACTAATATTACTATGGATTTATAAACGCTGGCTGGAAAGACATTCCATCGGATTAACCAAATATTTTCCGTCGAATAAGATTGAATACATCCTTGGATTTGGACCTCTATATAGCTCTAAAGGTAATTATTACGCAGACAAAAAGTGAGAAATAATCGTAAATCGTGTGGAGCCGCGGTATATGTGGTACACCAATTCCAAATCTACTGAAATAGTTTTAATCAGCGTTGCCACAATGAAAATTTTTCCTGGACAACCAACATTTTGACAAAATCGGACCAAAATTCGCCCCCGCCAGGTCATATTTTCAAATTAAAGGAAACAACTTGCTATTAATATCCATCAAACAATCTGTGCAAAATGTTAATCTTATACATAGAAAGCTTTTGCAAACTTTTATTTCTATACAAAATGTTTGCTAAATGCTATTTCTTTAGAAAAGTTTTGCAAACTTTTATTTTTATACACAGAAACAAAAAACGTAGTTAAACTTACTTACTTTTATTGGAAAAAAATTATTTGTTTGTAGTTAAATTTTATTTTTTTTTTTCGAAATTTTCCACAGCTTAATGATATTTTCCTTTTGTTAAGTATGTCTCAAACATTTTATGGACTAAACGTGGGTATAAATTATTTTTATACCCTCCACCCTAGAATGGGGGGTATATTAACTTTGTCATTCCGTTTGTCTAAGACCCATAAAGTATATATATTGTGGGTCGTGATGAAATTCAGAGTCGATCTAAGCATGTCCGTCCGTCCGTCTATTGAAATCCGTCCGTCTATTCCGAACGAAAGAAGCTATCGACTTGAAACTTAGCACAAGTAGTTGTTATTGATATAGGTCAGATGGTATTGCAAATGGGCCATATCGGACCACTTTTACGTATAGTCCCCATATAAACCGACGCTCAGATTTGGCTTGAGGAGCCTCTTGGAGGAGCAAAATTCATCCGATCCGGTTGAAATTTAGTACATGTTGTTAGTATATGGTCTCTAACAACCATGCAGGAATTGGTCCGATCCCCAGTTTTGACCTCCGGAGCCTCATGGATGAGCAAAATTCATCCGATTCGGTTGAAATTTGGAACGTGGTGTTAGCATATGGTCTCTAACAACCATGCAAAAATTTGTCCATACCGTTCTTAATTATATAATTCATCCGATCCGGTTGAAATTTGGTACATGGTGTTAGTATATGGTCTCTAACAAGCATTCAAAAATTGGTCCACATCGGTCCATAATTATATATAGCCCCCATATAAACCGATCCCCAGATTTGACCTCCGGAGACCTCCTAGAAGAGCAAAATTCATCCGATTTGGTTGAAATTTGGTACGTGGTGCTCCCAGCAAAAAATACTTCAGCACTAAGAGTTAAGTTGCTCTTTTTGGTATACAATATAGTAGGCAATGCATCCATACTGCATGAATCGGTGGCAATAACGTAAACGAGTAATCAAACTAGTTTATGATCATTCGTTTACGTTATTGAAACATATGAAAGGTAGTGCTGTTTTCCTTCACGCCAACAATGCCATACTCAAGACTATATATCAATTCTGAGGCAATATTTCTATTAAAATAAGCAATTACATCAGCGCTATGTAGATGCTGCTCCAAATCGGGACATGGCCCACAAAAATCAGCGCTGATTCGGTTGTTTTGCAAGCAGTTGGTACTGCCTATCTCCCTTATAATCCTGCTGAAATAGTGCTCCATTTTTTGGTGGGTTAATATAGGGTCTCTAACAACCATGCAAAAAATTGTCCATACCGGTCTTAATTATATATAACCCCCATTTAAACCGATCCCCAGATTTGGCCTCTGGAGCTCTTGGAGGAGCGAAATTCATCCGATCCGGTTGACATTTGGTACGTGGTGAATTTTGGTACATTGCGCTAGTATATGGCCGCTAACAACCATGCCAAAATTGGTCCATATCGGTCTATAGTTATATATAGCCGATCTCCAAAATTAATCTACCAAAATTCTACTTCTATAGAAAATTTTGTCAAAACTTTATCACTATAGAAAATTTTGTCAAGATTTCATTTCTATAGAAAATTTTGTCAACATTTTATTGCTATAGAAAATTTTGTCAAAATTTTATTTTTATAGAAAATTTTGTTAACATTTTATTTTTATAGAAAATTTTGTCAAAATTTTATTTCTATTTAAAAATTTGTCAAAATTTGATTGCTATAGAGAATTTTGTCAAAATTTTATTTTTATAGAAAATTTTGTCAAAATTTTATTTCTATAGAAAATTTTATCCAAATTTTATTTCCATAGAAAATTTTGTCAAAATTTTATTTCTATAGAAAATTTTGTCAAAATTTTGTTTTTATAGCAAATTTTGTCAAAATTTTATTTCTATAGAAAATTTTGCCAAAATTTTATTTCTATAGAAAATTTTGTCAAAATTTTATTTCTATAGAAAATTTTATCAAAATTTTGTCAAAATTTGATTGCTATAGAAAATTTTGTCAATTTTTTTTCTATAGAATTTGTCCATACCGGTCTTAATTATATATAACCCCCATTTAAACCGATCCCCAGATTTGGCCTCTGGAGCTCTTGGAGGAGCGAAATTCATCCGATCCGGTTGACATTTGGTACGTGGTGAATTTTGGTACATTGCGCTAGTATATGGCCGCTAACAACCATGCCAAAATTGGTCCATATCGGTCTATAGTTATATATAGCCGATCTCCAAAATTAATCTACCAAAATTCTACTTCTATAGAAAATTTTGTCAAAACTTTATCACTATAGAAAATTTTGTCAAGATTTCATTTCTATAGAAAATTTTGTCAACATTTTATTGCTATAGAAAATTTTGTCAAAATTTTATTTTTATAGAAAATTTTGTTAACATTTTATTTTTATAGAAAATTTTGTCAAAATTTTATTTCTATTTAAAAATTTGTCAAAATTTGATTGCTATAGAGAATTTTGTCAAAATTTTATTTTTCTAGAAAATTTTGTCAAAATTTTATTTCTATAGAAAATTTTATCCAAATTTTATTTCCATAGAAAATTTTGTCAAAATTTTATTTCTATAGAAAATTTTGTCAAAATTTTGTTTTTATAGAAAATTTTGTCAAAATTTTATTTCTATAGAAAATTTTGCCAAAATTTTATTTCTATAGAAAATTTTGTCAAAATTTTATTTCTATAGAAAATTTTATCAAAATTTTGTCAAAATTTGATTGCTATAGAAAATTTTGTCAATTTTTTTTCTATAGAATTTGTCCATACCGGTCTTAATTATATATAACCCCCATTTAAACCGATCCCCAGATTTGGCCTCTGGAGCTCTTGGAGGAGCGAAATTCATCCGATCCGGTTGACATTTGGTACGTGGTGAATTTTGGTACATTGCGCTAGTATATGGCCGCTAAAAACCATGCCAAAATTGGTCCATATCGGTCTATAGTTATATATAGCCGATCCCCAAAATTAATCTACCAAAATTCTATTTCTATAGAAAATTTTGTCAAAACTTTATCACTATAGAAAATTTTGTCAAGATTTCATTTCTATAGAAAATTTTGTCAACATTTTATTGCTATAGAAAATTTTGTCAAAATATTATTTTTATAGAAAATTTTGTTAACATTTTATTTTTATAGATAATGTTGTCAAAATTTTATTTCTATTTAAAATTTTGTCAAAATTTGATTGCTATAGAGAATATTGTCAAAATTTTATTTTTATAGAAAATTTTGTCAAAATTTTATTTCTATAGAAAATTGTATCCAAATTTTATTTCCATAGAAAATTTTGTCAAAATTTTATTTCTATAGAAAATTTTGTCAAAATTTTGTTTTTATAGAAAATTTTGTCAAAATTTTATTTCTATAGAAAATTTTGCCAAAATTTTATTTCTATAGAAAATTTTATCAAAATTTTATTTCTATAGAAAATTTTATCAAAATTTTGTCAAAATTTGATTGCTATAGAAAATTTTGTCAATTTTTTTTCTATAGAATTTGTCCATACCGGTCTTAATTATATATAACCCCCATTTAAACCGATCCCCAGATTTGGCCTCTGGAGCTCTTGGAGGAGCGAAATTCATCCGATCCGGTTGACATTTGGTACGTGGTGAATTTTGGTACATTGCGCTAGTATGTGGCCGCTAACAACCATGCCAAAATTGGTCCATATCGGTCTATAGTTATATATAGCCGATCCCCAAAATTAATCTACTAAAATTCTATTTCTATAGAAAATTTTGTCAAAACTTTATCACTATAGAAAATTTTTTCAAGATTTCATTTCTATAGAAAATGTTGTCAACATTTTATTGCTATAGAAAATTTTGTCAAAATTTTATTTTTATAGAAAATTTTGTTAAAATTTTATTTTTATAGAAAATTTAGTCAAAATTTTATTTCTATTTAAAATTTTGTCAAAATTTGATTGCTATAGAGAATTTTGTCAAAATTTTATTTTTATAGAAAATTTTGTCAAAATTTTATTTCTATAGAAAATTTTATCCAAATTTTATTTCCATTGAAAATTTTGTCAAAATTTTATTTCTATAGAAAATTTTGTCAAAATTTTGTTTTTATAGAAAATTTTGTCAAAATTTTATTTCTATAGAAAATTTTATCAAAATTTTATTTCTATAGAAAATTTTGTCAAAATTTTATTTCTATAGAAAATTTTGTCAAAATTTTCTTTCTATAGAAAATTTTGTCAAAATTTTCTTTCTACAGAAAATTTTGTCAAAATTTTATTTCTATAGAAAACTTTGTCAAAATGTTATTTTTATAGAAAATTTTGTCAAAATTTTATTTTTATAGAAAATTTTGTCAAAATTTTATTTCTATTTAAAATTTTATCAAAATTTGATTGCTATAGAGAATTTTGTCAAAATTTTATTTCTATAGAAAATTTTGTCAAAATTTTATTTCTATAGAAAATTTTGTCAAAATTTTATTTCTATAGAAAATTTTGTCAAAATTTTATTTCTATAGGAAATTTTATCAAAATTTTATTTCTATAGAAAATTTTGTCAAAATTTTATTTCTATAGAAAACTTTGTCAAAATTTTGTTTTTATAGAAAATTTGTCAAAATTTTATTTCTATAGAAAATTTTGCCAAAATTTTATTTCTATAGAAAATTTTGTCAAAATTTTATTTCTATAGAAAATTTTATCAAAATTTTGTCAAAATTTGATTGCTATAGAAAATTTTGTCAATTTTTTTTCTATAGAAAATTTTGTCACAATTTTATTTCTATAGAAAATTTTGCCAAATTTTATTTCTATAGAAAATTTTGTCAAAATTTTATTTCTATAGGAATTATTGTCAAAATTTTATTGCTATAGAAAATTTTGTCAAAATTTTATTGCTATAGAAATTTTTGTCAAAATTTTATTTCTATAGAAAATTTTGTCACAATTTTATTTCTATAGAAAATGTTGCCAAATTTTATTTCTATAGAAAATTTTGTCAAAATTTTATTTCTATAGGAATTATTGTCAAAATTTTATTGCTATAGAAAATTTTGTCAAAATTGTATTGCTATAGAAATTTTTGTCAAAATTTTATTTCTATAGAAAATTTTGTCAAAATTTTATTTCTATAGAAAATTTTGTCAAAATTATATTTCTATAGAAAATTTTGCCATAATTTTATTGCTATAGAAAATTTTGTAACAATTTTATTTCTATAGAAAATTTTGCCAAATTTTATTTCTATAGAAAATTTTGTCAAAATATAGAAAATTTTATTAAGATTTTATTTCTATAGAAAATTTTGTCACACTGAATTATATACGCATTTGAACGGACTTTTTTATACCCACCACCATAGAATTCTGACGGGGGTATAATAAGACGATATAAGCATGTCCGTCTGTCTGTTGTAATCACGCTACAGTCTTCAATAATGAAGCAATCTTGCTGAAATGTTGCACAAACTCGTCTTTTGTCTGCAGGCAGGTCAAGTTCGAAGATGGGCTCTATCGGTCCGGGTTTTCATATAGTCCTTATATAAACCGACCACCCGATTTGGGGTCTTGGGCTTATAGAAACCATAATTTGTATCCAATTTGCCTTAAATTTGAAATTTAGAGGTATTGTAGGGCCACAAATACGTGTGCCGAAAATGGCGTGTATTGGTCCAAGCTTTGGTATACAGACCGATCTCCCGATTTTACTTCTTGGGCTTATAGAAACTGTATTTTTTATACAATTTGCATGAAATTTGAAATCTATAATTATTTTAGGACCGTAAAGAGTTGCGCCGAAAATGATGAGTATCGGTCAATATTTTAGTATAGCCCCCATATAGACAGATCTCCAGATTTTACATTTTGGGCTTGTAGAATCTGGAATCTGCAGATTTTTTATCACTATAAATAGGTGTGCATGAATTGATTTTATTGTTTGGGATTTCTAGAATCGTAGGTTTTATCCAATTTGCTTGAAATTTTAAATCTAGAGGTATTTTAGGACCATAAAGAGGTGTGCCGAAAACAGTGAGTATCGGTCCATATTTTAGTATAGGCCCCATAAAACCGATTTCCCGATTTGACTTCTTGGGTTTCTAGAAACCGTAGTTTTCATCCGATTTGCCTGAAATTGTAAATCTTAGACTCAGAAAAACGTGTATCGGATTTAGTTTTAATCGGTCCATTTGGTAAGGCCTCCATATAGACCAATTTCTCTTCTTGAGGGTATAGTAGGCGCACTGATCATGATAATTGCTTTAAACTGAATGTAAAATTTCCAGATTTTACTTCTCGTAATCATTTAAATGATAATGGGGGTGAAAATCTACAGGTTTTAGATTTCAAATCAAGGCGTTATTTCATCGTTGTCTTGCACTCTTACAAGCGGTGTTTATGATTCCTCAAAAACTCAAACAAAAGTGGTTCTTATAAATCCAGAATCTGATATAAGTGGCAGCCAGATGTATCAGGCTCACTTAGACTATTCAGTCCATTGTGATACCACATTGGTGAACTCCTCTCTTATCACTGAGTGCTACCCGATCCCATGTTAAGCTCAATGACAAGGGACCTCCTTTTTATAACCGAGTCCGAACGGCGTTCCATATTGCAGTGGAACCACTTTGAGAAGTTTTGAAACCCTCAGAAATGTCACCAGCATTACTGAGGTGGGATAATCCACCGCTGAAAAACTTTTTGGTGTTCGGTCGAAGTAGGAATCGAACCCTTGTGTATGCAAGGTGGGCATGGTAACCATTGCACCACGGTGGCTTCGATGGTAATAATTTTAATGTTAATACTCGACGTGCGGCAAATAATTTATAATTTCATTAAAAACACAATCTTCTTTGGAGAAAATGCTTCCAAAGGTATAGTCATTTTTGAGCCAATGTGCTTCCAAACATATTATATGTTCACATAAAACAAACATAATAATATTTCGGCAATATCCAAATCTAGTTACATGCTTCCTGCAAAATATGTTTGGGACATTATCAATGGATACAAAGTATCTAACACACAGACCTATCTATCTATCATTGCAGATGTTATAAAACGTTTGCGCAAGATTGCTGAAAAATATGGATCAACTAGCATGATATATATGGGACCGATCTCTTTTTTACACACCTGCGATCCACATGTCGTAAAAGATGTTCTAACTTCAAAATTTTGTTTAAATAAAGCGAGGGCATTGTATGATGGTTTTGAATATGCCGCCGGTAAAGGACTAGTTACTTCACAAGGTTTGCTTTATTATTATTGAAAATTTGAATTGCTTCATTGACTGATCGATCATCCAATTCTAGGTAATGAGTGGAAACATGAACGAAGCATATATAATAATGCATTTAGAGCACCCTTCATACCGAAAACACTGCCTATGATAAATCGCAGGATAACGTTGCTTCAAGATGTTCTCGACAAAATTGTTGAGAGCAAACAACCTATTAAAACTCTTCAATATTTTCGGGAATTTACAATGGGAGTATCCTTCGGTGAGTACTTATTTTCGAAACACTACGGTGGGAATATAACCTACTGATATGTATATTAATGAACAAAAGTGAAATTACTAAAAACAAACATACGGAAGGGAAGTCTAAAGTCTGCCAGGGCTTGCACTAGGATGTGGAAAAACCGACACCGGTTAATCAGATTCAATTACACAAACCGTAATCAGATTATGAAAATAATTGGGATTTTCGATTTATCTTCGCGATTTAACTCCTTGGGCTTCTAGAAACCGTAGTTTTCTTTTTTTGCTTGAAATTGTAAATATGCTGATATTTGAGACCCACAAAAACCTGAATCGGAGATAGTTTTTATCCACTTGGTAAGGCCTCCATATACACCGATTTAATTTTTTGAGGGTATAGAAGACACACTGATCCTGAAAATTGCTTGAAACTGAATGTAAAATTTCCAGATTTTACTGCTCGTAATCATTTAAATAATGGCGATAAAAATCTAAAGATTTTAGATTTTAAATCAAGGCATTATTTCATCATTTTCTTGCACACTTATACGAGATGTTTATGATTCCTCTAAAGCCCAAACAAAAATGAATCTTATAAATCCACAATCTTATTCAGTCTACATAGGTAGAATCTTTAAATTTATCATCGTGAACTAAGCTAAAAGTAAGCTTTTGTAAAGATAGCGGCCGCGAAAGGAATTTAAGGCGTGCTTTGGTCTTAAAAAAGAGGCATTTTTATACCCTCCACCATAGGAAGGGGGGTATATTAACTTTGTCATTCCGTTTGTAACACATCGAAATATTGCTCTAAGACCCCATAAAGTATAACAGTTGGCTGATAAGTCCCCGGTCTGACACATATATGGCGTCGCTAGTATTGAATGCATATTATTTTTATAAATGATTCGTGTCAAATTTTGACGTCTGTAAGTCAATTAGTTTGTGAGATAGGGCGTCTTTTGTGAAGCAACTTTTGTTATTGTGAAAAAAAATGGAAAAAAGGAATTTCGTGTTTTCTAATAAAATACTGTTTTCTGAAGGGAAAAAATACGGTGGAAGCAAAAACTTGGCTTGATAATGAGTTTCCGGACTCTGCCCCAGGAAAATCAACAATAATTGATTGGTATGCAAAATTCAAGCGTGGTGTAATGGGCACGGAGGACGGTGAACGCCCGAAAGAGGTGGTTACCGACGGAAACATCAAAAAAATCCACAAAATGATTTTGAATGACCGTAAAATGAAGTTGATCAAGATAGCAGAGGCCTTAAAGATATCAAAGGAACATGTTGGTCATATCATTCATCAATATTTGGATATGCGCAAGCTCTGTGCAAAATGGGTGCCGCGCGAGCACACATTTGACCAAAAACAACAACGTGCTGATGATTCTGAGCGGTGTTTGCAGCTAATAACTCGTAATACACCCGAGTTTTTCCGTCGATATGTGACAATGGATGAAACATGGCTCCATCACTACACTCCTGAGTCCAATCGACAGTCGGCTGAGTGGACAGCGACCGGTGAACCGTCTCCGAAGCGTGGAAAGACTCAAAAGTCCGCTGGCAAAGTAATGGAATCTGTTTTTTGGGATGCGCATGGAATAATTTTTATCGATTATCTTGAGAAGGGAAAAACCATGAACAGTGACTATTATATGGCGTTATTGGAGCGTTTGAAGGTCGAAATCGCGGCAAAACGGCCCCATATGAAGAAGAAACAAGTATAAACGGCCGTAAGTTCGGCCAGGCCGAATCTTATGTACCCTCCACCATGGATTGCGTAGAAACTTCTACGAAAGACTGTCAGCCACAATCGAATTACTTGGGTTGTGATATCTTAAATCGTTTCTAAATCGTGTGTTAGTCCATACGTGGTATACATTAGACAAAAAAGTATGTGTATGGATCGGTTTATATGGGGGCTATATATAACTATGGACCGATTTCGACCAATTTTTGCATGGCAGTTTGAGGCCATATATTAACACCACGTACCAAATTTCAACTGAATCAGATGAATTTTGGTCTTCCAAGAGGCTCCGGAGGTCAAATCTGGTGATCGGTTTATATGGGGGCTATATATAATTACGGACCGATGTGGACCAACTTCTGCATGGTTGTTAGAGACCATATACTAACACCATGTACAAAATTTCAGCATGATCGGATGAAATTTGCATCTCCTAGAGGCCTCGCAAGCCAAATCGGGGGATCGGTTTATATGGGGGCTATATATAATTATGGACCGATGTGGACCAATTTTTGCATGGTTGTTAGAGACCATATTCTAACACCATGTACCAAATTTCAGCCGGATCGGATGAAATTTGCTTCTCTTAGCGGCCTCTCAAGCCAAATTGGGGGATCGGTTTATATGGGGGCTATATATAATTATGGACCGATGTGGACCAATTTTTGCATGGTTGTTAGAGACCATATACTAACACCATGTACCAAATTTCAGCTGGATGGGATGAAATTTGCTTCTCTTAGAGGCCTCGCAAGCCAAATCGGGGGATCGGTTTATATGGGGGCTATATATAATTATGGACCGATGTGGCCCTTTTGCAATACCATCCGACCTACATCAATAACAACTACTTGTACCAAGTTTCAAGTCGATAGCTTGTTTCGTTCGGAAGTTAGCGTGATTTCAACAGACGGACGGACGGACGGACGGACATGCTCAGATCGACTCAGAATTTCACCACGACCCAGAATATATATACTTTATGGGGTCTTAGAGCAATATTTCGATGTGTTACAAACGGAATGACAAAGTTAATATACCCCCCATCCTATGGTGGAGGGTATAAAAAGTGTTGTTCCACCAAGACAACGCACCGTGCCACAAGTAATTGAGAACGATGGCAAAAACTCATGAATTGGGCTTCGAATTGCTTCCCCACCCACCGTATTCTCCAGATCTGGCCCCAGCGACTTTTTATTGTTCTCAGACCTCAAAAGAATGTTCGCAGGGAAGAAATTTGCCTGCAATGAAGAGGTGATCGCGGAAACTGAGGCCTATTTTGAGGCAAAACCGAAGGAGTACTACCAAAATGGTATCAAAAAATTGGAAGGTCGTTGTATCGCTCATGAAGCGAACTATGTTGAATAATAAAAACGAATTTTGACAAAAAAATGTGTTTTTCTTTGTTAGACCGGGGACTTATCAGCCAAAATTTTATTTCTATAGAAAATTTTGTAAAGATTTTATATCTAAAGAAAATTTTGTCTAAGTTTTATTCCTATAGAAAATTTTGTCAAAATTTGTCAAAATTTTATTTCTATGGAAAATTTTGTCAAACAGAATTATATACGTATTTAATCGGCCTTTTTTTAGTTCAAATCTGGGGATCGGTTTAAATGGGGTTATATATAGTTAAAACCAGTATGGACAAACTTTTGGATGGTTGTTAGAGACCATATGCTAACACCACGTACCAAATTTCAACCGAATAGGGTGAATTTTGCTCTTCCAAGGGGCTCCGGAGGTCAAATCTGGGGATCGGTTTATATGGGGACTATATATAATTATGGACCGAGATGGGCCAATTCCTTCATGGTTGTTAGAGACCACATACTAACACCACGTACAAAATTTCAACCGGATCGGATGAATTTCAAATCTGGGGATCGGTTTATATGGGGGCTATATATAATTATGGACCGATATGGACCAATTCTTGCATGTGTGTTACTAACTAACTAACACCACGTAAAAAATTTCACCCGAATCGGATGAATTTCGCTCCTCCAAGAGGCCCCGGAGTTCAAATCTGGGGACCGGTCTATATGGGGACTATATATAATTATGAACCGATATGGACCAATTCTTGCATGGTTGTTAGAGACCATATACTAACACCATGTACCAAATTTCAACTGAATCGGATGAATTTTGCTCCTCCAAGAGGCTCCGGAGTTCAAATCTGGGGACCGGTCTATATGGGGGCTATATATAATTATGAACCGATATGGACCAATTCTTGCATGGTTGTTAGAGACCATATGCTAACACCATGTACCAAATTTCAACCGGATCGGATGAATGTTGCTCCTCCAAGAGGCTCCGGAGGTCAAATCTGGGGATCGGTTTATATGGGGGTTACATATAAATATTGACCGATATGGACCAATTCTTGCATGGTTGTTAGAGAACATATACTAACACCATGTACCAAATTTCAACTGGATCGGATGAATTTTGCTAATCCGAGAGGCTCCGGTGGTCAAATCTGGGAATCGGTTTATATGGGGGCTATATATAATTATGGACTGATATGGACCAATTCTTGCGTGGGTGTTAGAGACCACATACTAACACCACGTACAAAATTTCACCCGGATCGGATGAATTTCGCTCCTCCAAGAGGCTCCGGAGTTCAAATCTGGGGACCGGTCTATATGGGGGCTATATATAATTATGAACCGATATGGACCAATTCTTGCATGGTTGTTAGAGACCGATATGGACCAATTCTTGCATGGTTGTTAGAGACCATATGCTAACACCATGTACCAAATTTCAACTGGATCGGATGAATTTTGCTAATCCAAGAGGTTCCGGTGGTCAAATCTGGGGATCGGTTTATATGGGGTTACATATAAATATTGACCGATATGGACCAATTCTTGCATGGTTATTAGTGACCGTATACTAACACCACATACCAAATTTCAACTGGATCGGACGAATTTCGCTCCTCCAAGAGGCTCCGGAGTTCAAATCTGGCGACCGGTCTATATGGGGGCTATATATAATTATGAACCGATATGGACCAATTCTTGCATGGTTAGGTTAGGTTAGGTTATATGGCAGCCCGATGTATCAGGCTCACTTAAGACTATTCAGTCCATTGTGATACCACAGTGGTGAACTTCTCTCTTATCACTGAGTGCTGTCCGATTCCATGTTAAGCTCAATGACAAGGGACCTCCTTTTTATAGCCGAGTCCGAACGGCGATCCACATTGCAGTGAAACCACTTAGAGAAGCTTTGAAACCCTCAGAAATGTCAGCAGCATTACTGAGGTGGGATAATCCACCGCTGAAAAACTTTTTGGTGTTCGGTCGTAGCAGGAATCGAACCCACGACCTTGTATATGCAAGGCGGGCATGCTAACCATTGCACCACGGTGGCTCCTTTCTTGCATGGTTGTTAGAGACCATATGCTAACACCATGTACCAAATTTCAACCGGATCGGATGAATTTTGCTCCTCAAAGAGGCTCCGGTGGTCAAATCTGGGTATCGGTTTATGGGGGCTATATATAAATTTGGACTGACATGAAGCAATTTTTGCATGGTTGTTACATATAAATATTGATCGATATGGACCAATTCTTGCATGGTTATTAGAGACCATATACTAACACCACGTACCAAATTTCAACCGGATCGGATTAATTTTGCCCCTCCAAGAGGCTCCGGAGTTCAAATCTGGGGACCGGTCTATATGGGGGCTATATATAATTATGAACCGATATGGACCACTTCTTGCATGGTTATTAGAGACCATATACTAACACCACGTACCAAATTTCAACCGGATCGGATGAATTTTGCTCCTCAAAGAGGCTCCGGTGGTCAAATCTGGGTATCGGTTTATGGGGACTATAT
The DNA here is from genome assembly GCF_050003625.1 of Haematobia irritans. Lineage (NCBI taxonomy): Eukaryota > Metazoa > Arthropoda > Insecta > Diptera > Muscidae > Haematobia > Haematobia irritans. The sequence continues at coordinate 131,946,544 of NC_134399.1, read as the reverse complement.
ATAAATTTGGACTGACATGAAGCAATTTTTGCATGGTTGTTAGAGACCTAACTACTAACACCACGCCCGATCGGATGAAATTTGCTTCTGTTAGAGGATCCGCAAACCAAATCTGGGGATCGGTTTATATATCTTAGAGCAATATTTGGATGTCTTACAAACGGAATGCCAAAATTATTATACCCTCCATCCTATGGGGGAGGGCATAAAAATTAATTGAAAGTGAATTAAAAAATTAATTGATAATATTAATATTTGTGAAAATTTGTTGAATCAATTTCCGTGAAAATTTTGTCTGTGTTCTTAAGGAATTTCAATAGTCAGACGGACGGACATCGCTAGATCGACTTAAAATTGCACCACAAAATTAATTTTATTTATATTTCCTTTGCAGAGTCGGTCATAGGCAGAAATATGGACACAACTCAATACACGTTTAAGAAAATGGCATCTGGCATGACATTGTAAGTAGGAACTTTATTCTTCTATTTCCGAGCAGCATTTTGGGAACTCATATGTAGAATCAACTTTTTGTGTTTTTTTTTTTTTTTTTTTTTTTTTTTTAATGGGTTCATTTCACATTTGCAGCCATGGAACCCATGGAATTTATGTTTTCTTCCATTTTATGTCTTTTTTGTTTTTTTGTTTTCTCTTTTGCGACCTCTGTCTTCGAAATGTCTATGTTATTCTCAGCCGAACTAATCTCAGTTTTAATGAATTTTCCAGACCTTGATGGAATTTTATTTACTGCCACATTTTATGTTGGTTAAGTTAAAATGAAATAATTTTGAAGAATGTTGAACTTCGAATTAAGCCGACCCATTTTTGTTGGCGACGGCTGGCTCTAAATTCTTGCCTACGACGGCTACATCTTGACGGCTAAGCGATATAATTTTGTATGTTCTTTTTGGATCCGGAAGTAGTGCAAAATTGGCACAGAAGCGAAGAATTTTACGTGGGCCTGTCATACGACGGATGTCCACCATTTCAACAGCCGTTGCACTGAATTTGCATCACTTCTCACTCAATGATTCAAATTCCGTGTTTTGGATGTGAATTAAAAAAATGTTGGCATATTTTGACAAATAAATAATTTTTATATTTTTTTATGATATTTAATGCATTCTAACGCTTGTCCGAAACGTTTGAATTAAAAAATCGCAATATTTCTTGAATGGATTTAGAATTTTTTTCGACAAAATTTCAATAATTTGTACCATTTTATTAAAGCCAAATCTGTTTTTTAACTTTTTGAAACAAAAAAAAAATAAATTTACCCATTAAAAATAAAAAGAAAAAAGGGGGTTATAAATAATTGATTTAAAAGAACTTCCTGTGTAGTTAAAATAAAGAACATCTTTGGGAGTACGTCTTTTGGAAGTGCTTCTAAAGTTGTGCCTTTGGAAGAACTTCCAAATTTTTTTGCTGGGTTATAAAACAAATGAGGAAAGTCTAAAGTCGGTCGGTGCCGACTATATTATACCCTGCACCACTTTCTAGATCTACACGCAAAGAAAAAAAACGTTTGGAAAACGTGTACCGAAAACGTTTTTCGTTTGTTAGAGTTTTTTGAATTGCTTCGAAAATTTTAAACTTTTATCACCAAAAAAATTCGTTTGTTACAAAGTTTTTATTTTTTCAATAAAAAAAGTTATTTTTGAAACAACAACAGAGTCCAATTCGTTTATATCAAACACTCTTCTTTTCTGACTTTTGGTCTTTAATAAAACACATTTTACAGTTCAAAATTTAATATAGTACAATGTAATGTTGAACATTTTTTTCGGAATCTTCGGAACATATGTAGAATGTATGTAAAAAAAAAAAAAAAAAAAAAAAACTTTGGTCGAAGCAGGGATCGAACCCACGACCCTTGGCATGAGAGTCAGACGTAGCAACCACTGCTCCACGGTGCCAAACTAAATGTTTGTTTCTGTTAAATAAACTTTGTTTATTCGGTTCGTGGGCGCCGCAAGCTATGCTATATAAATATAACTTATATGGATATTTATCTCTTGATGACCATAACAGGTACATAGCTCAGTGGTTAGTGTGTTGGCTTACAAAGTGCATGGTCCGCGGTTCGATTCTCCGTCCAGGCGAAAGGTAAAAAAATTTTAAAAATTTATAAAATCGTATAATTTCTTCTACATTGTTTGTATTACAGAAAAAGGTGCTAAGAACTAAAAATATTCGTGGAAGTGAGAAAGATGTGAGGGAAAATGCAATTAGCCAGAAAAAAAATTTTTTGAGTTAGTCTTTATGAAATTGTTTTTACATCCTGGAAAAGAATAAACGTTTATCACAAAAAGTATATACTTTTCTTCCAAATACACTTCCTTACAGCGAAAAGCAAATGAGAAACGAACTTTGTTTGTCTAAAATTTCGTTTGGGAGGAAAGAATTATTTTTTTGCGTGTACATTCTAGATCGATACCATATAAAAACCGTCAAATGTGTTGGGTGCTATATATAAAGGTTTTTTTCCCAAATACTCGGACGTAAAAGACTGATTTTCATATGTTTGGGTGTAAAAATGTTATGTTTGGAAACCATTTTTTTTTTAACACATTATTTTACACACATTATTATTTTTAACTTTAAATTTCGTTTGTTTTTTTTTTATTTTTAACAATTTCAGAAGTTTGGTATACATGTCTGATCTGGCACTCAATTTTATGTTGACCAATCCACTTTTACGTTTTATAGCAGGCAGAACGATCCATAAGGAGGGCAGGCAAACACTACTGAATATTACAGCTGCTATAGGCGAGGTGAGTACAAAAGGGTTGATGATTTCGTGATAAAATAAAATTTATATAAATGGTGATCCAACTATAATACTTAATATATATTGAACAGATCGTAACAACAAAATGATACAAATGATATGATAACAACACGGACGAAAAAGGCTGTTTTTAATATGTTGTTTGGGTGTAAAAATTACATGTTTGCAACTCAAATTTCTTAACACAATATTTTTAAGTGCAAGCATATAATGTCCATAAACTAGCATAACATGTTTGGGACATATATGTTAATATGTTAGAACATATTATGTTTGGGGCATAAAATGTTTGTAAATATAATATGCTTAGATGCAAACATACATTTATTTGGAAATAGCCTATAAACTTATATGTGTTTAGAACGAGAGACCTACAGAGTCTATGTTGCAAATAAAATAATGGAAGAAACCAATTGGCGCCTTAAAAATATATCCACACAAAGAACATTTCATTAAAATTTTTTACTACCAGTGTATGCTCTAAGGTGAAAAATAATATGTTTGAACACTACAAACAATATTTTGTTTGGACCAATCCTGAAAATATATATGCTTGAAGCAAAATTTTTGTTTGGGGTTTATGTTTCAGAAGCAATTTTTTTTTTGAGGGTGAAATGATATGATGATACAAATGATATGATAACGATATGATACCACGGTACCATTTTCGTGGGGGTTTCGTGTAACATTGTCACCGCAACCATGTTCGCCCTGTCAAAAATAATGTAGTTGTCATTTAAGATGTTATGCTCTTGTTGAAAACAAATTTGTTCAACTTGAAAGAACATGGTCGTCATCAAAACTGATAGGGTCTTCGACAAATATGTTTTTTTTTTATACCCTCCACCATAGGATGGGGGTATATTAACTTTGTCATTCCGTTTGTAACACATCGAAATATTGCTCTAAAACCCCATAAAGTATATATATTCTGGGTCGTGGTGAAATTCTGAATCGATCTGAGCATGTCCGTCCGTCCGACCTTCCGTCTGTTGAAATCACGCTAATTTCCGAACGAAACAAGCTATCGACTTGAAACTTGGCACAAGTAGTTGTTATTGATGTAGGTCGGACGGTATTGGAAATGGGCCATATCGGTCCACTTTTACGTATAGCCCCCATATAAACGGACCACCAAATTTGGCTTGCGATTGCTCTAAGAGAAGCAAATTTCATCCGATCCGGCTGAAATTTAGTACATGGTGTTAGTATATGGTCTCTAATAACCATGCAAAAATTGGTCCATATCGGTCCATAATTATATATAGCCCCATTATAAAACGATCCCCCGATTTGGCTTGCGGAGCCTCTAAGAGAAGCAAATTTCATCCGATCCGCTTGAAATTTGGTACATGTTGTTGGTATATGTTCTCTAATGAGCATGCAAAAATTGGTCTACATCGACTCATAATTATATATAGCCCCCATATAAGCCGATCCCCAGATTTGACCTCCGGAGGAGGCCTCTTGGAGGAGCAAAATTCATCCGATCCGGTTGAAATTAGGTACGTGATGTTAGTATATGGTCTCTAACAACCATGCAAGAATTGGTCCATATCGGTCTATAATTATATATAGCCCCCATATAAATCAATCCCCAGATTTGTCCTCCGGAGCCTCTTGGAGGAGCAAAATTCATCCGATCCGGTTGAAATTTGGAACATGGTGTTAGAATGTGGTCTCTAACAAACACGCAAGAATTGGTCCATACCGGTCCATAATTATATATAGCCCCCATATAAAGCCCCATATAAACCGTTCCCCAGATTTGATCTCCGGAGCCTCTTGGAGGAGCAAAATTCATCCGATCCGGTTGAAATTTTCAAGTGGTGTTAGTCTAAGGCCGCTAATAACCATGCCAAAATTAGTCCATATCGGTCTATAGTTATATATAGCCGATACCCAATCACACAAAAATTGGTCCATATCGGTTCATAATCATGGTTGCCACTCGAGCCAAAAATAATCTTCCAAAATTTTATTTTTATACAAAACATTGTCAAAATGTTATTCCTATAGAAAATCTTTTCCAAGTTTTATTTCTATAGAAAATTTTTTCCAAATTTTATTTCTATAGAAAAATTTGTCAAAATTTTATTTCTATAGAAATGTGGTATATATTACGGTGTTAGGAAGATTTAAGATACCTTGCCATCGGCTTCAGTAGAAGTTTCTTCGCAATCCATGGTGGAGGGTACATAAGCTTCGGCCTGGCCGAACTTACGGTCGTATACACTTGTTTTTTTTTGTTTTTTGTGTTACCCGATATCAATGCAGGCTCGTTTTCAAAAAATTGTTAAAAACAAGTGAGTAAGGTAGAAAGTCGGGCGGGGCCGACTATATCATACCCTAAACCACCCCTACCGAATTGGTAAACATAACCATTTGTGGGGTATTATTGGTATAGGTTTGGAGTATAAACCACATTTCCATATTTAAGAACATTAAGGGAGTTGTATCACAATCTGAAAGAAATGTCTGATATTAGGACATATAGTTGGTTCTGAACCTACAGAGTTAGTAACGGGTTGGCTGATAAGTCCCCGGTCTAACAAAGAAAAACACATTTTTTTGTCAAAATTCGTTTTTATTATTCAACATAGTTCCCTTCAAGAGCGATACAACGATTATAACGACCTTCCAACTTTTTGATACCATTTTGGTAGTACTCCTTCGGTTTTGCCTCAAAATAGGCCTCAGTTTCGGCGATCACCTCTTCATTGCAGCCAAGTTTTTTCCCTGCGAGTATCCTTTTGAGGTCTGAGAAAAAGAAAAAGTCGCTGGGGGCCAGATCTCGAGAATACGGCAATTCGAAGCCCAAGTCATGAATTTTTGCCATCGTTCTCAATGACTTGTGGCACGGTGCGTTGTCTTGGTGGAACAAGACATTTTTATACCCACCACCATAGAATGGTGACGGGGTATAATAAGTTTGTCATTCCGTTTGTAACGCATCGAAATATCGATTTCCGACTATATAAAGTATATATATTCTTGATCAGGGAGAAATTCTAAGACGATATAAGCATGTCCGTCTGTCTGTCTGTCTGGCTGTCTGTTGTAATCACGCTACAGCATTCAATAATGGAGCTATCGTCCTGAAATTTGGCACAGAATCGTCTTTTGTCTGCGCGCAGGTCAAATTCGAAGATGGGCTATATCGGGCCATGTTTTGGTATAGCCCCCATATAAACCGACCTCCCGATTTGGGGTCTTTCGCTTATAGAAACCGTAGTTTTCATCCAATTTGCGCGAAATTGAAAATCTAGAGGTATTTTATGACCATAAAGAGGTGTGCCAAAAATGGTGAGTGTCGGTCCATGTTTTGGTATAGCCCCCATATAGACCGATCTCCCGATTTTACTTCTTGGGCTTATAGAAACCGCAGTTTTTATTCAATTTACCTGAAATTGGAAATCTAGAGGTATTGTAGGACCACAAATACGTGTGCCAAAAATTGTGAGTATCCGTCCATATTTTGGTATAGCCCCCATATAGAGCGATCTCCCGATTTGGGGTCTTGGGCTTATAGAAACCGTAGTTTTTATCCAATTTGTCTGAAATTGGAAATCTAGAGGTATTTTAGGACCATAAAGAGGTGTGCCGAGAATGGTGAGTATCGGTCCATATTTTGGTGTAGCCCCCAAGTAGTATCAATTACTATTTTTTAAATTAAATTGACTAAACCAGACTAAACAAAATAATAAAGGAGCTTTAGGAGCTTTACCAGATTAAAAACATTGCCATCGGCAACTGCTACCACAACCAAAGTAATTCGATTGTGCATGAAAATCTTTAGCGGAACTTTCTGCTGTGTATATACTTGTTTAATTTTTAGAAAAATGTAAAATCGTAAATAGGTTTTCAAATTCTGGGGGGGGCTAAAATTTTTCTGGGGGGGTCTAAGCCCCCTCCCGAGAGGCCTTCCTACGCTTATGGTCCCCATATAAAACGACCTCCGATTTGGGGTCTTGGGTTTATAGAATCCGTAGTTTTTATCCAATTTGTCTGAAATTGGAAATCTAGAGGTATTTTGGGACCATAAAGAGGTGTACCGAAAATGGTGAGTATCGGTCCATATTTTTGTATAGCCCCCATATAGACCGATTTCCCGATTTTACTTCTTGGAAATCTATTGGTATTTTCGGGTCATAAAGAGGTGTGCCGAAAGCGGTGAGTATCGGTCCATATTTTAGTATAGCCCCCATCAGAACGATCTCCCGATTAAACTCCTTGGGTTTCTAGAAACCGTAGTTTTTATCTGATTTGCCAGAAATTGTAAATACTGATCATGAAAATTGTTTGAAACTCAATGTAAAATTTCCAGATTTTACTTCTACAGATTTAAGATTTCAAATCAAGACGTTATTTTATATTTTTCTTGCACACTTACAAGAGATGTTAATGATTCCTCTAAAACTCAAGCAAAAATGGTTCTTATAAATCCAGAATCTGATATAGTCCTCATAGGTGAAATCTTTAAATTTATCTTAGGGAAGTGTCCTCAAGTCCTCTAGCCCTCCTGAAATTTCAAAGGAAACCCTAATATCTGGTTCATGGTGGTGGGTATTTAAGATTCGGCCCGGCCGAACTTACTGCTGTATATACTTGTTCTTCTTCATATGGGGCCGTTTTGCCGCGATTTCGACGTATGGACTAACTCGTATGGACTAACTCGCAATTTAGAAAACGATGTAAAGAAGTTTTAAGATACCACACCCAAAGTAATTCGATTGTAGATGGCAGTCTTTCGTAGAAGTTTCTACGCAATCCATGGTGGAGGGTACATAAGATTCGGCCTGGCCGAACTTACGGCCGTATGTACTTGTTTTTGTTTTTATACCCTGCGCCACACTGTGGAACAGGGTATTATAAGTTAGTGCATATGTTTGCAACACCCAGAAGGAGACGAGGTAGACACATGGTGTCTTTGGCGAAAATGCTCAGGGTGGGCTCCTGAGTCGATATAGCCATGTCCGTCTGTCCGTGAACACATTTTTGTAATCAAAGTCTAGGTCGCAGTTTTAGTCCAATCGACTTCAAATTTGGCACAAGTATGTGTTTTGGCTCAGAATAGAACCCTATTGATTTTGGAAGAAATCGGTTCAGATTTAGATATAGCTCCCATATATATCGTTCGCCCGATATGGACTGATACGGTCCCAGAAGCCAGAGTTTTACCCCAATTTGGTTGAAATTTTGCACTAGGAGTACAATTAGTAGTGTAGTCAGGTGTGCCAAATTTTATTGAAATCGGTTCAGATTTAGATATAGCTCCCATATATATGTTTTTGTGATATTGACAAAAATGGTCAAAATACCAACATTTTCCTTGTAAAATTGCCACTGCTTAGTCGAAAAGTTGTAAAAATGACTCTAATTTTCCTAAACTTCTAATACATATATATCGAGCGATAAATCATAAATAAAGTTTTGCGAAGTTTCCTCAAAATTGCTTCAGATTAAAATGTTTCCCATATTTTTATACCCTGCGCCACACTGTGGAACAGGGTATTATAAGTTAGTGCATATGTTTGTAACACCCAGAAGGAGACGAGATAGACACATGGTGTCTTTGGCAATAATGCTCAGGGTGGGTCCCTGAGTCGATATAACCATGTCCGTCCGTCTGTCTGTGAACACATTTTTGTGATCAAAGTCTAGGTCGCAATTTAAGTCCAATCGCCTTCAAATTTGGCACATGTTCCTAATTTGGGTCAGAATATAACCCTATTGATTTTGGAAGAAATCGGTTCAGATTTAGATATAGCTCCCATATATATCTTTCGCCCGATATGCACTAATATGGACAAATCAGCTAGAGTTTTAAACCGATTTGCTTGAAATTTTGTACAAACATAACTCTTAGTCGTATAGTCATGTATGCAAAATTTGATTGAAATCGGTTCAGATTTAGATATAGCTCCCATATATATCTTTCGCCCGATATGGACTAATATGGTTCTAATAGCCAGAGCTTTGGCCCAATTTGGTTGAAATTTTGCACACGGAGTAGATTTAGCGTTGTAGCTATGCGTCCCAAATTTGATTGAAATCGGTTCAGATTTACATATAGCTTCCATATATATCGTTCGCCCGATATGGACTGATACGGTCCCAGAAGCCAGAGTTTTACCTCAATTTGGTTGAAATTTTGCACTAGGAGTACAATTAGTAGTGTAGTCAGGTGTGCCAAATTTTATTGAAATCGGTTCAGATTTAGATATAGCTCCCATATATATGTTTTTCTGATATTGACAAAAATGGTCACAATACCAACATGTTCCTTGTTAAATCGCCACTGCTTAGTCGAAAAGTTATAAAAATGACTCTAATTTTCCTAAAATTCTAATACATATATATCGAGCGATAAATCATAAATAAAGTTTTGCGAAGTTTCCTCAAAATTGCTTCAGATTAAAATGTTCCCCGTATTTGTTTACTAACATTGTGTTCCACCCTAGTGCATTAGCCAACTTAAATTTTGAGCCTATAGATTTTGTAAAAGTCTATCACATTCTGTCCAAATCTAGTGATATTTAAATGTTTGTATTTGGGACAAACCTTTATATAAACACATTTGACGGATGTGATATGGTATCGAAAATTTAGATCGACAAAGTGGTGCAGGGTACAATATAGTCGGCCCCGCCCCATTTTTGACTTCCCTTACTTGTTTTTTACTAACATTGTGTTCCACCCTAGTGCATTAGCCGACATAAATTTTGAGTCTATACATTTTATCAAATTCTGTCCAGATCGAGTGATATTTAAATGTATGTATTTGGGACAAACCTTTATATATAGCCCCCAACACGTTTGACAAATGTGATATGGTATCGAAAATTTAGATCTACTAAGTGGTGCAGGGTATAATATAGTCGGCCCCGCCCGACTTTAGACTTTCCTTACTTGTTGTATCTGGAAATGCAGACCTTTATATAGCCCTCCCAGCAAAATTTGAAGTAGTTGAGATGGTAACACAAATGTTGGTCTACGTGGTGGTGAAGGGTATAATATAGTCGGCCCCGCCCGATTTTAGACTTTACTTACTTGTTTTTTACTAACATTGTGTTCCACCCTAGTGCATTAGCCAACATAAATTTTGAGTCTATAGATTTTGTGGAAGTCTATCAAATTCTGTCCAGACCGAGTGATATTTAAATGTATGTATTTGGGACAAACCTTTATATATAGCCCTCAACACATTTCACGGATGTGATATGGTATCGACAATTTTGATCTTCAAAGTGGTGCAAGGTATAATATAGTCGGCCCCACCCGACTTTAGACTTTCCTTACTTGTTTTTTAGTGGAGATTGTATGATTTCCATGAAACATTGCATACCCGATATTATTAAATAATGAAAACAAAGTAATCCAAATGCAACCTCTACTTATTTTTAGACTTTAGAAGCATACCCTTCACAAGATGGCTCTGATCCCAGTTATGAACATACTACGAAATCGAGCATCCATTACGTACACGAAGCTATTAAACAAAATCAATTTCCAAAGGAATTAGCGCCACAATCTCTATTTCATGTAGTACTCGGTGTAAGTATTTCTACCTAATTATCTCAATTAGTTGGAAAATATTAAATATATGTTCGATTTTATTTAGTCTTTCGAAACCACCGCTTTGACAATTTGTAATACGATGTTTTTATTGGCCATGCATCCGGATGTCCAAGAAAAAGCCTACAAAGAAGTCTGTGAAGCATTTCCCGACGATGATGATGGAGAATTTGACATTGATCATAATCAGATACCGCAATTGATCTATCTGGACAAGGTTATGAAGGAGACAATGAGAGTTTTTCCACCTATCCCACAGGTTGGACGTCAAGTTGTTGGCGGTGATTTGACACTAAGCAATGGTGTTGTCATAAAAGAAGGCCAAAGAATAGTTATCGATATTTTTAATATGCATCGAAACAAAGCTGTATGGGGTCCAGACGCCGATAAATTCAATCCGGATCATTTTCTTCCAGAAAATATTGAATCTAAACCTCCTTACGCATTTATTCCGTTCACAAAAGGGATACGTTACTGTATAGGTAAGAATTGTTGGAGATTGAAAGAAATTAGGGCTACAAAAATCTAGGGTAGATTTGTTCGCAGAAAAAGTCGAAATGTCAAAGTCACTTTTTTGGATTTTTGAATACGACTGCAAAGTTGAGTTTTTCCAATTTTTGCAAAAGTCAAGGTCTTGAGAAGTCAACCTTTTCAAATTTTAGAAAACTATACTTGGAAACAAGTAAGTAAAGTAGAAAGTCAAACGGGAGCGACTATATCATATGTTTGCAACACCCACAAAGAGTCGAGATAGACACATGGTGTCTTTGGCAATAATGCTCAGGCTGGGTCCCAGACAGGGCTGCCTATAAAATTTCAAGAAAAATCGTCATAATCGTCACTTCTATTTTAAAAATCGTCAAAAAATGTCTAATGTAAATAATATTAAAACAAACTAATTTTTTGCTTAAAAACAAAATTATTAATTTCATTTCATCAACAAAAGCATAATGAATTCAATTTCGTATAAAAAATAACATAAAAACGTTTTGAAGATTTTCCAAAATTTAATCATAAATCTCGTATTAGAAAGTCAACTCTAATTAAGAGGTACAAATTTCTATAGAAATCAAATTTTAACAAAATCTTCTATAGAAATAAAATTTTGATTTTCTATAAAAATTAAATTTTGCAAAAATTTTCTTAAAAATAAAAATGTACAAAATGTTTCCACATATATAAAGTTTTAAAAAAGTTTTCTATAGAAATAAAATTTTGGCAAAATTTTCTATAGAAATAAAATTTTGACAAAATTTTCTATAGAAATAAAATTTTGACAAAATTTTCTATAGAAATAAAATTTTGACAAAATTTTCTATAGAACTACAATTTTGACAAAATTTTCTATAGAAATAAAATTTTGACAAAATTTTCTATAGAAATAAAATTTTGACAAAATTTGCTACAGAAATAAAATGTTGACAAAATTTTCTATAAAAGTAAAATTTTGACAAAATTTTTTATAGAAATAAAATTTTGACAAACTTTTCTATAGAAATAAAATTTTGAAAAAATTTTCTATAGAAATAAAATTTTGACAAAATTTGCTATAGAAATAAAATGTTGACAAAATTTTCTATAAAAGTAAAATTTTGACAAAATTTTTTATAGAAATAAAATTTTGATTTTCTAAAAAATTAAATTTTGCCAAAATTTTCTTAAAAATAAAAATGTACAAAATGTTTCCACATATATAAAGTTTTGAAAAAGTTTTCTATAGAAATAAAATTTTGACAAAATTTTCTATAGAAATAAAATTTTGACAAAATTTTCTATAGAAATAAAATTTTGACAAAATTTTCTATAGAAATAAAATTTTGACAAAATTTTCTATAGAAATAAAATTTTGACAAAATTTTCTATAGAAATAAAATTTTGACAAACTTTTCTAAAGAAATAAAACTTTGACAAAATTTTCTATAGAAATAAAATTTGAACAAAATTTTGACAATATTTTCTATAGGAATAAAGTTTTGACAAAATTTTCTATAAGAATAAAATTTTGACAAAATTTTCTATAGAAATAAAATTTTGACAAAATTGTCTATAGAAATAAATTTTGACAAACTTTTCTATAGAAATAAAATTTTGACAAAATTTTCTATAGAAATAAAATTTTGACAAACTTTTCTATAGAAATAAAACTTTGCCAAAATTTTCTATAGAAATAAAATTTTAACAAAATTTTGACAAAATTTTCTATAGGAATAAAATTTTGACAAAATTTTCTATAGAAATAAAATTTTGATAAAATTGTCTATAGAAATAAAATTTTGATAAAATTGTCTATAGAAATAAAATTTTGACAAATTTTCTATAGAAATAAAATTTTGACAATATTTTCTATAGATATAAAATTTTGAAAAAATTTTCTATAGAAATAAAATTTTGATTTTCTATAAAAATAAAATTTTGACAAAATTTTTTATAGAAATAAAATTTTGATTTTCTATAAAAAATAAATTTTGCAAAAATTTTCTTAAAAATAAAAATGTACAAAATGTTTCCACATATATAAAGTTTTCTATAGAAATAAAATTTTGACAAAATTTTCTATAGAAATAAAATTTTAACAAAATTTTCTATAGGAATAAAATTTTGACAAAATTTTCTATAGAAACAAAATTTTGACAAAATTTTCTATAGAAATAAAATTTTAACAAAATTTTCTATAGAAATAAAATTTTGACAAACTTTTCTATAGAAATAAAATTTTGACAAAATTTTCCATAGAAATAAAATTTTGACAAAATTTTCTATAGAAATAAAATTTTGACAAAATTTTCTATAGAAATAAAATGTTGACAAAATTTTCTATAGAAATAAAATTTTGACAAAGTTTTCTATAGAAATAAAATTTTGACAAAATTGTCTATAGAAATAAAATTTTGACAAAATTGTCTATAGAAATAAAATTGTGACAAAATTTTCTATAGAAATAAAATTTTGATTTTCTATAAAAATTAAATTTTGCCAAAATTTTCTTAAAAATAAAAATGTACAATATGTTTCCACATATATAAAGTTTTGAAAAAGTTTTCTATAGAAATAAAATTTTGACAAAATTTTCTATAGAAATAAAATTTTGACAAAATTTTCTATAGAAATAAAATTTTGACAAACTTTTCTATAGAAAAAAAACTTTGCCAAAATTTTCTATGGAAATAAAATTTTAACAAAATTTTGACAAAATTTTCTATAGGAATAAAATTTTGACAAAATTTTCTATAGAAATAAAATTGTGACAAAATTTTCTATAGAAATAAAATTTTGAGAAACTTTTCTATAGAAATAAAATTTTGACAAACTTTTCTATAGAAATAAAATTTTGACAAAATTTTCTATAGAAATGAAACTTTGATTTTCTATAAAAATAAAATTTTGACAACATTTTTAATAGAAATAAATTTTTGATTTTCTATAAAAATTAAATTTTGCCAAAATTTTCTTAAAAATAAAAATGTACCAAATGTTTCCACATATATAACGTTTTGAAAAAGTTTTCTATAGAAATAAAATTTTGACAAAATTGTCTATAGAAATAAAATTTTGACAAAATTTTCTATAGAAATAAAATTTTGACAAACTTTTCTATAGAAATAAAACATTGACAAAATTTTCTATAGAAATAAAATTTTAACAAAATTTTGACAACATTTTCTATAGGAATAAAATTTTGACAAAATTTTCTATAGGAATAAAATTTTGACAAAATTTTCTATAGAAATAAAATTTTGACAAAATTTTCTATAGAAATAAAATTTTGACAAAATTTTCTATAGAAATAAAATTTTGAAAAAGTTTTCTATAGAAATAAAATTTTGAAAAAGTTTTCTATAGAAATAAAATTTTGACAAAATTTTCAAGAAACAAAATTTCATAGAAATAACATTTTGACAAAATTTTCTATAGAAATAAAATTTTGACAAATTTTTTTGTAGAAATGAACTTTTGTAGAATAAAACTTTTCTTTCCAATAACACAAAATGTTTTATATACTAACAATTTGATCAACAACTTCAAAATAAATTGTTTTAATTAGGTAGATTTTTGGTAAATTTTTCTTAAAATTTTTGGTGGAATATTCTTGGTATGAGTGGCAACCGTGATACAAATGAGGTATAGCTCCTACATGTATGAAATTTCCAGCAAAAACACTTCTTTTTGCTGGCTGTAAACGTGTAAACTAACTGCTTCCATTAAAAATGTTTGAACGGAGCTAATATCGTCATTTTTGGGGCAAAAATCGGAAAATTGGCATTTGCTATTTGTTGAAAAAAAAAATCGTCAAAATGCTGATAAATCGGCAAAATTGGCAGCCCTGGTCCCAGAGTCGATCTAGCCATGTCAGTCTGTCGGTCCGTCCGTCTGTCTGTGAACACATTTTTGTGATCAAAGTCTAGGTCCAGTTTAAGTCCAATCGCCTTCACATTTGGCACAAGTTCCTGTCTTGGGTCAGAATAGAACCCTATTGATTTTGAAAAAATCTGTTCAGATTTAGATATAGCTCCCATATATATCTTTCGCCCAATATGCACTTATATGGACCCAGAAGCCAGAGTTTTACTCTGATTTGCTTGAAATTTTTCACTAACATAACACTTGGTCATATAGTCAAGTGTGCCAAATTTTATTGAAATCGGTTCAGATTTAGATATAGCTCCCATATATATCTTTCGCCCGGTATGCACTTATATGGACCCAGAAGCCAGAGTTCTACCCTGATTTGCTTGAAATTTTGCACAAACATATAGTCAAGTGTGCAAAATTTGATTTAAATCGGTTGAGATTTAGATATAGCTCCCATATATATCTTTCGCCCGATATGGACTTATATGGCCCCAGAAGCCAAAGTTTTACCCTAATTTGCTTGAAATTTTGCACCAGGAGAACAATTAGTAGTGTAGTCAAGTGTGCCAAATTTTATTGAAATCGATTCAGATTTAGATATAGCTCACATATATATCTTTCGCACGATTTTCCGTCATATGACCACAGAGTTCAAAGTTGTAGTCCGATTTACGAGAAATTGTGGACAGGGAGTAGAATTAAAATACTATGTATGCATGTCAAATTTGGTTGGAATCGGTTCAGATTTCTATATATAGCTTCCATATATATGCTTTTCCGATTTGGGCAAAAATGACCAAAATACCCACATTTTCCTTATAAAATCGCCACGGCTAAGTCGAAAACTTATAAAAGTGACTCAAATTTTCTTTTATTTCTAATACATATCTATCGACCGATAAATCATAAATACACTTTTGCGAAGTTGCCTCCAAATTGGTTCAGATTAAAATGTTTCCCATATTTATACCCTGCGCCACACTGTGGAACAGGGTATTATAAGTTAGTGCATATGTTTGCAACACCCAGAAGGAGATAAGATAGACATATGGTGTCTTTGGCAAAAATGCTCAGGGTGGGCTCTTGAGTCGATATAGCGATGTCCGTGAACACATTTTTGTAATCAAAGTCTAGGTCGCAGTTTTAGTCCAATCGACTTCAAATTTGGCACAAGTATGTGTTTTGACTCAGAATAGATCCCTATTGATTTTGGAAGAAATCGGTTCAGATTTAGATATAGCTCCCATATTCGCCCGATATGGACTTATATGGCCCCAGAAGCCAGAGTTTTACCCTAATTTGCTTAAAATTTAACACAAGAAGAACAATTAGTACTATAGTCAAGTGTGCCAAATTTTATTGAAATCAGTTCAGATTTTGATATAGCTCCCATATATATCTTTCGCCCGATATGGACTAATACGGTCCCAGAAGCCAGAGTTTTACCCCAATTTGGTTGAAATTTTGCACAGGGAGTAGAATTAGCATTGTAGCTATGCGTGCCAAATTTGGTTGAAATCGGTTCAGATTTAGATTTATCTCCCATATATAGCTTTCGCCCGATTTACACTCATATGACCACAGAGGCCAATTTTTGCTCCGATTTAGTTGAAATTTTGCACAGGGAGTAGAATTAGCATTGTTGCTATGCGTGCCAAATTTGGTTGAAATCGGTTAAGATTTAGATATAGCTCCCATATATATGTTTTTCTGATTTCGACAAAAATGGTCAAAATACCAACATTTCCCTTGTAAAAACGCCACTGCTCAGTCGAAAAGTTGTAAAAATGACTCTAATTTAAATGTTTTTTACTAACATTGTGTTCCAACGTAGTGCATTAGCCGACGTAAATTTTGAGTCTATAGATTTTGTAGAAGTCTATCAAATTCTGTCGAGATCGAGTGTTATTTAAATTAAATGTAGTTGGGACAAACCTTTATAAATAGCCCCCAACACATTTGACGGATGTGATATGGTATCGAAAATTTAGATCTACAAAGTGGTGCAGGGTATAATATAGTCGGCCCCGCCCGACTTTATGTTAGACTTTCCTTACTTGTTCTATTTAAGTTCTTGGAATTATTACGTTTTAAGGAAGGTTCCAAGACTTTAATAATTTTTTACATTCGTTAGTTTAATTAACTAAAACAAATGAAGCATAAAGATCAGTTAAATTTGTGTCTTTCACACAGAAAAAAATATCACCAAAATATTTCCAATTAAAAAGTTAATTGACGTTGAAATTGTTTTCAATTAATAAATTAATTTGTACAATTAGATAGAAACATTAAGTTAATTTAGTCAATGATTGAAAATTTGAAAGTTTTTAATTAAAAAGTTAATTGATACAATTAACTTTTAATCAAATTCGAAAGACTACATTTTTAATTAATTTTTTTTTTTAAACAATCAATTGTTAATCCAAATAAAAATTCTAAGCCAATTCAGAATGTAATGGAAAATAGTTACCTTTTTTTATACCCTCCATCAAAGGATGGGGGTATATTAACTTTGTCATTCCGTTTGTAACACATCGAAATATTGCTCTAAGACCCCATAAAGTATATATATTCTGGGTCGTGGTGAAATTCTGAGTCGATCTAAGCATGTCCGTCCGTCCGTCCGTCTGTTGAAATCACGCTAACTTCCGAACGAAACAAGCTATCGACTTGAAACTTGGCACAAGTAGTTGTTATCGATGTAGGTCGGATGGTATTGAAAATGGGCCATATCGGTCCACTTTTACGTATAGCCCCCATATAAAGGGACCCTCAGATTTGGCTTGTGGAGCCTCTAACAGAAGCATATTTCATCCGATCCGGCTGAAATTGGGTATATGGTGTTGGTATATGGTCTCTAACAACCATGCAAAAATTGGTCCACATCGGTCCATAATTATATATAGCCCCCATATAAACCGATCCCCAGATTTGGCTTGCGGAGCCTAAAAGAGAAGCAAATTTCATCCGATCCGGTTGAAATTTGGTACATGGTGTTGGTATATGGTCTCTAACAACCATGGACAAATTGGTCCATATCGGTCCTTAATTATATATAGCCCCCATATAAACCGATCCCCAGATTTGGCTTGTAGAGCCTCAAAGAGAAGCATATTTCATCCGATCCGGCTGAAATTTGGTACATGGTGTTGGTGTATGGTCTCTAACAATCATGCAAAAATTGGTCCACATCGGTCCATAATTATATATAGCCCCCATATAAACCGATCCCCAGATTTGGCTTGCGGAGCCTCAAAGAGAAGTAAATTTCATCCGATCCGGCTGAAATTTGGTACATGATGTTGGTATATGGTCTCTAACAACCGTGCAAAAATTGGTCCACATCGGTCTATAATTATATATGGCGCCCATATAAACCGATCCCCAGATTTGGGTTGCGGAGCCTCAAAGAGAAGCAAATTTCATCCGATCCGCCTGAAATTTGGTACATGATATTGGTATATGGTCTCTAACAACCATGCAAAAATTGGTTCACATCCGTTCATAAGTATATATAGCCCCCATATAAACCGATCCCCAGATTTGGCTTGCGAAGTCTCCAAGAGAAGAAAATTTCATCCAATCCGGTTGTAATTTGGAACATGGTGTTAGTATATGATCTTTAACAACCGTGCCAGAATTGGTCCATATCGGTCCATAATTATATATAGCCCCCATATAAAACATTCTCCAGATTTGACCTCCGGAGCCTCTTGAAGGAGCAAAATTCATCCGATCCGGTTCAAATTAGGCACGTGGTGTTAGTATATGGTCGCTAACAACCATACCAAAATTGGTCCAATCACACAAAAATTGGTCCATATCGGTTCATAATCAGTGTTGCCACTAGAGCCAAAAATAATCTACCAAAATTTTATTTCTATAGAAAATTTTGTCAAAATTTTATTTCTAGAGAAAATTTTGTTAGAATTTTATTCGGTTCATAATAAAATTTTCATCATTGTCAAAATTTTATTTCTATAGAAAATTTTATCAAAATTTTATTTCTATAGAAAATTTTGTTCAAATTTTATTCGGTTCATAATCATGGTTGCCACTCGAGCCAAAAATAACCTACCAAGATTTTATTTCTATAGAAAATTTTGTCAAAAGTTTATTTCTATAAAAATTTGGTGAACATTTTATTTCTATAGAAAATTTTGTTAAAATTTTATTTCTGTAGAAAATTTTGTCAAAATTTTATGTCTACTTTGTCAAACTGAATTATATACGTATTGGATCTTTTTATACCCTCCACCATAGGATGGGGGGTATATTAACTTTGTCATTCCGTAACACATCGAAATATTGCTCTAAGACCCCATAAAGTATATATATTCTGGGTCGTGGTGAAATTCTGAGTCGATCTGAGCATGTCCGTCCGTCCGTCCGTCCGTCCGTCTGTTGAAATCACGCTAACTTCCGAACGAAACAAGCTATCGACTTGAAACTTGGCACAAGTAGTTGTTATTGATGTAGGTCGGATGGTATTGCAAATGGGCCATATCGGTTCACTTTTACGTATAGCCCCCATATAAACGGACCCCCAAATTTGGCTTGCGAAGCCTCTAAGAGAAGCAAATTTCATCCGATCCGGCTGAAATTTGGTACATGGTATTAGTATATGGTCTCTAACAACCATGCAAAAATTGGTCCACATCGGTCCATAATTATATATAGCCCCCATATAAACCGATCCCCCGATTTAGCTTGCGAGGCCTCTAAGAGAAGCAAATTTCATCCGATCCGGCTGAAATTTGATACATGGTGTTAGTATATGGTCTCGAACAACCATGCAAAAATTGGTCCACATCGGTCCATAATTATATATAGCCCCCATATAAACCGATCCCCAGATTTTACCTCCGGAGCCCCTTGGAAGAGCAAACTTCATCCGATTCGGTTGAAATTTGGTACGTGATGTTAGTATATGGTATCCAACAACCATGCAGGAATTGGTTCATATCAGTCCATAATTATATATAGCACCCATATAAACCGATCCCCAGATTTGACCTCCGGTGCCTTTTGGAGAAGCAAAATTCATCCGATCTGGTTGAAATTTTGTACATGGTGGTAGTATATGATATTTAATAACCATGCCAAAAGTGGTCCATATCAGTCCCATAGAAACCGATCCCGATATTTGGTTTTGGAGCCTCTTGGAGGAGCAAATTTCATCCGAGTTTGTTGAAATTTGGTACATTGTACTAGTATATGGCCGTTAACAACCATGCTTAACTAGGTCTATATCGGTCTATAGTTATATATAGCCCTCAGATAAATCGATCCCCAATCACACAAAAATTGGTCCATATCAATAATTGTATATAGCCCCCATATAAGCGACCCCCATATTACAATTCTGGCTCCCAACGTACAGTGCAAAAGTCCATATCGATTCGTAATTATTTGTAGACTTACCTACACATACTTTTTTTGTCAAATGTATACCACGTATGGACTAACACACAATTTAGAAAACGATTTAAGATACCACAACCCAAGTAATTCGATTGACGCAATCCATGGTGGAGGGTACATAAGATTCGGCCTGGCCGAACTTACGGCCGTTTATACTTGTTTGATTTAATATATACCACGTATGGACTTACATACAATTTAGAAGATGGTGTTAGGAGGTTTTAAGATACCTCGCCATCGGCAAGCGTTACCGCAACTTAAGTAATTCGATTGTGGATTGCAGTGTTTAGATGAAGTTTCTACGCAATCCATGATGGAGGGTACATAAGCTTCGGCCTGGCCGAACTTACGGCCGTATGTACTTGTTAATTACTAAATTAATTGAGTTTTGCAATCAACATTAATTAAATTTTTAATTGAATCAATTAAAAAATGAATTAAAATTAGGTAATGAAATCAATTAATTTTTTAATCAAGAATTTTTTCTATGCCCAATTAAAACTGTGATTGATACCATCATTTTCGTGATTGAAGACATTTCAATTAAAAAATTAATTGGATCAATTAATTTCGTGATTGAATCAGAAAAAAATTTTTTTTGTGTGCACAAAATAGTTCAGAATTTCTTAATATATGCAATAATGCGTCCAACTACAACTTCGAATGGCACTAAAGACATTTTTGAAATTTTGATTGTAAAGAAAACTTTCTCCTAACATAATATTTCCATGAACTAAAATAAAGTTAAATTGGCTTTACTGAAAGAAGGGTTTACTTTTTTTTTTTTGAGTGTAGACGCTTAAATCGGTTGGTCAGTGTTGTTTTGTTAAGAATATATGGACAATAATGCTAATATATTTCTTGTATATATTTTCTCTTTTCAATTTCAGGTATGCAATCTGCGAACATGAGTATGAGAGCGACCGTCGCAAGACTACTTAAGAGATATAAATTTTCAACACAATTCAAATATGAAGATTTAAAGTACGAAAGTCGTATTTCTTTATACTTTCCTGTTGAACCTGAGTTGGAAATTGTGAGAAGGAAAACAATGAGGAACGCTTGAGTTGGACTAAAAAAGAAATTTTATGCAATAAACCAAAGTACTAACAAAAAATTTGTTTTTCTGATTCAATCACGAAATTGATCCAATTAATTTGTATACCCTCCACCATAGAATGGTGATGAGGTATAATACGTTTGTCAATCCATTTGTAACACATAGAAATATCGATTTCCGACTATACAAAGTATATATATTCTTGATCAGGGAGAAATTTTAAGACGACATTAGCATGTCCGTCTGTCTGTCTGTCTGTTGTAATCACGCTAAAGCCTTCAATAATGGCGTTATCATCCTGAAATTTGGCACAGATTCGTTTTTTGTTTGCAGGCAGGTCGAGTTCGAAGATGGGCTATATAGGTCTAAGTTTTCATATAGTCCCCATATAAACCGACCTCCCGATTTGGGGTCTTGGGCTTATAAAAACCGTAGTTTTGATCCAATTTGTCTGAAATTGAAAATCTAGAGGTATTTTAGAACCACAAAAAAATGTGTCGAAAATGGGGTGTATTGGTCCATATTTTGGTATAGCCCCCATATAGACCGATCTCCCGATTTTACTTCTTGGGCTTCTAGAAACTATATTTACTATCCAATTAGCCTGAAATTGAAAATCTAGAGGTACTTTAGAACCACAAAAGGGTGTGTCGAAAATGGGGTGTATCGGTCCATGTGTTGGTATAGCCCCCACATAGACCAATCTCCCGATTTTACTTTTTGGGCTTCTAGAATCTATGTTTAATACACGATTTGACTGAAATTGTAAACCTAGAGGTATTCTTAGACCACGAATGGGTGTGTCGAAAATGGGGCGTATCGGTCCATCTTTTGGTGTAGCCCCCATATAAACCGATCCCGAGATATGGTTTTGGAGCCTGTTGGAGGAGCAAATTTCATCCGAGTCAGTTGAACTTTGGTACATTGTGCTAGTATATGGCCGTTAATAACCATGCCTAACTAGGTCCATAACGGTCTATAGTTATATATAGCCTTAAGATAAATCGATCCCCAATCACACAAAAATTGGTCCATATCAAGTTCATAATTCTATATAGCCCCCATATAAGCCACCCCAAAATTTCGATTCTGGCTCTCTACGTACCGTGCAAAAGTCCATGTCGATTCGTATTTATTTGTAGACTTACCTATACATACGCATGGACTAAGTCACAATTTAGAAAACGATATTGAGAAGTTTTAAGACAGTCTTTCGTAGAAGTTTCTACGCAATCCATGGTGGAGGGTAAAGGGTGATACGGTCAAAATTTGGTCAAGGGAAAACGCGTGTAAATCGGTGAAATCGTTTATTTAAAAAATCAAATTAAATTTCTTTTTCAAGTTCAATTAGTATAAAATTCAGGAAAAATATTCAGTTAGGCTTTCGCTTTTCCAAATCCGAATTGCCGGGCCTCACGCTCTACACCTGCCATCAGATTTTGTACAGCCACCTTGTCCACCTTCTTCGCCGCAGAAAGCCAGTTTGCCTTGAACTGCTGCTCGTCCTTAGCAGTTTTTTTCGTCTTCTTTAGGTTCCGCTTGACAATAGCCCAGTATTTCTCAATTGGGCGGAGCTCTGGCGTGTTGGGAGGGTTCTTGTCCTTGGGAATCACCTGCACGTTGTTGGCGGCGTACCACTCCATGGCCTTTTTACCGTAATGGCAAGATGCCAAATCCGGCCAAAACAGTACGGAACAACCGTGTTTCTTCAGGAAAGGCACCAGACGTTTATCAAACACTCTTTCACGTAAATTTCTTGGTTGACAGTCCCGGAAGCTATGAAAATGCTGCTTTTCAAGCCACAGGTATAGATGGCTTGTCAAACCAAATATTTCTTTGCGAACTTTGACAGTTTTATGTGCTTGAAAATATCTTCTACCTTTCCCCTTCCTTTTACCGTATAAAACTCCTGTCCCGGAAGCTGCTTGTAGTCGGCTTTAACGTAGGTTTCGTCGTCCATTACCACGCAGTCAAACTTCGTCAGCATCGTCGTGTACAGCCTCCGGTATCGCGCTTTGGCCGTCGTATTTTGTTTATCATCGCGATTTGGAGTCACTACCTTCTTGTAAGTCGATAGTCCGGCTCGATGCACGGTTGTAGACGATACACCCAGCTTATTTGCGGCATCTCGGAGAGAGAGGTTAGGGTTTCGCTTGAAACTACCGGCAACTCTCTTTGACGTCTCAGCGGCTTCCAGTTTTCGATTTCCCCCCGATCCAGACTTCCTGGCTGTCGACAAACGTTCCCCAAACACTTTAATTACATTTGTAACGGTTGATTTGGCAACTTTTAGCGATTTTGCCAGCTTTGCATGCGAGTAGCTCGGATTTTCGCGATGCGCGAGCAAAATTTTGATACGCTGCTCTTCTTGCTTGGACGGCATTTTGACAACTGAAGAGTGAATTCCAAAATCAAAATAGGAGCAACATTCTACACACACACACACCTTCAAAATGAGGGGTGTTCAGGTTTTTTAAATGCAAAATTGAAAGAAATACGTCAAGTTTATATTGGCCAAATTTTGACCGTATCACCCTTTACATAAGATTCGGACTGGCCGAACTTACGGCCGTATATATATTTCGATGTGTTACAAACGGAATGACGAAATATACCCCCATCCTATGGTGGAGGGTATAAAGCTACATAAAGCTACATTCAATAAAATCATTCCATATATGAATTCAATTCAGTTAAATTTTTTCATTCTGTAGTATAGTGGTACATAAATATAGGAAAATGTTAACCAATATATGGAATGCATTCTTCCTAGTTTCTACTAAAATCATAATCATTTAAACACATAAAAATATCTTTGGCGCTATACGACGTTCCAGAAGCGAGTTTTTGAGGGTATATATAATACAATTTAAAATTTAGAAAACACTTTTGGACAATTTGAGGCCATGTCTTGTTCGTTAGCCTCAATTGAAGCTATTAGAATTTCTTGTATACCCTCAACCATGGCTTCTTCTAAAGACTAAATTCATGATTCGGTTAATTTCACTAAAACTTCTAACAATCATCCTTCCCCTAGGCATTTTCCCCAATTTCTAAAATAAACCCAGTTTTGCCCCTTCTTTGGCAAAGCACCAAATAAAGTCATGGAAATTTTCGTGTGGGTATATTCATCCTTTGAAAATTCTTCCACCTCAAGCCAAAATAAAATCGGAAATTTATTGAGTTCATTTCATAACAATTGCGAGCAATGTGTTTGTGGCAGTTTGCCGACTATTACTGACACGAATGAATTGCCAACATAGCTGCCAACTGTCAACTGAATAAATTATGTTAATTAATGACATTAATGCAAAACATTTGCCTACATTTAACACTGATACTCGGCTATTGTGTATAACCTCGGAAACTCCTTTCCCCCTTTTGAATACATAGGATTACTAAATTATGGGTTATACATGAACATAAATCCAAATGGATCACTTAGTTCGATATATGGGGACCATTAATGAATGAATTAACGTATGAGACAATACACCCACTATGAAATGGGTGTAATGTGTTATTAAAATTGATACAACTAAACAATTTCGTAAATATAATGAAATTTTTCGTAACGCTGCCATGATCTAAAATTCTTGGGGTGCAAATTCCACCCAAAGAAAATTTCATTAAACTGAATCCATCGAAGAAAAATGTTCATTAGGGGAAGTGAAATAATGATTAAAATAAATGAAATGTTTCTTAATAATATGAAATGTTTCTTAATAGTATGAAATGTTTTTTAAAACGACTAGCGTAACCCGGCCCGCTTTGCTGCGCCTCCCGAAACACATTTTCGTAAACTTAGTCAACCATATCCTCTGATCTGAAAACAAATTCGAAATAATTTGAACACTTTTAAAGTGTAGAGTCAGAGGAAGTCTGCCACAAAAACTGAAGTACTGATTAATCATTCCATGGTTTCCACACACGTGTCCGGTGCAGTTCAAAAAAAAAAAATCGGACTACGTGCTTTTTCGTTTATATACAGAAATAGGGCTGTTATGCAGACCGGCTTAACAAACCTCGGATAGGGGTTGTTCCTTTTCAACCAATTTTTATACCCTCCACCATAGGATGGGGGGTATATTAACTTTGTCATTCCGTTTGTAACACATCGAAATATTGCTCTAAGACCCCATAAAGTATATATATTCTGAATCGTGGTGAAATTCTGAGTCGATCTGAGCATGTCCGTCCGTCCGTCCGTCCGTCCGTCCGTCTGTTGAAATCACGCTAACTTCCGAACGAAACAAGCTATCGACTTGAAACTTGGCACAAGTAGTTGTTATCGATGTAGGTCGGATGGTATTGAAAATGGGCCATATCGGTCCACTTTTACGTATAGCCCCCATATAAACGGACCCCCAAATTTGGCTTTCGAGGCCTCTACGAGAAGCAAATTTCATCCGATCCGGCTGAAATTTGGTACATGGTGTTAATATATGGTCTCTAACAACCATGCAAAAATTGGTCCGCATCGGTCCATAATTATATATAACCCCCATATAAACCGATCCCCCGATTTGGCTTGCGAGGCCTCTAAGAGAAGCAAATTTCATCCGATCCGGCTGAAATTTGGTACATGGTGTTGGTATATGGTCTCTAACAATCATGCAAAAATTGGTCCACATCGGTCCATAATTATATATAGCCCCCATATAAACCGATCCCCAGATTTGGCTTGTGGAGTATCTAAGAGAAGCATATTTCATCCGATCCGCCTGAAATTTGGTACATGGTGTTGATAGATGGTCTCTAACAATCATGCAAAAATTGGTCCATATCGGTCCATAATTATATATAGCCCCCATATAAACCGATCCCCAGATTTGGCTTGTGGAGCCGCTAAGAGAAGCATATTTCATCCGATCCGGCTGAAATTTGGTACATGGTGTTGGTAGATGGTCTCTAACAATCATGCAAAAATTGGTCCACATCGGTCCATAATTATATATAGCCCCCATATAAACCGATCCACAGATTTGGGTTGCGGAGCCTCAAAGAGAAGCAAATTTCATCCGATCCGCCCGAAATTAGGTACATGATATTGTTATATGGTCTCTAATAACCATGCAAAAATTGGTCCACATCGGTTCATAATTATATATAGCCCCCATATAAACCGATCCCCAGATTTGGCTTGTGGAGCCTAAAAGAGAAGCAAATTTCATCCGATCCGGCTGAAATTTGGTACATGGTGTTGGTAGATGGTCTCTAACAATCATGCAAAAATTGGTCCACATCGGTCCATAATTATATATAGCCCCCATATAAACCGATCCCCAGATTTGGCTTGTGGAGCTTCTAAGAGAAGCATATTTCATCCGATCCGGCTGAAATTTGGTACATGGTGTTGGTAGATGGTCTCTAACAATCACGCAAAAATTGGTCCACATCGGTCCATAATTATATATAGCCCCCATATAAGCCGATCCCCAGATTTGGCTTGCGAAGTCTCCAAGAGAAGCAAATTTCATCCAATCCGGTTGTAATTTTGAACATGGTGTTAGTATATGATCTTTAACAATCGTGCCAGAATTGGTCCATATCGGTCCATAATTATATATAGCCCCCATATAAAACGTTCTCCCGATTTGACCTCCGGAGCCTCTTGGAGGAGCAAAATTCATCCGATCCGGTTCAAATTAGGAACGTAGTGTTAGTATAGTATAGTCGCTAACAACCATACAACAATTCGTCCAATCACACAAAAATTGGTCCATATCGGTTCATATTCATGGTTGCCACTAGAGCCAAAAATAATCTACCAAAATTTTATTTCTATAGAAAATTTTGTCAAAATTTTATTTCTATAGAAAATTTTGTCAAAATTTTATTTCTAGAGAAAATTTTGTTAAAATTTTATGCGGTTCATAATAAAATTTTCATCATTGTCAAAATTTTATTTCTATAGAAAATTTTGTTCAAATTTTATTCGGTTCATAATCATGGTTGCCACTCGAGCCAAAAATAATCTACCAAGATTTTATTTCTATAGAATATTTTGTCAAAAGTCTATTTCTATAGAAAATTTTGTTAAAATTTTATTTCTGTAGAAATGTTTGTCAAAATTTTTTTCTATAGAAAATTTTGTCAAAATTTTTATTTCTATAGAAAATTTTGTTAAAATTTTATTTCTGTAGAAAATTTTGTCAAAATTTTATGTCTACTTTGTCAAACTGAATTATATACGTATTGGATTGATCTTTTTATACCCACCACCATAGAATGGTGACGGGGGTATAATAAGTTTGTCATTCCGTTTGTAACGCATCGAAATATCGATTCCCGACTATATAAAGTATATATATTCTTGATCAGGGAGAAATTCTAAGACGATATAACGATGTCCGTCTGTCCGTCTGTCTGTCTGTCTGTCTGTCTGTCTGTCTGTCTGTTGTAATCACGCTACAGACTTCAATAATGAAGCAATCGTGCTGAAATTTTGCACAAGCTCGTCTTTTGTCTGCAGGCAGGTCAAGTTCGAAGATGGGCTATATCGGTCCAGGTTTTGATATAGTCCCCATATAAACCGACCTCCCGATTTGGGGTCTTGGGCTTATAGAAGTCGTAGTTTTTATCCAATTTGCCTGAAATTTGAAATCTGGAGGTATTTTATGCCCATAAAGAGATGTGCCAAAAATGGTGAGTATCGGTCCACGTTTTGGTATAGCCCCCATATAGACCGATCTCCCGATTTTACTTCTTGGGCTTATAGAAACCGCAGTTTTTATTCAATTTACCTGAAATTTGAAATCTAGAGGTATTGTAGGACCACAAATACGTGTGCCAAAAATTGTGAGTATCGGTCCATATTTTGGTATAGCCCCCATATAGACCGATCTCCCGATTTTACTTCTTGGGCTTATAGAAAACGCAGTTTTTATTCAATTTACCTGAAATTGGAAATCTAGAGGTATTGTAGGACAACAAATACGTGTGCCAAAAATTGTGAGTATCGGTCCATATTTTGGTATAGCCCCCATATAGACCGATCTCCCGATTTTACTTCTTGGGTTTATAGAAACCGCAGTTTTTATTCAATTTATCTGAAATTGGAAATCTAGAAGTATTGTAGGACCACAAATATGTGTGCCAAAAATTGTGAGTATCGGTCCGTATTTTGGTATAGCCCCCATATAGACCGATCTCCCGATTTTACTTCTTGGGCTTATAGAAACCGCAGTTTTTATTCAATTTACCTGAAATTGGAAATCTAGAGGTATTGTAGGACCACAAATACGTGTGCCAAAAATTGTGAGTATCGGTCCATATTTTGGGAGAGCCCCCATATATACCGATCTCCCGATTTGGGGTCTTGGGCTTATAGAAACCGTAGTTTTTATCCAATTTGTCTGAAATTGGAAATCTAGAGGTATTTTAGGACCACAAATATGTGTGCCAAAAATTGTGAGTATCGGTCCGTATTTTGGTATAGCCCCCATATAGACCGATCTCCCGATTTTACTTCTTGGGCTTATAGAAACCGCAGTTTTTATTCAATTTACCTGAAATTGGAAATCTAGAGGTATTGTAGGACCACAAATACGTGTGCCAAAAATTGTGAGTATCGGTCCATATTTTGGGAGAGCCCCCATATATACCGATCTCCCGATTTGGGGTCTTGGGCTTATAGAAACCGTAGTTTTTATCCTATTTGCCTGAAATTGGAAATCTAGAGGTATTTTCGGGTCACAAAGAGGTGTGCCGAAAATGGTGCGTATCGGTCCATATTTTAGTATAGCCCCCATAAGAACGATCTCCCGATTTAACTCCTTGGGTTTCTAAAAACCGTAGTTTTTATCTGATATGCCTGAAATTGTAAATATTCTGGTATTTTAGGCTCACAAAAACGTGTATCGGATTAAGTTTTTATCGGTCCATTTGGTAATGCCTCCATATAGACCGACTTCACTTCTTGAGGGTGTAGAAGGCGCACTGATCATGAAAATTGTTTGAAACTCAATGTAAAATTTCCAGATTTTACTTCTACAGATTTAAGATTTCAAATCAAGACGTTATTTTATAATTTTCTTGCACACTTACAAGAGATGTTAATGATTCCTCTAAACCTCAAACAAAAATGGTTCTTATAAATCCAGAATCTGATATAGTCCTCATAGGTGAAATCTTTAAATTTATCTTCGGTTTGTGTCCTCAAGTCCTCAAGCCCTCCTGAAATTTCAAAGGAAACCCTAATATTTGGTTCATGGTGGTGGGTATTTAAGATTCGGCCCGGCCGAACTTACTGCTGTATATACTTGTTTGATTTAATATATACCACGTATGGACTTACATACAATGTAGAAGATGGTGTTAGGAGGTTTTAAGATACCTTGACAGTGTTGCAGTGTTTAGAAGAAGTTTCTACGTAATCCATGATGGAGGGTACATAAGCTTCGGCCTGGCCGAACTTACGGCCGTATATACTTGTTATCGATTATCTTGAGAAGGGAAAAACCAAAAACGGTGACTATTATATGGCGTTATTGGAGCGTTTGAAGATCGAAATCGTGGCAAAACGGCCCCATATGAAGAAGAAAAGTGTTCTTCCACCAAGACAACGCACCAAGTCATTGAGAACGATGGCAAAAATTCATGAATTGGCCTTCGAATTGCTTCTCCACCCACCGTATTCTCCAGATCTGGCCCCCAGTGACTTTTTCCTGTTCTCAGACCTCAAAAGGATGCTCGCAGGGAAAAAATTTGGCTGCAATGAAGAGGTGATCGCCGAAGCTGAGGCCTATTTTGAGGTAAAACCGAAGGAGTACTACCAAAATGGTATAAAAAAATTGGAAGGTCATTATAATCGTTGTATCGTTCTTGAAGGGAACTATGTTGAATAATAACAAGTATATACAGCAGTAAGTTCGGCCGGGCCGAATCTTAAATACCCACCACCATGAACCAAATATTAGGGTTTCCTTTGAAATTTCAGGAGGGCTTGAGGACTTGAGGACACAAACCGAAGATAAATTTAAAGATTTCACCTATGAGGACTATATCAGATTCTGGATTTATAAGAACCATTTTTGTTTGAGGTTTAGAGGAATCATTAACATCTCTTGTAAGTGTGCAAGAAAATTATAAAATAACGTCTTGATTTGAAATCTTAAATCTGTAGAAGTAAAATCTGGAAATTTTACATTGAGTTTCAAACAATTTTCATGATCAGTGCGCCTTCTACACCCTCAAGAAGTGAAGTCGGTCTATATGGAGGCATTACCAAATGGACCGATAAAAACTTAATCCGATACACGTTTTTGTGAGCCTAAAATACCAGAATATTTACAATTTCAGGCATATCAGATAAAAACTACGGTTTTTAGAAACCCAAGGAGTTAAATCGGGAGATCGTTCTTATGGGGGCTATACTAAAATATGGACCGATACGCACCATTTTCGGCACACCTCTTTGTGACCCGAAAATACCTCTAGATTTCCAATTTCAGGCAAATAGGATAAAAACTACGGTTTCTATAAGCCCAAGACCCCAAATCGGGAGATCGGTATATATGGGGGCTCTCCCAAAATATGGACCGATACTCACAATTTTTGGCACACGTATTTGTGGTCCTACAATACCTCTAGATTTCCAATTTCAGGTAAATTGAATAAAAACTGCGGTTTCTATAAGCCCAAGAAGTAAAATCGGGAGATCGGTCTATATGGGGGCTATACCAAAATACGGACCGATACTCACAATTTTTGGCACACATATTTGTGGTCCTAAAATACCTCTAGATTTCCAATTTCAGACAAATTGGATAAAAACTACGGTTTCTATAAGCCCAAGACCCCAAATCGGGAGATCGGTATATATGGGGGCTCTCCCAAAATATGGACCGATACTCACAATTTTTGGCACACGTATTTGTGGTCCTACAATACCTCTAGATTTCCAATTTCAGGTAAATTGAATAAAAACTGCGGTTTCTATAAGCCCAAGAAGTAAAATCGGGAGATCGGTCTATATGGGGGCTATACCAAAATACGGACCGATACTCACAATTTTTGGCACACATATTTGTGGTCCTACAATACTTCTAGATTTCCAATTTCAGATAAATTGAATAAAAACTGCGGTTTCTATAAACCCAAGAAGTAAAATCGGGAGATCGGTCTATATGGGGGCTATACCAAAATATGGACCGATACTCACAATTTTTGGCACACGTATTTGTTGTCCTACAATACCTCTAGATTTCCAATTTCAGGTAAATTGAATAAAAACTGCGTTTTCTATAAGCCCAAGAAGTAAAATCGGGAGATCGGTCTATATGGGGGCTATACCAAAATATGGACCGATACTCACAATTTTTGGCACACGTATTTGTGGTCCTACAATACCTCTAGATTTCAAATTTCAGGTAAATTGAATAAAAACTGCGGTTTCTATAAGCCCAAGAAGTAAAATCGGGAGATCGGTCTATATGGGGGCTATACCAAAACGTGGACCGATACTCACCATTTTTGGCACATCTCTTTATGGGCATAAAATACCTCCAGATTTCAAATTTCAGGCAAATTGGATAAAAACTACGACTTCTATAAGCCCAAGACCCCAAATCGGGAGGTCGGTTTATATGGGGACTATATCAAAACCTGGACCGATATAGCCCATCTTCGAACTTGACCTGCCTGCAGACAAAAGACGAGCTTGTGCAAAATTTCAGCACGATTGCTTCATTATTGAAGTCTGTAGCGTGATTACAACAGACAGACAGACAGACAGACAGACAGACGGACAGACGGACATCGTTATATCGTCTTAGAATTTCTCCCTGATCAAGAATATATATACTTTATATAGTCGGGAATCGATATTTCGATGCGTTACAAACGGAATGACAAACTTATTATACCCCCGTCACCATTCTATGGTGGTGGGTATAAAAACCAATTTTGACAAAAAAAAAAATGTGTTTTTCTTTGTTAGACCGGGCAGTTATCAGCCAACCTGATAGTAAGAAATGTTTTTTTTTTTTTAACAACTAGCGTAACCCGGCCCGCTTCGCTGGGCCTACCGAAGCATATTTTCGTAAACTTAGTCAACCATATCCTTCTATTTGAAAACAAATTCGAAAAGATTTGAACACTTTTTTTAAAGAGTAAATAGGGTCAGAGGAAGTCTGGCACAAAAACTGAAGAACTGGTTTCCACACACGTGTCCCTTGCATTTCAAAAAAAAGTCGGACTACTTGTTTTTTCGTTTATATACAGAAATAGGGCTGTTATGCAGACCGGCTTAACAAACCTCGGGTAGGGGTTGTTCCCTTTCAACCAATTTTTTTGTTTTTTTATACCCACCACCATAAAATGGTGACGGGGGTATAATAAGTTTGTCATTCCGTTTGTAACATTTCGAAATATCGATTTCCGACTATATAAAGTATATATATTCTTGATCAGGGAGAAATTCTAAGACGATATAAGCATGTCCGTCTGTCCGTCTGTCTGTCTGTCTGTCTGTCTGTCTGTCTGTCTGTTGTAATCACGCTACAGCCTTCAATAATGGTGCTATCATCCCGAAATTTGCCACAGATTAGTTTTTTGTTTGCAGGCAGGTCAAGTTCGAAGATGGGCTATATCGGTCTAAGTTTTGATATAGTCCCCATATAAACCGACCTCCCGATTTGGGGTCTTGGGCCTATAAAAACCGTAGTTTTTATCAGATTTGCCTGAAATTGAAAATCTAGAGGTATTTTGGGACCATAAAGAGGTGTGTCGAAAATGGTCCGTATCGGTCCATGTTTTAGTATAGCCCCCATATAGACCGATCTCCCGATTTTGCTTCTTAGGCGTCTAGAAACAGTATTTTCTATCCGATTTGTCTGAAATTGAAAATCTAGAGATATTTTAGGACCATAAGGAAGTGTGTCGAAAATCGTTCGTATCGGTCCATGTTTTGATATAGCCCCCATATAGACCGATCTCCCGATTTTGCTTCTTGGGCGTCTAGAAAATATATTTACCATCCGATTTGCCTGAAATTGGAAATCTAGAGGTGTTATGGGACTATAAAGAGGTGTGTCGAAAATGGTCCATATCGGTCCATGTTTTGGTATAGCCCCCATATAGACCGATCTCCCGATTTTGCTTCTTACGCGTCTAGAAACAGTATTTTCTATCCGATTTGTATGAAATTGAAAATCTAAAGGTATTTTGGGACCATAAAGAGGTGTGTCGAAAATGGTTCGAATCGGTCCAAGTTTTGATATAGCCCCCATATAAACCAACCTCCCGATTTGGAGTCTTGGGCCTATAAAAACCGTAGTTTTTATCCAATTTGCCAGAAATTGGAAATATAGAGGTATTTGAGGACCATAAAAAGGTGTGCCGAAAATGATGCTCATCGGTCCATGTTTTGATATAGCCCCCATAGAGAGTGATTTCCCGATTTTGCTTCTTGGGCTTCTAGAAACTATATTTTCTATCCGATTTTCCTGAAATTGAAAATCTAGAGTTCTTTTGGGACCATAAAAAGGTGTGCCGAAAATGGTGCCCATCGGTCCATGTTTTGGTATAGCCCCCATATACACCGAACTCCCGGCTCTATTTCTTGGGCTTCTAGAATC
This sequence comes from Haematobia irritans, assembly GCF_050003625.1. Taxonomy (NCBI): domain Eukaryota; kingdom Metazoa; phylum Arthropoda; class Insecta; order Diptera; family Muscidae; genus Haematobia; species Haematobia irritans. Next base: position 131,912,760 of record NC_134399.1, on the reverse strand, counting down.
CGTAGTTTTTATCCGATTTGCTGGAAATTAGTAATCTATAATAAAATTATAAATTGTTTTCGTTTATTCAACGATTGTCTCTAAAATTTGTGTCAAAAGAAAACTTTGCTTGTCTAAAATTACGTTTCTCAAAAAAGAATACACTTCTTTCAGGGTATAGCAGGCGCACTGATCATGAAAATTGCTTCAAACTGAAAGTAAAAGTTCCAGATTTTACTCATCGTATTTAAATAAATGCGGAAAAATCTACAGATTTAAGATTTTAAATCAAGGCGTAATTTCAATATATACACGACATGTTTATATTTTCTCTAAAACTCGTAACAAAATTGGTTCTCATAAATCCAGAATCTTATCTGGTCTTCATAGGTAGAATCTTTAAAGTTTGTCTTCGGGAGCTGGCTCGTTTGGAAGAAGATTTGTCATCAAACCCCCTACAATTCTATATATTATCAAGTAACTCACAACGACCAAGAGTTTTCATAATAAACTATTATACTTGATTCATGGTGGTGGGTATTTAAAATTCGGCCCGGCCGAATTTACTGCTGTATATACTTGTTTTTTTTAATTTTTCTGTATTCAAATCATGGGCAATCTTCTATATTTCCTGTGAATTTCAAGCGTGGTTTGTCAAGGGGAGGTATAATTCACCTCAACATACCGTCCAATAAATCGGAAAAAATAAAAGTATTTAAAAATTTACCATATTAACATTTGTTAAAGTATTGGATACGGAGAACATACCTTTCCCTAATATATACCGGAAAATGAAGCACCCAAGTACATCATATTGATTTCATAACCTTCCCCTACGGCCAAATTTCAGCCGAATCGGATGAAATTTTGCGCCTCCAAGAAATTTAATCTCCAAAAGCCTCCCGAGGACAATTCTGGGCATCGGTTTATATGGGGCCTATATATAATTATAGACCGATATGGAAACATTTTAGCATAAATGTTAGAGACAATAGACTATTAAAAACATAATTATAGTCCGATATGGATTAATTTTTTCATGGTTGTTAGATACCATATACTAGTATAGCGTACAAAATTGTAACCGAATCGGACGAAATTTGCTTCTCCAAGAGGCTCCAGAGGTTAAATCTAGGGATCGGTTTATATGGAGGCTATATATAATTATGGACCGATATGGATAAATTTTAGCATGAATATTAGAGACCATAGACTAACACCACCTATCAAATTTCAACCAGATCGGATGAATTTAGTTCCACCAAGAGGTTCCGGAGGTCAAATTTGGGTATCGGTTTATATGAAGGCTATATATAATTATGGATCAATATGGGCCAATTGTTGCATGGTTGTTAGAGACCAGATACTAAAACCACGTACCAAATTTCAACCGGATCGGATGAAATTTTCTACTCCAAGGGGCTCAGGAGTTCAAATCTGGGGACCGGTTTATATGGGGGCTATATATACCCAGCAAAAAAAGCATTGCCAAAAAAGTAGTGAAAATGTTCTTTTTGGATCCGGAAGTGGTGCAAAATTGGCGCAGAAGCGATGAATTTAACATGTGCTTGTCATAGGAGGGATGTCCAACATTTCAAAAGTCCGTTGCACTGAATTTGCATCACTTCTTAAAGTGTAATGCGAATTCAATGTTTTGGTTATGAATTAAAAAATTTTGTGATATTTTAATATTTTGACAAATAAATAAATTTTACAATTTTATATGATTTTTAATGCATTTTCTAATGCTGTCTGGAACGTTCGACATCAAATATTTTCAAAAATGCGTAGTTTTTCTAGAATGGATTTAGCATTTTATACGGCAAAATTTAAATAATTTGTACCATTTTATTAATTCTTAATCTGCTTCTATCTTATTTGAAACAAAACGGAATTAATTTCGCATTAAAAATATGAAAAAATCGAGTTATAAAACAATTGGCTATAATGAACTTCCTGTGCAGTTAAAATAAAGAACATCTTTGGGAGGACATTTTTGGAAGTGCTTTTAAAGTTATGCCTTTAGAAGAACATCCAAATTTTTTTGCTGGGTAATTATGGACCAATATAAATAAATTTCTGCATGTTTGTAAGAGACCATACACTAACACCACGTAACAAATTTCAACCGAATCGGATGAATTTTGCTTCACCAAAGATGTTCCGAAAGTCAAATCTGGAGATCGGTTTATATGGGGGCTATATATAATTATGGTCCGATATGAATAAATTTTTACATGGTTGTTAGAGACCATATACTAACACCACGTACCTAATTTCAACCGGATCGGATGAATTTTGCGCCTTCATGAAGATCCGGAGGTCAAATCTGGGGATCGGTTTATATGGGGGCTATATATAATTATGGACCTATACAGACCAGTTTTAGCCTGAATGTTAGAGACCATAGACTAAAACCACGTACCAAATTTCAACCAGATCGGATGAAAATTGTTCCTCCAAGAGGATCCGCAAGAAAAATATAAGGATCGGTTTATATGGGGGCTATATATAATTATGGACCGATATGGACCAATTTTTGCATGGGTGTTAGAGACCATATACTAACACCACATACCCAATTTCAACCAGATCTGATGAAATTTGCACCTCGTAGAGCGTCCGCAAGCCAAATCTGGGTGTCGGTTTATATGGGGGCTATACGTAAACGTGGTCCGATATGGTCCGATATTTGCAATACCATCCGACCTACATACATAACAACTACTTGTGCAAAGTTTAAAGTCGATAGCTTGTTTGGTTCGGAAGTTAGCGTGATTTCCACAGAAGGACAGACAGGCGGACGGACATAGCTAGATCGGCTCAGAATTTCACAACGACCCAGAATATATATAGTTTATGGGGTCTTAGACCAATATTTCGATGTGTTACAAACGAAATGACAAAGTTAATTTACCCTCCCATCCTATCGTGGAGGGTATAATAAATTGTCGTTTCGGAATTTACACACATTTTACAATTATGCACTGAAAAAAATATTGTCATGAGGTCAAAGATTTCATGTCTTTAAAATACGAATGCAAATTTTGCTTAGCATAGAAGACACATTTCTCTAATATAAAGTTTTTTTCCTTGCCCAAAAGTCGATAAACTTTTCAATGAAGTCATATTATCCTTATAATTAAGCGATTTCACTTAAAAATGGGTATCATAACATGAAAGACAAAATGTTTGGACTAAGGTCAACTTGACTTTAATAATTCAGAAAAATTCTTTAAATTTAGTGAAATTGTCTTTAAATTTGTTGTCTTATTGCATCTTGATTACAAAGCAAAAATTCGTTCAAATATAGGACATGTTTTTCAACACTTTATTTTAAAGAGGTTTTTTACTTGAAACATAGCATAATTTCTACTAGAAGTCGATTCTTAATTTGGAAAATAAAGTTGTCGTTAACTCATTTTTAAAGGAGTTTGAACCATATGAAGCAAAAAAGCTGAAAAGCGAAAAATTACAATTTGCTTCCTAGAAGCAAGTACACAAAACCGAAATTTAAAAGAGAATTGTGTCTTAAAAGTATCCTTACTTGTATTCTTGGCTTCTTTGGCTCGGAATCAATACCAAAATTTTTAATGTAAAGACAAAATCTTTGGAACCGGGCATACTTTTTTTCAGTGTGTGATTCACTTTCTCCATTCAAAAGTTACAGGATTATTTCCTAAAAAAGCGGTTTGGATCTATCATAACTTTATAAATTCTGTCTGTCACCCACGTTTACCAGTTTTTATGTTTATATTGTGTGATGCTAATAAAATAATACGGTCTGCACTGACTCATAACATATATACCTATTCATTCACGTAAACCTCTACCAGTTTATTTGTTAATCATAACTGTCATTAGCAGACGTTTATTCAGAAAATGGTTTGAGAAGCAGGAATTGATTCACCGCATTAAGTGTCCACATGTATATTCTCCCTGAAGCTTAGGAATTTTATTGTTCACGATACCCCATACCATAAGACCTTAATATAACACTACCCATTTGGTTTTATGAAATTTTTTATTCAATTTGCTATATGGTCATTATTTTTATTATGGCGTCAGTGGCATACGATGAAGTTGTTTAGTGATTATAGGACAAAGCATGTGATTGAATTAATTATTCAAGTCAAAAAAACAATGATTTTATCTACTAATAGAAATTAAGGATTGTAATGAGAATCCAAATGCCGAATTCTCGATTGTCTCAGAAAGTTTACTTTCGAAAGTAAATTTTTCGAAGTTCCGACAGAAATTCTGGACTAAATCACCAGAAGAAACACTAGATATGTTACTGGATACACATTTTCTATAATATGAGATAAACAGGACACCATATCACGGTTGCCACAGTTGGTAGAATTCTACAATAACTGGTATATTTTTTCTGTTTCGTAGATTGGTATAACTGCTTATAGTAGATTTTCTAAAGAAATCAAATTTTGCCAACTCTTTCTATAGAAATAAAATTGTGACAAAATTTTCTATAGAAATAAAATTTTGACAAAATTTTCTATAGAAATAAAATTTTGACAAAATTTTCTATAGAAATAAAATTTTGACAAAATTTTGACAAAATTTTCTATAGAAATAAAATTTTGACAAAATTTTCTATAGAAATAAAATTTGACAAAATTTTCTTTAGAAATAAAATTTTGACAAAATTTTACTATAAAAATAAAATTTTGACAAAATTTTCTATAAAAATAAAATGTTGACAACATTTTACTATAAAAATTAAATTATGATAAATTTTTCCAAAACAACAAAATTTTTTATAAAAATAAAATTTTAACAAAAATAAAATTCTAACAAAATATTCTATAAAAATAAAATTTTGACAAAATTTTCAATAAAAATGAAATTTGAAAAAAAAAATCAGGGGAACTAAATTTTTGACAAAATTTTTTATAGAAATAAAATTTTGACATTTTCTATAGAACTACAATTTTGAGAAAATTTTTCTAAAAAAATAAAATTTTGACAAAATTTTCTACAGAAATAAAATTTTGACAAAATTTTCTATAAAAATAAAATGTTGACTAAATGTTTCTATAGAAATACAATATTGAGAAAATATTTCTATAGAATTACAATTTTGAGAATTTTTTTCTATAAAAATAAAATTTTCACAAAATTTTCTATAGAAATAAAAATTTCTATAAAAATAAATTTTTGAAAAAATTTTCTATAATAATAATTTTTGACAACATTTTCTATAAAAATAAAATTTTGAGAAAATTTTTCTATAAAAATAAAATTTTGAGAAAATTTTTCTATAAAAATAAAATTTTGAGAAAATTTTCTATAGAAATAAAAACTTGACAAAATTTTCTATAAAAATAAATTTTTGACAAAATTTTCTATAAAAATAAAATTTTGACAAAATTTTCTACAAAAATACAATGTTGACAAATTTTCCCCTAAAAATAAAATTTTGACAAAATTATCTATAAAAATAAAATTTTGACAAAATTTTACTACAAAAATAAAATTATGCTAACAACAACATTTTTTATAAAAATAAAATTTTAACAAAGTATTCTATAAAAATAAAATTTTGACAAAATTTTCAATAAAAATGAAATTTGAAAACAAAATCAGGGGAAATAAATTTTTGACAAAATTTTCTACAGAAATAAAATTTTGACAAAATTTTCTATAGAAATAAAATTTTGACAAAATTTTCTATAGAAATAAAATTCTGACAAAACTTTCTATAGAAATAAAATTTTGACAAAATTTTCTTTAGAAATACAATTTTGAAAAAATTTTCTTTAGAAATAAAATTTTGACAAAATTTTCTACAGAAATAAAAATTTGACAAAATTTTCTACAGCAATAAAATTTTGACAAAATTTTCTTTAGAAATAAAATTTTGACAAAACTTTCTATAGAAATAAAATGTTGACAACATTTTGATAACATCTTCTATATAAAATTTTGACAAACTTTTCTATAGAAATAAAATTTTGACACAATTTTCTTAGAAAAAAAATTTTTTGACAATATTTGCTATAGAAAACAGAATTTTCTATAGAAAAAAAAAGGTTGACAAAATTTTCTATAGAAATAAAGTTTTTTTTTTTTTAATTTAGCATAGAAATAAAATGTTGACAAAATTTTCTACAGAAATAAAATTTTGAAAAAATTTTCTATAGAAATAAAATTTTGACAAAATTTTCTATAGAAATAAAATTTTGACAAAATTTTCTATAGAAATAAAATTTTGACAAAATTTTCTATAGAAATGAAATGTTGACAACATTTTGATAACATCTTCTACATAAAATTTTGACAAAATTTTCTATAGAAATAAAATTTTGATAACATCTTCTATAGAAATAGAATTTTAACAAAATTTTCTATAGAAATAAAATTTTGACAGACTTTTCTATAGAAATAGAAATAAAGTTTCGACAAAATTTTCTATAGAAATAAAATTTTGATAACATCTTCTTTAGAACTAAAATTTTGACAAAATTTTCTTTAGAACTAAAATTTTGACAAAATTTTCTTTAGAAATAAAATTTTGACAAAATTTTCTACAGAAATAACATTTTGACAAAATTTTCTACAGCAATAAAATTTTGACAAAATTTTCTGTAGAAACAAACTTTTGACAAAATTTTCTATAGAAATAAAATTGTGACAAAATTTTCTATAGAAATAAAATTTTGACAAAATTTTCTATAGAAATAAAATTTTGACAAAATTTTCTATAGTAATAAAATATTGACAAAATTTTCTATAGAAATAACATTTTGACAAAATGTTTCTACAAAAATAAAATTTTGAGAAATTTTTCTATAGGAATAAAAATTTGACAAAATTTTCTATAAAAATAAATTTTTGACAAAATTTTCTGTAAAAATAAATGTTGACAAATTTTCCCCTAAAAATAAAATTTTGACAAAATTTTCTATAAAAATAAAATTTTGACAAAATTTACCATAAAAATTAAATTATGATAAATTTTTCTAAAACAACAAAAATTTTTATACAAATAAAATTTTAACAAAATATTCTATAAAAATAAAATGTTGACAAAATTTTCAATAAAAATGAAATTGGAAAAAAAAATCAGGGGAAATAAATTTTTGACAAAATTTTCTATGGAAATAAAATTTTCTATAGAAATACAATTTTGAGAAAATTTTTCTATGAAAAAAAAATTTTGACAAAATTTTCTATAGAAATAAAATTTTAACAAAATGTTTCTATAGAAATACAATATTGAGAAAATTTTTCTATAAAAATAAAATTTTGAGAAAATTTTTCTATAACAATAAAATTTTGAGAAAATTTTCTATAGAAATAAAATTTTGACAATATTTTCTATAAAAATAAATTTTTGACAAAATTTTCTAAACAATAATATTCTGACAAAATTTTCTAGAGAAATGCAATTTTAACAAAATGTTTCTATAGAATTACAATTTTGAGAAAATTTTTCTATAAAAATAAAATTTTGAGAAAATTTTCTATAGAAATAAAATGTTGACAAAATTTTCTATAGAAATAAAATTTTGACAAATATTTCTATAAAAATAAAATTTTGACAAACTTTACTATAAAAATTAAATTGTGATACATTTTTATATAAAAACAAAATTTTCTATAAAAATAAATTTTTGACAAAATTTTTTATAAAAATAACATTTTGAGAAAATTTTCAATAAAAATGAAATTTGACAACAAAAAATTCGCGGGAATAAATTTTTGACAAAATTTTCTAAAGAAATAAAAATTTGACAAAATTGTGTATAGAAATACAATTTTAACGAAATTTTCCATAGAAATAAAATTATGATTTTGTTAAATTTGGTAAAAATTTCTTCATATTTGGTTAGATTATTTTTGGCACGAGTAGCAATCGTGGTATAGATCCGAAAGGTTTTTTAACCTTTCCTGACCTACATTTTTGAATATTTTTTTTATTTTTATACTCCTCTATTACAGACTCCTTTATATTAAACCATCAAGAACTAAAGAGGCTTATGTAGGTATTTATTCTGCCTTTTTTACTAACATGGACACCATATGGGCTAACATACATCCGAAATAGATTGATCGATTTGACTGGATTTGCAATTTTGACTTAAAATCGAATTGAGTATTCCTAAAGTCGATTAGTCGATCTGACTTCAATTTCAACAAAAAAGTCGATTAATCGATTGTGCAGTTTACAAAAAGATGACATCGAATTATTGACAGAAAATTAATGGCAGTAGTTTTATACCTTCCACTATAGGAGTATATAGATGGTAGGTATAATAAGTTTACCATTCCGTTAGTACACCAAAAAAAAAGCATTCCCGTTTCCAAAGATTTCGTCTTTACACTAATTATTTTGATCCTGAGCCAAAGAAGCGGAGAATTGAAGTAAGGACTTTGTTCTATAGTCAAGTTAAAATATCGACTTTTGGATAACGAAAACACTTTATATACGAGAAAAGCGTCTTCTATTCACTTTCGTAACTATTTTAAGGACAAAAAATCTTTGGACTCACGACATTTATTTTCAGTCTAAGTAGTATTATTTCATATCGGATTAAAATTTCTTTCAATGTACTGTATGCCAAAGTTTAATGTCCACCAAAAAGGTTTTCAACTATCACAAAACAAACTCTAAATAAAATGAATTTATTTTAAATTCAATTAAAATTTCCATATTGTTACAAAAACTTCAGACGGGAGCATTGTCAATATTCCTAACCTCGCACAACATTTACATTCATCGTTTGGTCATATTCAAGGCTTCATAGCAATCGGTGTCATTGCCTTTCAAACCAATGTTATGATAACAGGCATTACCATTGCCTCAGGAGTTCATTGTTCCTAAAATAGGACAAAAGTTCTATAGGGAAGAGTATGGATGGATGTGACGAGAAAATTCAAGTTTCAAGTTCAATGCCTTCATTTTTATGGCTATCGTTGAACTCTTTTCTATTTTTTTTTTTTTTTGGCAGCAAATGTGAAAGTTATGCTAACAATCCAATGACCAAACAATGCGAGCGTTTATGTGAACATGCAGTCATTGGCCTTTGACTGAAATATAATCATCAGCTGCAAAATCTGTTCATCAAAATTTATGACCAGTAAAATTTGAGTATTTCAGTATAATTAAGACGAAACAGAAATAGGTTCTCTATTAGAGGTGTGCGCGTGAGGGATTTTTCACGCACACTCACGCACGCTCACAAATTCAAAATGTCATTAACGCACGATCACGCACGCCTTTTTTAGAATTGCTCACGCTCACGCACGCTCACGAATGAATTCGTAACATTCACGCACGATCACGCACGCCCGTTTTTGAATTGCTCACACTCACGCACGCTCACGAATGAATTCGTAATATTCACGCACGATCACGCACGCCCGTTTTTGAATTGCTCACACTCACGCACGCTCACGAATGAATTCGTAACATTCACGCACGAAGGTTTTTATTGATTCACGCTCACGCACGTTCACGAACCAAAATCCTGCAAAGATAAACACTCACGATTGCAGAATAGTGACTACCGCACGCTCACGACGGGAAATATCAACTCACGAACAACAAACTTATTCACGCACACTCACGATTCGAAAAAAAACTACTCACGCACGTTCACGAACAATGAACGTACTTCCACACACCCACGATTCATAAAAAACTATTCACTCAAGCTCACGATGTAAAATGCAACTCACGCACATTCACGACATACGAAACTTACTCACGCACACTCACGATTCATAAAAACTATTCACGCACGCTCACGATGTAAAATGCAACTCACGCACATTCACGATTCATAAAAACTATTCACGCACGCTCACGATGTAAAATCAACTCACGCTCGTTCACGACTATTATACTTACAAAACAAACGAAAAAATGTAATTCACGAATGAGTACGAACTTAAAAACTTACTCACTCTCGCTTGTGATACAAATGAGCTACCCACACAAATTCGCCAAAATATTTCTAATTAAAAATCTGAAGTTGAAGACGTACTCAATTAAAAAATTAACAGATACAATTAACATTTTAATCAAATCAAAATATAAACTCAATTAAAATTTTAATTGATTTTGTCCGAAAAACTTAATTAATTTTTAATTGAGGCAATCAATGATTTATAGTGTTATTGTTTACTTATTTTATTTTTTATTATATTATAATTACATATATTATAATTATACCATATAGAATTATTTTTTCAGATCTAAGCCAAAATTTAATGAACCAATGAAACCAATTATTTCCGAAAATTGTTCATTTTATATTTGGAAGTAGGTTTTCAATTTAAAAATGTAAAAATGTTCAATCATTATCTTAGTTGGCTTTATTATTTATTTTGATTAACAAGTTAATTTTATAAGTTAATTAATTAATTGATTACGTTTTCAATTCCAATCAACTTTTCAATTGGAAATATTTTACTGATATTTTTTCGTGTAAAGAAAAAATCCAACTATAATATAATCAGAAAGCACATAAGAAAGTGTAAACTCTTGTAAAGTTACCATAAATTATTTCATCGAAGAAACCAATAATTATAAATAAATAAACAATACAATAAATAATTATTGCCTCAATTAAAAAATTAAGTTTCGACCACAACCAATTAAGTAATTCATTGAAAGTGCCGGAAGAAATCAATTATTGTTTAATCAAATAAGGCTTCTTGTTTCTTATTAATTCTGTGATTGATATCTAATCTGTGGCAATATCTAAAAATAAAATGCTGCTTATGTTTAAAAATGTAGTCAAAGATCATATAATACATGAAATTATAATTCTACATGAAACAATTGACTTCGTTATAAAGAATAGCGATAGATAGGGCTTTTTTTGCTGTAGAAAATGTCTTGAATACATAGAAAAAAATCTTTCGTCCGAATGGTTGTCCTCGATATATCTAGCAAGTAAACCAGGCCCAAAATTACGTTAAATTGTGTGTGTTGTTGCATTCTCCCTAAATCATACCATTCAAAACAGATCATATTACTAGTGCGGTTTAAATGGGAGCTATATATAACTAAGGACCCATATGGAAATTTGCTCTTCCGGAAGCCAAATATGGGGGCCCATTTGTAATATCATCCACCTACATAAATAACAACTACTTATACCAAGTTTTATATCGATAGCTTGTTTCGTTCGGAAATTAGGTTTCAACATGCGGACCGGCATCGCTAGATCGAGTTTCACCACGACCCAGAATATTATTCTGTATGAGAACAGTATTTCAATGGAATGACGACGTCAGTTATACCCCAACACATTATTCAGAATTTTTCGATATAAAAATGAAAGCAGTATCGATACTGGACATTTTGCTTAATATGCGTCATATATTTCAAATAGTTCATTGAGTACACTATGTTCATAGGATTTAAAATTTAACCCCATGAAACTACATACATGTTAAAAATTTTAGTAAAATATACTTGAGTAACGGCCATTTTCATGTAGCTTCGTTAGGCTTTAACTGCCAGTTAACAGAAAGTAAATCCCAAATATCTTTTCTCCGGTTAACTTTAACTGAAAAATTTTCGGCAGTTAAGTTCCTAACTGGCATTTGGAATATATAGGCAAGATGACAGCTATTTCCATGATACGGTTTAAAAGTTCGTTAGTTAACGGAACACTAACTGAGCTTCATGAAAATGGGCGTAAATCTTACTTTTTAAAGCTAATTATTAAAAAATAAATTTTAGCTGCGAAACATGAATAATGAAAATGTTGTTTTTAATAAAATCTAGTATGAAGTCCAATACAATTTCTAATTTTTAGTATTTCAGATATTTCATACATACTTTTTATCGTGAGCAAGACATTTTTGTAGATATCAAATTTGTCGTGAGCGTGAATAGGTTCGTGAACGTGTCATTTCTCGTGAGGCTGAATTAATTCGTGAATGTGAATTTTTTCGTGAACGTGAATTTCATCGTGAGCGTGAATTTTTCGGGAACGTGAATTTTCTCGTGAGAGTGAATTTTTCGTGAACGTGAATGTCATCGTGAGTGTGAAGTTTTCGTGAATGTGAATTTCTTCGTGAGCGTGAATTTTGTCGTGAGCGTGAATTTTTCGTGAATGTGAATTTTGTCGTGAACGTGAATTTTGTCGTGAGCGTGATTTTGAAAAAAATTTACTCACGCACATTCACGAACAGAATTTGATGTTCACGCACGATCACGCACGACACATTTTTGTTCAGTCCCATTCACGCACATTCACGTTATTTGGTCAAAAATTCATTCACAAATCACGTGACTCACGCGTGAATCACGCGTGTCACGAAAACTTCGTGTCACGCGCACACCTATATTCTCTATGTGCTTTTACATCTTGAATATTTGACTATACAATTTTGTCGAAATTTTATTTCTATAGAAAATTTTGTCAAATTTTTATTTCTATAGAACATTTTGTCAAAATGTTATTTCTATAGAAATTTTGTCAAAATTTTGTTGCTATAGAAAATTTTGTCAAAATTTTATTTCTATAGAAAATTTTGTCAAAATTTTATTTTAATAGGATTTTTTTTTTTTTTTTGCAAAATTTCATTTCTATAGATTTTTTTTAAAAACTTTATTTTTATACCCACCACCATAGAATGGTGACGGGGGTATAATAAGTTTGTCATTCCGTTTGTAACACATCGAAATATCGATTTCCGACTATATAAAGTATATATATTCTTGATCAGGGAGAAATTCTAAGACAATATAACGATGTCCGTCTGTCTGTCTGTTGTAATCACGCTACAGTCTTCAATAATGAAGCAATCGTGCTGAAATTCTGCACAAACTCTTCTTTTGTCTGCAGGCAGGTCAAGTTCGAAGATGGGCCATATCGGTCCAGGAAAATTTTGTCAAAATTTTATTTCTATAGAAAATTTTGTGAATTTTTTTTCTATAGAAAATATTGTCAACATGTTATTTCTGTAGAAAATTTTGTCAACATTTCCTTTCTATAGATAATTTTGTCAATATTTCATTTCTATAGAAAATTTTGTCAACATTTTTTTTTTTCTATAGAAAATTTTATCAACATTTTATTTCTATCCAAATTTTTGTCAAAACTTTATTTCTATAGAAATTGTTTTGTCAAAATTGTATTTCTATAGAAAATTTTCTCAAAATTTTATTTCCATAGAAAATTTTGGCAAAATTTTATTACTAATTTTTTTAAAATTTTATTTCTATAGAAAATTTTGTCAAAAGTTTATTTCTACAGCAAATTTTTGTCACAATATTATTTCTATAGAAAATTTTGTCAAAATTTTATTTCTATAGAAAATTTTATTTCTATAGAAATTTCGTCCAAATTTTATTTCAACAGAAAATTTTGTCAAAATTTTATTTCTACAGAAAATTTTGTCAAAATTTGATTTCCATAGAAAATTTTGTCCAAATTGTATTTCTATAGAAAATTGTTTCAAGATTTTATTTCTATAGAAAATTTTGTCAAAATTTTAGTTCTAAAGAACATTTTGTCAACATTTTATTTCTATAGAAAATTTCGTCAAAATTTTATTTCTATAGAAGATTTTGTCGAAATTTTATTTCTATAGAAGTAAACTTTTGACAAAATTTTCTATAGAAATAAAATTTTAAAAAAATTAGTAATAAAATTTTTGCCAAAATTTTCTATGGAAATAAAATTTTGAGAAAATTTTCTATAGAAATACAATTTTGTCAAAATTTTATTTCTATAGAAAATTTTTTCAACATTTTATTTCTATAGAAAATGTTGTCAAAATTTTATTTCTATAGAAAATTTTGTCAAAATATTATTTCTATAGAAAATTTTGTCAAAATTTTGTTTATATAGAAATTTTTGCAAACATGTTACTTCTATAGAAAATTTTATTTCTATAGTAATTTTGTCAAAATTTTATTTCTGAAGAAATTTTGTCAAAATTTTATTACTATAGAAAATTTTGTCGAAATTTTATTTCTATAGAAAATTTTGTCAAAATTTTATTTATATAGGAAATTAGCGACAAGTTTTGGGTGTATAAATATCTCTTGAATTGTAAATCTGTCGAATTTTAATTTTTGTACGATTTAGCTTGCACCAACAAGGAAGAACTTACTCAAAATGGACTTTGATGGTATGACCCAATACGAAGACTACAACTTTTAAAGATGTTGAATTTATAGAAAATTTTGTCAAAATTTTATTTCTATAGAAATTTTTTTCAAAATGTTATTTCTATAGAATTTTTTTTTTCAAAATTTTATTTCTAACGACAATTTTGTAAACAGTTTATTTCTAAAGAAAATTGGTAAACAGTTTATTTCTATAGAAAATAATTTCAAAATTTTACTTCTATAGAAAATTTTTTCAAAATTTGGTTCTATAGAAAATTTTGTAAAAATTTCATTTCTATATAAATGGTGTCAAAATTTTCTTTCTATAGAAAATGTTGTCAAAATTGTATTTTTATAGAAAATTTTGTCAAAATTTTATTTCTATAGAAAATTTTGTCAACAGTTTACTTCCATAGAAAATTTTGTCAAAATTTTATTTCTATAGAAAATTTTGTCAACAGTTTATTTCTATAGAAAATTGTATCGAAATGTTATTTCTATAGTAATTTTTTGCCAAAATTTTATTTCTATAGAAAATTATGCCAATTTTTTATTTCTATAGAAAATTTTGTTAAAATTCTATTTCTATAGAAAATTTTGTCAAAATTTTATTTATATAGAAATTTTTTGTCAAAATTTTATTTCTATAGAAAATTTTTTCAAAATTTTATTTCCATAAAAAATTTTGTCAAAATTTTATTTCTATAGAAAATTGTGTCAATATTTTATTTCTATAGCAAATTTTGTCACAATTTTATGTCTATAGAAAATTTTGTCAAAATTTTATTTCTATAGCAAATTTTGTCACAATTTTATTTCTATAGAAAATATTGTTAAAATTTTATTTCTATAGAAAATTGGGTCAAAATTTTATTTCTATAGAAAATTGGGGCAAAATTTTATTTCTATAGAAAATTTTTTGTCAAAATTTTATTTCTATAGAAAATTTTGTCAAATTTTATTTCTATAAAAAATTTTGTCAAAATGTTATTTCTATAGAAATTTTTGTCAAAATTCTATTTCTATAGAAAATTTTGTCACAATTTTATTTCTATAGAAAATTTAGTAAAAATTTTAGTTCTATAGAAAATTTTGTCAAAACTTTATTTCTATAGCAAATTTTGTCAACAGTTTATTTCTATAGAAAATTTTGTCGAAATTTTATTTCTATAGAAATTTTTTGTCAAAATTTTATTTCTATACAAAATTTTGTCAAAATTTTAGTTCTATAGAAAAGTTTGTCAAAATTTTATTTCTATATAAATGGTGTCAACATTTTCTTTCTATAGAAAATTTTGTCAAAATTTTATTTTTATAGAAAATTTTGTCAAAATTTTATTTCTATAGAAAATTTTGTCAAAATTTTATTTCTACAGAAAATTTTGTAAAAATTTTATTTCTATATAAATGGTGTCAACATTTTCTTTCTATAGAAAATGTTGTCAAAATTTTATTTTTATAGAAAATTTTGTCAAAATTTTATTTCTATAGAAAATTTGGCAACAGTTTATTTCTCTAGAAAATTTTCTCAAAATGATATTTCTATAGAAATTTTTTTGTCAAAATTTTATTTCTATAGAAAATTTTGTCAAAATTTTATTTCCATAGAAATTTTCGTCAAAATTTTATTTCTATAGAAAATTTTGTAAATATGATATATCTATAGAAAATTTTATCAAAAATTTTATTCTTTAAAAAATTTTGTTCAAAATTTATTTCTATAAAAAATTTTGTCAAAATGTTATTTTATAGATATTTTTTGTCAAAATTTTATTGTTTTGTCAAAATTGTATTTCTATATTTTTTAAAAAAAATTTTTCAAAATTTTATTTGTATAGAAAATTTTGTCAAAATTCTATTTCTATAGAAAATTTTGGCACCATTTTATTTCTATAGAAAATTTTGTCAAAACTTTATTTCTATAGCAAATTTTGTCAAAATTTTATTTCTATTTTGTCAAAATTTTATTTCTTTTTTTTCTCAATTTTTTTTTTTCTATAGAAAATTTTGTCAATCTAATCTACCATTTTTGGGGGAATTCTACGAACTATGACAACCGTGATTGGGAATGGGTTCCTGTTTACACAACCATCAAAACCAACCATGTGTGAAAACTACCTATGTTCTTTGGTGGGAGTACATTTGAGCATTTTTATATAAACGTGGTGATAATGCCATTGTCGATAGAGAATCGGTTTATCAGACTCGATAAACTCATTGTGGATTCTTGCATGTGTGTGTATGTTTGGCTGCGTAGGTGGGATATTGTCTCGTCGTTTTATTCTGAGGTCGATATGCTCATCTCTCTCACACACACACACTCGTACATGCAGCGCATTTCAGTGTTGCCAGGTAATTTTTGATTCTTCCCCCCAAATCTTAAGAAAAAAAACCCCCTAAATTGGTCTAGACTTTTTTCAAAAACCCCCAAAAAATTAAAGAATTTTAATA
Source organism: Haematobia irritans (assembly GCF_050003625.1). Taxonomy (NCBI): domain Eukaryota; kingdom Metazoa; phylum Arthropoda; class Insecta; order Diptera; family Muscidae; genus Haematobia; species Haematobia irritans. The sequence goes on along the minus strand of NC_134399.1, from coordinate 131,896,226 downwards.
AGTCAAAAAGGTGTCCCAAATTTCGTTAAAAAATCCTGCAGTGATACACTTTACAAATTAAATTTAACACAAATATATATACTGAAGGATTTTTTTCTGAAGAACAAAATTTCTTTTGAAGTAAATAAAAATCAGTAGATAACATCATTATACCACTTTTCACAAATTCGGTTTTTTTTTGTCTAAAATTTCGTTCCTGAGGAAAGTAATTTTTCTATGGGTATAATAATAAAATATATATCAATATAAAGAACAGACAAAACAATATAATTCAATGTATAAATCTTTCAAATCAAATTAATGAAAACAACGGCTTATAAAATATAAATAATAGAAATAAAAAATAAACAAAAATTAAAGTTCAGTAAATATATACATTATTCGCCACAATTGTAGGCGTGAAATTATGAGACCAATAATTTAATGTTACAATACCATTTCTTAATTTGTTTTTAATTGCATCAACTATTAAAAATGCCCTTTCAACAGATGCGTTTAAAACAGAATGTCATTGATTAACATACTTGCTTGTATTTAAGAACATGGGTTGACTTCCCTCATTTTTTTCAAAATTCATGCCAGAATTGTTCTAAATTTTGTTGAGAATTGCTCCACTTTATAGGGTCTAAAATAATTTTTTACCCCCAAAAATCCCCCCAAATAAATGTTACTCCTAAAAATCCCCCTAAACGTGTAAAAAACCCCTAAATTTGGGGGAAAACCCCCCAACCTGGCAACACTGGCGCATTTAGACAATTTTGGGCATTGGTGATGACACACAAGCAACGAGGACAAATTCTAACCATTGACCTTAAACCGGGGCCAGACAGCAGAGTTCATTGTCGACTAGTGTGTTATGTTCATGCTCCAAATGTCCTAACCAATAAAAAGACCAATGTCATAGCGGAACATTGTAGAGATTTCAGATTTTGTTCGTATAAAGAATGTAGATATATATGTGTGTGAGAGAGGGTAAATTGCAAAGAGTAGGTTTTGCGTGTGTGGCCTAGAGGTATTATGTTTTGGTCATGAAAGAATGATTCTATTTTACTTCGCAAATTTGTTACAGATTTTTGTTGTAGTTCGTCTGCATTTGATTGTGCAATTTTCTTGTTTTTGCTACAAAGAGTAGGTGTCCATGGTCAATTTTGTACCTTGAACTTGTTAGATGGGAGGCCATCCAACATGAATGGTATCGACTGAAGTTCAACGATCTATAGCAAATTCTTATTTTCTTTCAAGGATATTTATGATACCCTAAAGGCGTGGTATTGCTAGCATACAACATTTGTGTATCATACTGTATTAATTACAGGTGCTGATAGATGGAAGCAGGTAAGGAAAATTTTTTATATTTTTCAAATATATGGTGGAGATGTTTTTAAAGGGTTTCAATACAAATTTAAAATGTCCATAAATTTGTTTAGTTTTGAATATCTTCACAGACCAAGGATACATTGCTTTTTATAACCTCAACCATAGGGAGGGACTCAGACCCCACATTGAAAAAATATTGTTTTGAGGCCAAATATTTCATGTTCTTAATAGACGAATGCGAATGTGCTTAGCATAGTAGACGCATTTCTCTGATATAAAGTTTCTTTCCTTATCCAAAAGTCGATAAACTTGAATGAAGTCGTTTTGTACTTATAGTTAATGATTAGACTTAAAACTAGGTATAGTTACATGAACGATAATGTTGTTTGACTAAGATCGAAAATTTCTTCAAAATTAATGAACTCGTTTTTAAATTTGTTGACTTTTTGTATCTTGACTACAAAGCAAAAAAGCGTTCAAAAATAGGAAACTTTTTTCAATAATTTATTCTAAAGACGTTTTTTACTTGAAACTTGCTATAATTTCTACTTGAAATCGCGCCTGAATTTGGGAATTTAAGTTGCCACTAAGACGTCTTTAAAGGGCTTTCATAGCACATGAAGAAAAAAGCTGGAGGAACGAATAAATTAAAATTTGTTTCGTAGACTCAAGTGCACAAAACTCAAATTTAAAAGATAATTCTGTCCTTACTTCAATTCTCCGCTTCTTTGGCTCGGAATCAATACCAAAATCATTTGTGTAAGGACAAAATCTTTGGAACAGGGCATATTTTTTTTCAGTGCATAATGTATATACATTCTTGGCCGTGGTCAAATTCTGAGTCGATCTATCTATGTCCATCCTTCCGTCTTGCAACTTTGAATACGTAGTTGATGATTGATGTAGGTGGGATGCAAATGGGTCATATCGGACCACATTTAGGTAGAACCCCCATCTCATCCGATCCTTTTAAAATTTGGTACGTAATGTTAGTATATGAAAAGATTGGTCCATATCGGTCTATAATTATAGATATATTTGACCTTAGGTATAGCAAATCAAATGGCGCCCGAGCAGGGACAAAGTTCCGAATCGCACTGCGGAAAATCTACAACAACCGCCACCGAGGGAGAACCGAGTCCAATTTTTGACATCTCTCTGAATTACGAATTATTCTTCCAGATCTTTGTCGAAATTGTGGAATGACGATCGATGGCCATACTGCCGAGTACCTAAGAAAGCAGCTTGCTGTAGTTAAAACAAGTATATACGGCCGTAAGTTCGGCCAGGCCGAATCTTATGTACCCTCCACCATGGATTGCGTAGGAACTTCTACTAAAGGCTGTCATCCACAATCGAATTACTTGGGTTGCGATAACACTTGCCGATGGCAAGGTATCGTAAAACTTTTTAACACTGTCTTCTAAATTGTAAGTTAGCCCATACGGGGTATATATTAAACAAAAAAAGGCCGATTAAATACGTATATAATCTAGTTTGACAAAATTTTCTATAGAAATAAAATTTTGACAAAATTTTCTATAGAAATGAAACCTTGACAAAATTTTCTATAGAAATAAAATTTTGACAAAATTTTTTATAGAAATAAAAATTTGACAAAATTTTCTATAGAAATAAAAACTTGACAAAATTTTCTATAGAAATAAAATGTTGACAAAATTTTCTATGGAAGTAAAATGTTGACAAAATTTTCTATAGCAATACAATTTTGACAAAAATTTCTATAGAAATAAAATGTTGACAAAATTTTGTATAGAAATGAAATTTTGACAAAATTTTGTATAGAAATAAAATGTTGACAAAATTAAAATAATAAATAAATAAATTTTTTACAAAATTTTCTATAGAAATAAAATTTTGACAAACATTTCTATAGAAATAAACTTTTGATAAAATTTTCTATAGAAATGAAATTTTAACAAAACTTTCTATAGTAATAAAATTTGACAAAATTTTCTATGGAAATAAAGTTTTGGTAGATTACAAAATTTTCTATAGAAATAAAATTTTGACAAAATTTTCTATGGAAATAAAATTTTGACAAACATTTGTATAGAAATAAACTTTTGACAAAACTTTCTATAGAAATGAAATTTTGACAAAACTTTCTATAGTAATAAAATTTGACAAAATTTCCTATGGAAATAAAGTTTTGGTAGATTGTTTTTGGCGATATGGACCAATTTTTATGTAATAAGTCATCGGCTATATATAACTAAAGACCGATATGGACCAATATTTACATGGCTGTTAGAGGCCATATATTGACAAAATGTACCAAATTTCAACCGTATCGGATGACTTTTGCTCCTCCAAGAGGTTCCGGACGTCAAATCTGGGGACGGTTTATATGGGAACTATATATAATTATGGACCGATATGGACCAATTTTTGCATGGTTGTTAGAGACCATATACTAGCACCATGTACCAAATTTCAACTGGATCGGATGAATTTTGCTCTTCCAAGAGGCTCCGGAGGTCAAATCTGGGGATCGGTTTATATGGGGGCTATATATAATTATGGACCGATATGGACCAATTTTTGCATGGTTATTAGAGGCCGTAAACTAACATCAGGTACCAAATTTCAACCGGATCGGATGAATTTTGCCCCTCCAAGAGGCTCCGGAGGTCAAATCTGGGGATCGGTTTATATGGGGGCTATATATAATTATGAACCGATATGGACCAATTTTTGCATGGTTGTTAAAAACCGTATACTAAGACCACGTACTAAATTTAAACCGGATCGGATGAATTTTGCTCCTCCAAGAGGCTCCGGTGGTCAAATCTGGGGATCGGTTTATATGGGAGCTATATATAATTATGGACCGATATGGACCAATTTTTGCATGGTTGTTAGAGGCCGTATACTAACATCAGGTACCAAATTTCAACCGGATCGGATGAATTTTGCCCCTCCAAAAGTCTCCGGAGGTCAAATCTGGGGATCGGTTTATATGGGGGCTATATATATTTATGGACCGATATGGACCAATTTTTGCATGGTTGTTAGAGACCGTATACTAAGACCACGTACCAAATTTCAACCGGATCGGATGAATTTTGCTGCTCCGGGAGGCTCCCCAAGCCAAATTTGGGGATCGGTTTATATGGGGGGCTATACGTAAACGTGGTCCGATATGGCCCATTTTCAATACCATCCGACCTACATCAATAACAACTACTTGTGCCAAGTTTCAAGTCGATAGCTTGTTTCGTTCGGAAGTTAGCGTGATTTCCACAGACGGACGGACAGCCGGACAGACGGACGGACGGACAGACGGACAGACGGACGGACGGACATGCTTAGATCGACTCAGAATTTCACCACGACCCAGAATATATATACTTTATGGGGTCTTAGAGCAATATTTCGATGTGTTACAAACGGAATGACAAAGTTAATATACCCCCATCCTATGGTGGAGGGTATAAAAAGGACAACAAAGTCGTCGGAAAATTTTCTTCGCGATCTTGAGAATGAATTAAGAATTATTATTCGTCCAGATCTATGTCGAAATTGTGGAATGACCATCGATGGCTGTACTGCCGAGTACCTAAGAAAGCAACTACCTGTAGTTAAAAAAAGGGCAACAAAGTCGTCGGAAAATTTTCTTCGTGATCTTGAGAATGAATTAAGAGCTGAGGGAAAGACCGTCGTCACCACTGCATCATTGAAATCTTTCGGCAGACCAAGGCCATGCGATAATCCGCACTGTGAAATTATATCCACAGTCCAAAAATGGACCTCAAGTTTTACGGCCACAGAGACTTTTACGAATTGAAAATTTGAAGTTGAAATTTGATACGTGATGTTAGTTTATGGACGTAGCGGTTGATGCGTTCAGAATGCATGATTCGGAGATACATCATTCAGAGTGGCAAAAGTGATTCGATTTCCATTGATTGAAACACATGCAAGTATCTAGATCTTAATGGTGAATAATTTCAAAAACACTAAAGCATTTTTTATACCCTCCACCAAAGGATGGGGGTATATTAACTTTGTCAATCCGTTTGTAACACATCGAAATATTGCTCTAAGACCCCATAAAGTATATACATTCTGGGTCGTGGTGAAATTCTGAGTCGATCAAAGCATGTCCGTCCGTCTGTTGAAATCACGCTAACTTCCGAACGAAACAAGCTATCGACTTGAAACTTGGCACAAGTAGTTGTTATTGAGATAGGTTGGATGGTATTGCAATATTGCCATATCGGTACACTTTTACGTATAGCCCCCATATAAACGGACTCCCAAATTTGGCTTGCGGAGATTCTAAGAGAAGCCAATTTCATCCGATCCGTTTGAAATTTGGTACATGGTGTCAGCATATGATCTCTAACAACCATGCAAAAAGTGGTCCACATCGGTCCATAATTATATATAGCCCCCATATAAACCGATCCCCTGATTTGGCTTGCGGAGTCTCTAAAAGAAGCAAATTTTATCCGATCGGGCTGAAATTTGGTACATGGTGTAAGTATATGGTCTCTAACAGCTATGCAAAAATTGGTCCACATCGGTCAATAATTATATACAGCCCCCATATAAACCGATCACCAGATTTGACCTCCGGAGCCCCTAGGAAGAGCAAAATTCAACCGATTCGGTTGAAATTTGGTACGTGATGTTAGTATATGGTATCCAACAACCATGCAGCAATTGGTTCATGTCAGATTTTAGCGTGTGTACATAACAGAGATGGAAGTTTCCAAAACACTTAACTTTTTTCTGTTTATACCGCGCTTTTTGTGCCAGGCTAAGAAGTTTCCGAACTGCCCTCGTATATATGGGAGTTATATCTAAATTTGATCCGATTTCTTCCAAATTCAATAGCTTTCGTCCTTGTGCCCAAAAAAACATTCCCCCATGTTCTGGTTTACGAATCCGCAAAACGCAATATTTTGAATTGTCAATAACTCCTCAGCCGATACATCTTTAGACATGAAATTAATTACAAATTAAATTTCTTATCGATAGGAAGAGTTTGTGAAAATTTCGTATAATATATTGTAGTGGTTCGGAAAATAAAGATTGAGAAAAATGTTGCGTTTTGCGAATTGGTAAACCAGAACAGAGGGGATTGTACCCAATTTCATGAAAATCGGTTAATAATTGCGACCGGAATCCTGTGAACAACAAATACATGGACGGACGGACGGACGGACACCCAAGCACTAGATTGACTCACGAGATGATTCTGAGTTGATCGGTATATATTTTATGGGGTCTCAAATCAATATTTCTCGTAGGCACATTTTATGCAGATCAAAGTTATTATATCCTGACCACTATGTGGTTTACGGTATGAAAATTGAGATACTATCTGACTTAAATTCAATTTTTATTTGAAGTTCTTTAGGGTATAAATATGAAACAAGTATATACGGCCGTAAGTTCGATTGCATAGAAACTTGTACTAAAGACTGTCATCCATAATCGAATTACTTGGGTTTTGACAAAATTTTCTCTAGCAATAAAATTTTACATAATTTTATATAGAAATAAAATTTTGACAAAATTTTCCATAGCAATAAAATTTGATATAATTTCATATAGAAATAAAATTTTGACAAAATTTTCTATACAAATAAAATCTTGACAAAATCTTGTATAATAATAAAATTTAGACAAAATTTTTTATAGTAATAACATTTTGACAAAATTTTCTATAGAAATAAAATTTTTACAAAATTTTCTATAGTAATAAAATTTTGACAAAATTTTCTATAGTAATAACATTTTGACAAAATTTTCTGTAGAAATAAAATTTTGGTAGATTATTTTTGGGGATCGACTATATATAACTATATGGACCGATATGGACCAATTTTGGCATGGTTGTTAGCGGTCATATACAAGCGCAATGTACCAAATTTCACCACGTACAAAATTTCAACCGGGTCGGATGAACTTTGCTCCTCCAAGAGGCTCCGCAAGCCAAATCTGGGGATGGGTTTATATGGTAGCTATATATGATTATGGACCGATGTGGACCAATTTTGGCATGGTTGCGAGAGACCATATACTAGCACCATGTACCAAATTTCAACCGGATCGGATGAATTTTGCTCCTCCAAGAGGCTCCGCAAGCCAAATCTGAGCGTCGGTTTATATGGGGGCTATACGTAAAAATGGTCCGATATGGCCTATTTGCAATACCATCCGACCGACATCAATAACAAGTTGATAGCTTATTTCGTTCGGAAGTTAGCGTGATTTCAACAGACGGACGGACGGAAATGCTTATATAGACTGAGAATTTCACCACGACCCAGAATATATATACTTTTTAGAGCCATATTTGGATGTGTTACAAAGTTACATACAATACAGTTAATATACCCCCCATTGTATTGTGGAGGGTATAAAAAACTCGACATAAAAATAGTTGAATTAAAGGAACTTCCTGTATAGTTAAAATAAAGAACATCTTTGGGAGGACATTTTTAGAAGTTCTTTTACTGTTGTTAGCAGGGTAGTCTACTCTACCATAGCAATCTATTCGAATTGATTTATTAAGTGGCGACTTTGCATTGTAAAGGGTCAGTTAACTTTAATAGTTTGGAAGGAACATTTTCATCCGCCGCCGAAGCAGTAATCAATAATGCCATACACCCAAGATTCATGAACTTGAATGAAATTTTACTTCATTTATTCTGGTTGATGGAAATATTCACCAAAGAGATTAATAGCGACGCGTCGTGGTTCGTGCTCATTGAACCTTATCGTCTTTTGCCTATAAACCTTCAAAGCACAAAGTTGTTGTACAACCATCAAATCAACTCCCTGCTAAAACAATTTATGGAAAAGCTCTTCAATGTTTATTTGGGAAAAAGGCAAATGTCCTATGACGTTGTATTAGACGAAATTTGAAGTCGTTGACATGTCATTCTTCTTTTTTTGTTTTTGTAAAATGTTGCCATAATCAGCCGGTATTCGCCAAGGTCGTTTGCCTTGAACTTAGTTTTGGCGATGGCATTGAACTGCATTAAAGATGGTAACCTCAAATAGGGCCCTTGTAGAAGACAGAGCAAAGGAGAGAAAGAGAGCTTATTCACAGTAAAGTATTTGTGTGTCATATTGTTCTCTCCTGGATTCTTAACTAAAAAATACACCCACAGCACAACTCTTCGTTTCAATATACACGCACCCTCACTCACACACACACACTCATTCTAACTTTGTCATATTCACCTCCTTTTATTTACTTATAAAAGACTTTTGAGAGCTTCTTTTTCTACTGTTTACACAATATCGGTATGGGAAAATCTTTCTGGAAGGATTACAGCATGAAAATTTCAATGGTAAAGGCATTGAACTTTTTGTTTCGTATCCAAGTAAATAAAAGACGTTCCTAAGGAAGATATTGGAGGTCAGGGAGTCTGTATTTTTCGTTTGTTTATGGCATGTTCACATGAAATTCTAACCAAATCAAAGGCAAACAAAAAAGAATAGTCATAGGAATGCTGATCGAAAATAAAATTTTGTTGTTTGCGTGAATGAGAACCGGAACTTTTGGCTATACAGAGTGGCATGTCAGACGAATTATGGCTTTCAAAAGGCCGACCAAGCTATCATACGTTACCTGAAAGTGAATCTGCGGTATTTTGGTCCATTCACAGTGACGACAATGATCGAATCTTTGGTATTTTTAGTTGCAACCTTACTCTCTAAAATGCCCCAAATGCAAAAGTCCAATGGATTGAGATCCGTAGATTTTGGCGGTCGTGGTGCGGTATAACATCACCATAAGACTGTGATGTGGGTATAATAAGTAACAATGTCCGTCTGTCTGTCTGCTGTACTTGATGACATGGAAGCCACAATTCTGATGCAATTTTCATGAAATTGGAAATCTGGATGTATTTTAGTTCCATAAAAAGCGGTGCTAAATTTTGTATATATGGTTCCATGTTTTGATATATCCCTCATATAGACCGATCTCAAGATTAAAATTTAAATTTTAGAAGTACTTTAGACTCGTATGGAAAAGTTTGGTATATATCGTTGCATGGTTTGATATAGCCCCCATATATATACCGCTCCCCCGATTTGACACCTTGAGGGCATAATCTTCCTCCGATGTGCTTGAAATTTGAAATCTAGAGGTAATTTAGGTTCATAAAGAGCTGTGCCAAATTAATCACACGTATGCAACTACATCGAAAGAATTCGAATTCGAATTACGAAACATTCTTCATTCGTGAATTCTTAATTAAAACTACGAAATTTTCATTCGTTTTCGTAAATTTTACGAAGAACATTATACGAAATACGAAATATCTACGAAATATTCTACATTAACTTTTCTTCGTAAAAAGTACGAAACATTTTCTTTGAAATAACGAAGTAGTTTCAATGAAGATGTGAAATTTTCGTTCGCGACATAAAATTGTCTTTGATAATGTGCATAAGCTTAGGAAGGCCTCTGGGGAGGGGGCTTAGACCCCCCAGAAAAATGTTAGCCCCCCCCCCGCGGAATTTGAAAACCTATTTACGATTTTACATTTTTATAAAAATTAAACAAGTATATACAACCGCACAAAGTTCCGCTAAAGACTTTCATGCAGAATCGAATTACTTTGGTTGTGATGAATGTAATATAAAATTGTCAAAGAACGAATGTCCACCGTTTCAACAGCCGTTGCAATGAATTTGCATCACTTCTTAAGGTGTGATCCGAATTCAGCACAGAAAAAAATTTCACGAAAATTTTTCCAATTAAAATTCTAATTGAGTTTTAAAAAATATTCAATTAAAAATTTAATTGATTCAAAAAATTTTTTAATTGAAACAAAAATCAACCACAAAAATAATAGTATCAATTAATTTTTTAATTGGATCAATTAACTTTTTAATTGACCTTCAATTAATTTTTTAATTGATACTATCATTTCGGCGATTGAAGACATTTCAATTAAAAATTAATTGGATCAATTAATTTCGTGACTGAATTAGAAAAAAACATTTTTTGTGTGAGTGTTTTGAATGTGAATTAAAAAATTTTGTTATATTTTCCCAAATAAATAATTATTATATTTTTTATGATTTTTAATGCATTCTAACGCTTGTTTGAAACGTTTTCCCTCGAATATTTTCAAAAATTTTCCAATTGAAAATTGTTGATAAAAACGAGCTCGAGGTCTTTATGATTTATTTTTATTTATTCAATATTTCGTCTTTTCATTGAAAGACTTTACTAATGCAACAGACACCGTCGTTAACTATTTACTCTACAGTTGGTGTATTATTTTTGTTCTTTTCAAAAATTTTCCCGATGAAGTCTTTCAATATTGAATAAATAAAAATTAATCATACAGACCTCGAGTTCGTTTTCATCAACAATTTTCAATTGGAAAATCTATACACAGGTCGAATATAATACAAACGTCCACAATATATTTTCAAAAATTCTATAAAAATTTCTATAATTTGAATAATTTGTGTAATTTTTCTTACTTTATTTTAAACTATTTGAAAAAAGAAAACAAAACAAGTACATACGGCCGTAAGTTCGGCCAGGCCGAATCTTATGTACCCTCCACCATGGATTGCGTAGAAACTTCTACGAAAGACTGTCATCCACAATCGAATTACTTGGGTTGTGGTATCTTAAAACTTCTTAACATCGTTTTCTAAATTGTGAGTTAGTCCATACGTGGTAGAGAGCCAGAATTGAAATATTGGGGTTGCTTATATGGGGGCTGTATACAATTATGAACTTGATATGGACCAATTTTTGTGTGATTGGGTATCGATTTATCTGAAGGCCATATATCACTATAGATCGACATGGACCTAGTTAGGCATGGTTGTTAACGACCATATACTAGCACAATGTACCAAATTTCAACCCACTCGGATGAAATTTGCTCCTCCATGCATGATTGTTGGATACCATATACTAACATCACGCACCAAATTTCAACCGAATGGGAAGAATTTTGCTCTTCCAAGGGGCTCTGGAGGTCAAATCTGGGGATCGGTTTATATGGGGGCTATATACAATTATATACCGATTTCGATCAATTTTTGCATGGGAGTTTGAGGCCATATATTAACACCACGTACCAAATTTCAACTGAATCAGATGAATTTTGGTCTTCCAAGAGGCTCCGGAGGTCAAATCTGGTGATCGGTTTACATGGGAGCTATATATAATTATGGACCGATGTGTACCAATTTTTGCATGGTTGTTAGAGACCATTTACTATCACCATGTACCAAATTTCAGCCGGATCGGATGAAATTTGCTTCTCTTAGCGGCCTCGCAAGCCACATCGGGGGATCGGTTTATATGGGGACTATATATAATTATGGACTGATGTGGACCAATTTTAGCATGGTTGTTAGAGACCAAATACTTACACCATGTACCAAATTTAACCGGATCGTATGAAATTTGCTTCTCTTAGAGGCCTCGCAAGCCAAATCGGGGGATCGGTTTATATGGGGGCTATATATAATTATTGACCGATGTGGACCAATTTTTGCATGGTTGTTAGAGACCATATACTAACACCATGTACCAAATTTCAGCTGGATAGGATGAAATGTGCTTCTCTTAGAGGCCTCGCAAGCCAAATCGGGGGATCGGTTTATGTGGGGGCTATATATAATAATGGACCGATATGGACCAATTTTTGCACGGTTGTTAGAGACCAGATACTTACACCATTTACCAAATTTCAGCCTGATCGGATGAAATTTGTTTCTTGTAGAGCAATCGCAAGCCAAATTTGGGGGTCCGTTTATATGGGGGCTATACGTAAAAGTGGACCGATATGAACCAATTTTTGCATGGTTGTTAGAGACCATATACTAACACCATGTACCAAATTTCAGCCGGATCGGATGAAATTTGCTTCTCTTAGAGCAATCGCAAGCCAAATTTGTGGGTCCGTTTATATGGGGGCTATACGTAAAAGTGGATCGATATGGCCCAATTGCAATACCATCCGACCTACATCAATAACAGCTACTTGAGACAAGTTTCAAGTCGATAGCTTGTTTCGTTCCGAAGTTAGCGTGATTTCAACAGACGGACGGACATGCTCAGATCGACTCAGAATTTCACCACGACCCAGAATATATATACTTTATGGGGTCTTAGAGCAATATTTCGATGTGTTACAAACGGAATGACAAAGTTAATATACCCTTGTAAATATAAAAAGAAAACAAAAAGTTACGCATTAAAGTATGAAAAAAAATGAAGTAAAAAACTTCTTTGTGAGGACATTTTTGGAAGTGCTTTTAAAGTTGTGTCTTTAGAACAACTACTTTTAGTTGCTTTATTATAAATTAATTGTCGAATTATTTTGGTGTATATTTTGTTATTCATTTTTATGAAATAAAACATTAATTGAACCTATAAGTTCAGTCTATAAATTTATAGCTAGGGGGGCTACAGCCCCCCCTAGGAAAATTGTCTAGCTACGCTAATGATAATGTGCTGGAGTGGATTTTTTTAAATCAATTTTGTAATGCAAGTCTATGCTACTTCTCATTTGGGTGACAGAATGCTATGAATAAAAGTGAAGACACCAAACTAAAAATTATTCAAAAACTTAAGATTTAAAGTAGTGATGACATTTTTCAAACTTGTTACTACAACCAAATACACTTTGGACTATAATTTTTTCCTAAAAGTTCATTTTTCCCCCACTGCCTATGTAAATTTCAAGAAAACTTAAGAATTTTTGTTTGTTTTTTTTTGCAGTTTTAGAGGAGGACCTCCTCCCCGACCAAATATCCAATTTGATGTAGCGTATCTTTTGTAAAAATGTCAAGCAAATTATAAGCCTAAAGGGGCGGACTCTCTTCCGTCCAAATATCACAAAATCAGGTATCAATTATTAATATCGTAACCTCTCCCCAGTCCTCTGTAAATTTCAAGTAACTCGGTAAAGTTTAATTGTTTCTCTGTATGTACTTAAGAGAAGCGGATGTCTCCCTATGTCTTTCTAAATATTTTTATTAAAAAATCAGGATCCTGATATAAATTTCATAACCTCACCCATTTTTTCCGTAAAATTTCAGTCGGGGGAGTTTAGTTTTGTTTTCACTGTACTTTAAAAAAAAAGTCGGACAAAGGGGTGGTCCCCCTCCCCGACCAAATATCGAAAAATAATGTAGCGGATTTTTGTCTAGATGCCAATCCCAACATTCAATGAAAATTTCAAGCAAATAGCATAATTTTGTTCCAAGTTTCAAAAAGTAGAGCAAGGGGGAGGTCCCCTCCCCGTCCACATATGAAATCATACCCCATATTTTTTCCATAACCTCACCGCATGTTCTCTGTAAATCTCAGATAATTTAGAGAATTTTAGTTTTTTCACTGCACTTTAAAAAAAGTTGAACAAAGGGGAGGTCCCCCTCCGCCACCAAATATCGAAATATAAAGTAGCGGATCTTTGTCTAGATGCCAACCCCAACATTTAATGACAATTTCAAGCAAATCGGTCAATTTTGGTCCAATTTTCAAAAAGTCCGACAAATGGGAGGTCCCCCTCCGTGACCAGGTTTCACCACATGAACGCCCCCTAAGATCTCTGAAAGTTTCAAGTAAATCGGTTCAGCCGCTTCGGAGCCAACTCGGAACATACAAACAAACAAACATAGATAGAATTTTATATATATAGAATTTTCCACAACAAAACCATTTAAAAAAGACTTAACAAATATAAGCGAGCCTTTTATCGCTATGAGACTTTTTTTGTGAGATTTTTTTTCTGCAAATGCGACTTTTTTTGTGACTTTTTCAAAATTTCCAACGGTAAAACTGGGTCATCCGCCGTATAGACGAATGACTTCTTTTTATTCCCGTATGTAAAAAAAAATGCGAGAACAACGTTTTACGACATCTGAAAAAGCATTGATGCGTTCAGAATGTATGTTTTGGAGATGCCTGAATCAGAGTGGCAAAAGTGCTTTGACAAATGGTTCAAACGCATTCAAAAGTGTATAGATCTTAATGAGGAATATTTTTGCAATAATTAATATTTGTTTTTGTTCTATAATTCCGAAAGTGGCAACCCTAGTATGTATGTCATAATTTCATAGCATTAATTTTCAGTATGTGTCATTTGTCCGGCAGTTTTTTGTTTGGTCTCAATATGCCAAGTTTTTTTGCCCAGAATACAGCTGCTCCAAAGGTAACCAAGAAAAGGGTAGTTGTTAACGATGGACTTCTTCGGTTGATCAGCATATTTCAATCTTTTTCAGAATAAATTCTTAAAGCCTTAAAACTCCCGATAATACAGCTTCCCCAAAAATAAAATGGAATTAAACTTTAAGGAAGACATTAAAATCACAGCGCATGAAGGAATAAAATTTAAAACCAAAATGATAATGGCAAATCGAAAATGAAGGGGAATTCAAGATTATGTATTCATTTAAAATCAGCAAATCGTTCTATTGAAGCAGGGCACTCTCACAAGTTAGCAAGTAGATTTTGCTGTAATGAAATACAATAAACTCTATGCCAGAATACACCAACTACTCTACAGAACTTTTAAATCCTTGCCATAGTTTGTTGATATCCTTTCCATTTTCTTTTGGCTACCTTCTCCCCATCCGCTATAGCACACCCGGTATCCATTGACTACAACCACACGATTATCCTTGGTAATAGAAGAGAATGGTAACCATAAACCACTACAACTACAGATGCTGTTCCTATTGCCCATGGTGATGGTGCTGCTGCTTCTCTTTGGATGTTGAATTAAACTTAAATTCACTTCGACTATAAAACCCCAAATATTCGATGTTGAATATTCCATAGAAAATGCCTGATTTTCTACAACTCAGCACATTTGGAATAAACAATACTGCGATTGTTTACTGGGGACCGGGAAAGGGGTTAGCTTTCCTTCCCCATGGCAATAGTTTTGGAGATGTTAATTTGAAAGGGGAGAAAATGTTTTACAAATTTGTTAGCTTTAGAATTTTTCTTGGTAGACCACAACAATAGCTTCGAATGTGAAAGCGAAAATGCTAAACGAGGAGCAATTTAGAAATGTTGGAATATTTTCATTAATTCGAGAGAATCTTCACAAATTGTATGGCTGTTTTAAAACTGGGAAATCATTTGTTAAATGAAAATATCACATTTACTTCCAAGTAAATTTGTAAGGAATATTTTACGTTAACAAACTCCACTATATCCTTCACAAAATATTTCGAAGTAATCGGCCAGCACTTAACTTTAAGAGAGAGTTCCCCCATGGAAGAGTTTTATGTATTGTGTATTTAAATATATATGACTATTATTTGATAAACAATTTAATAAAATATGAATTCGGAAATTCAGAGTAAAATTGTACCGTCACTGGGTAACGCATTGTTGTATTTTAAATCAGAGAACCTTACAAACAAAAAATTGAGCACAAAAAATTTCAATGTCGGGCACAAGGAAGATACTTCTCACGCAAATAAAACGGTAATTACTTTTTTAAAATTTGGAAAGAAAGAGCTTTCCCTCCCGGGCAAATGATTTCTACACATAATTTTCTCAAAATTTTAAATTCTACACTGAAAAAAAAGTTAACCCACCAGGAAGAAAACTTTCGGTTAATTTTAGAAAATTTTGAATATTTGTAGAAATTTTTAACTAAACAGTATTACAAACGTTGGCATCACGCCGATGTCATAAAAATAAGTAAATATTTTTCGACAAATTCAAGAAAATTTATTAGACAAAACTAAGTTTTTTCACTTGTTAAAGAAAATTTTGTAGTTTGAAGGAAAAACTTGGAGTTCAAAATTGCAAGAATGTCTTTAGTGACATACGAAGTTCATGATGGACGCCTTTTTGGTAAAATTTACAAATTTAAAGAAAATTTACAAATTTAAAGAAAACACGAATTTAGTTAATCTTTATGCTTCATTTGAGTATATTTTTTTCCTCGGTTTTAGTGAATTTAACTAACGTAAACAAAAAATTATTAGAGTAAACGAAACTTTCTCCACACATAATAATTCCATGAACCAAAATAAAGTTAAATTGGCTTTAGTGAAATAGAGAGTTCATTTTTTTTTTTGAGTGTATAGAAAATTTTGTCAAAATTATATTCCTATAGAAAATTTTGCCAAAATTTTATTTCTTCAGAAAATTTTGTCATAATTTTAATTCTATAGAGAATTTTGTCATAATTTTATTTTAATATAAAATTTTGTCAAAATTTTATTTCTATAGAAAATTTTGTCAAAATTGTATTTCTATAGAAAATTTTGCCAAAATTTTATATAATTTTAATTTACTTTAATTTTTAATTTTATTTCTACAGAAAATTTTGCCAAATTTTTTTCAATAGAAAATTTTGTAAATTTTTTTCTGTGGAAAATTTTGTCAAATTTTTTTGCACTATAAAAATTTTTCTCAAAAAAAATTATTTCTATAGAAAATTTTGTCAAAATTTTAGTTTATGGAAAATTCTGACAGAATTTTATTCTTATTTATTTATTTTACAAAATTTTATTGCTATAGAAATTTTGTCAATATTTTATTTTTAAAGAAAATGTTGTTAACATTTTATTTCTATAGAAATTTTTGTCAAAATTTTATTTCTATAAACAATTTTGTCAAAATTGTATTTCTATAGAAATTTTTGTCAAAATCTTATTTCTATAGAAAATTTATTTATTTCTATAGAAAAATTTGCCAAATTTTTCTCAATAGAATATTTTGTCAATTTTTTTCTATGGAAAATTTTGCCAAATTTTTTTACTATAAAAATTTTCCTCAAAAAAAAGTTATTTCTATAGAAAATTTTGTCAAAATTTTATTTCTGTAGAAAATTTTGTCAAAATGTTTTTCTATAGAAAATGTTTTTTCTATAAAATGTTTTTAGTTCTATAGAAAATTCTGACAGTATTTTATACTTATTTATTTATTTCACAAAATTTTATTGCTATAGAAAATTTTGCCAATATTTTATTTCTAAAGAAAATTTTGTGAACATTTTATTTCTATAGAAAATTTTGACAAAATTTTATTTCTATATAAATTTTTGTCAAAATCTTATTTCGATAGAAAATTTTGTCAAAATTTATTTGTTTCTATAGAAAATTTTGTCAAAATTTATTTATTTCTATAGAAAATTTTGCCAAACTTTTTTCAATAGAAAATTTTGTAATTTTTTTTATGCAAAATTTTGTCAAATTTTTTTACTATAAAATAAATTTGACAAACATTATTTTCCTCTGTTGGTTAAGCTACACTTGTAGTTTAGCCAATGCATGGTTTTAAGCAGCAATAAAAACAAAAACAATGCTTAAAGAACAAAACCAACAATAACAAAACAAAAAGAATAAAAAATTTTCTCAAAAAAATTTATTTCTATAGAAAATTTTGTCAAAATTTTATTTCCGTAGAAAATTTTGTCAAAACCTTATTTCTATAGAACATATTTGTCAAAATTTCATTCTATAGAAAATTTTGTCGAAATTTTATTTCTATGGAAAATTTTGTAACAATTTTATTACAATAGAATATTTTATCAAAATTATATTTCTATAGAAAATATTGTCAAAATTTTATTTCTATAGAAAATTTTCTCAAAATTTTGAATTCTATAGAAAATTTGGTCAAAATTTCATTCTATAGAAAATTTTGTCGAAATTTTATTTTTATGGAAAATTTTGTCGAAATTTTATTTCTATGGAAAATTTTGTAAAAATATTGTCAAAATTTTATTTCTATAGAAAATTTTCTCAAAATTTTGAATTCTATAGAAAATTTTGTCAAACTTTTACATCTATACAAGGTTTATCAAAATTATATTCGTATAGAAAATTTTGTCAAAATTTTATTTTTATAGAAAAATTTGGTCAAAATTTTAGTCCTATAGAAAATTTTGTAAAAAAATTATTTCTATGGAAAATTTTCTCAAAATTTTAGTTCTATAGAAAATTTTGTCAAGATTTTGAATTCTATAGAAAATGTCAAAATTTTTAATTCTATAGAAAATTTTGTCAAAATTATATTTCTATAGAAAATTTTGTCAATTTTTTTTCTATAGAAAATTTTATTTCTATACAAAATTTTGTCAAAATTTTATATCTATGGAAAATTTTGTCAAAATTTTATTTATATAGAAAATTTTGTCAAGATTTTGAGATTTTTAATTCTATAGAAAATTTTGTGAAAATTATATTTATATAGAAAAATTTTGTAATTTTTTTTTTCTATGGAAAATTTTTTCAAATTTTTTTCTTATAAAAAAAAATTTATTTCTAAAGAAAATTTTGTCCAAATTTTATTCCTATAGAAAATTTTTTCAAAATTTTATATCTATAGAAATTTTGCCAACATTTTATTTCTATAGAAACTTTTGTCAAAATTTTATATAATTTTAATTTACTTAAATTTTTATTTTAATTTTGTCAAAATTTTATTTCTATAGAAAATTTTGTCAAAATTTTATATCTATAAAAGAGTTTATCAAAATTATATTCCTATAGAAAATTTTATCAACATTTTAGTCCTATAGAAAATTTTGACAAAATTTTATTTCTATAGAAAATTTTGTAAAAAATTTATTTCTATGGAAAATTTTGTCAATCTTTTTTCTATAGAAAATTTTATGTCTATACAAAATTTTGTCAAAATTTCATTTCTATAGAAAATTTTGTCTACATTTTATTTCTATAGAATATTTTGTCAAGATTTTGAATTCTATAAAAAATTTTGTTAAAATTTTTAATTCTGTTGTTTTTGATTTCAGCTTAAAACCATGCATTGACTAAACTATTAGTGTAGCTTAACCAACAGAGGAAAAGAATGTTTGTCAAACTTAGTTGGGCAAAGCCCTATAGACTGCAAGATGGTTGGATGTACAGCTGAAATCAAAAACAACAACAATGATTAAAGAAAGAAACCAACAATAACAACAATAACAAAATAAAACGAATGAGAATTTTTAATTCTGTAGAAAATTTTGTTTAAATTATATTTCTATAGAAAATTTTGTCAATTTTTTGTTCTATGCAAAATTTTGTCAATTTTTTTTTTCTTTCTCGAAAAAAATTATTTCTATAGAAAATTTTGTCCAAATTTTATTCGTATAGAAAATTTTTTCCAAATTTTATATCTATAACAATTTTGGCAACATTTTATTTGTATAGAAACTGTAAAAATTTTATATAATTTTAATTTACTTAAATTTTTATTTTAATTTAATTTTATTTCTATAGAAAATTTTGTCAAAATTTTATTTCTATAGACAATTTTGTCAAATTTGTTTTTCTGTAGAAAATTTTGTCAAAATTTTATTTCTATAGAAAATTTTGTCAAAATTTTATTCTATAGAAAATTTTGTCAAAATTTTATTTCAATAGAAATTTTTGTCATAATTTTATTTCAGTAGAACATTTTGTCAACATTTTATTTCTATAGAAAATTTTATCAAAATTTTATTTCAATAGAAAATTTTATTCCTATGGAAAATTTTGTAAAAATTTTATTTCTATAGAAAATTTTGTCCAAATTTTATTTCTATAGAAAATTTTGTCAACATTTTATTTCCATAGAAAATTTGTCAAAATTTTATTTCAATAGAAAATTTTGTCAAAATTTTATTTCAATAGAAAATTTTGTCAAAATTTTATTTCTTTGGAAATTTTGTCAACATTTTGATTTCTTTGGAAATTTTTGTCTTCTAAATATTAAATTTCAAAGATTTTCAAATAAATGTAGATAAAATTTATGTTACGCTAGTTAAAAGCTAAACTAACAAAAGTTTTTTTCACAACACTATATAATACACTGATATGAATGCGTTTAATTGTTGAATTTTATTTATTAGAAAGTGTGTCATGTTTTGTGACACTTTCTTAAAATGATTGTGACACGTTTTATGGCTCGTGACAATTTTTGGGGCACTTTCGAGAAATTCTCAACGGTAACGCTGGTTGGAAGATAGGTTAGGTTATGTGACAGCCCGATGTATCAGGCTCACTTAGACTATTCAGTCCATTGTGATACCACAGTGGTGAACTTCTCTCTTATCACTGAGTGCTGCCCGATTCCATGTTAAGCTCAATGACAAGGGACCTCCTTTTTATAGCCGAGTTCGAACGGAGTTCCACATTCCAGTGAAACCACTTAGAGAAGCTTTGAAACCCTCAGAAATGTCACCAGGATTATTGAGGTGGGATAATCCACCGCTGAAAAACTTTTTGGTGTTCGGTCGTAGCAGGAATCGAACCCACGACCTTGTGTATGCAAGGCGGGCATGCTAACCATTGCACCACGGTGGCTCCCTGATTGGAAGATAACATTGAAGAATTTATTCGTGAGATACAGGACGACGTGTTGCAAAATTTGACTAAGGAAATGGAATATTTGAGGTGCAACCTCAAATATTTTATTAGGTGTATTTTTGTTTTAATTTGTATATTTTCCTCTTTGTTATGATATTAAATTTTATATTTTAATCTTTCATAAACGTTTTTCTACCAAAATTTTAATTCCAATCTCTGCTTTAACCACATTATCAAATTATTTACGATATAGTCTTCCCCTGTGGGCAAATTTGTATTGTATCTGATACGTACTACAAACTTTCCCTACTTTTCTAGTAATCCAACAACTCTTCATTATATTATTCTTTTATTTTTTTGTGAAATAAGACTCCCTTCATATTCGATTAATTAGACAGCATATACAACCACAATGTATTGTAGTTAAGTTTTACACCACCATCACCTTTAAATGCATCCAACTAAGCAATCAACATTAAGAAAATTGCTTTTATCATAGCATTTTCAATGAGTTAGGATAAAAAATATCCTTCCCGTTGACTCTCTGTTTATCATGAAAATATAGGTTGATACAAAAAAAATGGAAAGTACCAAAGAGTTGCTTCGCTGAAACTGGACAATGTAACTGGACTTCTGGTATCAGCGCATATAGTCCCCCTATGCTTTTGTCTTCCATGTTGGCTGAGAATATCGAAGACATGTGGTTCGTAAAGAACGCCAAGAACATTCCTGTACCAATAGCTATCTATTCAACTATTCTGACAACTTTATGAATCTCATTCATTAGAAAATCTAAGATAATTTGCAAAACATTACAAAAACCAATCCTTTTCTACCATTGAAAACTTTTACCTAAACTCTTGACCATTTACAAAGGATATTCCCAGTACAAG
This sequence comes from Haematobia irritans, assembly GCF_050003625.1. Lineage (NCBI taxonomy): Eukaryota > Metazoa > Arthropoda > Insecta > Diptera > Muscidae > Haematobia > Haematobia irritans. The sequence goes on along the minus strand of NC_134399.1, from coordinate 131,874,717 downwards.
ACACACACAAGTATCCTTTTATTTAAGTTTTGTTTTTCCATCAAAGGATGTATGCAGTGGCTTCCTTTTTTTTTCTATAGTCCTGTTCAATTAAAAGTTTATTAATTTACTTAACGATTTGTTGTGTTATTAAGTCCTTCATTTCATTTTCTGGAAATATAGATGTTCAGTCAGTCCCACGAATCAGATGTCCTTACTATTGTTTGTGTGTTGACTCAGATACACTTGAATGCTGGTAATAAAAGTGAAGAAGTTAAAGTTGAAAAGGTAAAGAGGAAATTCTTGAAAAATTCAATTCTATTCACTGCAGAAATTTTCTTTTTGATTTCCTTGTCCCGTCCTTATGAAACATTACAGACACACTGATATTATTAGTATTTCTCTATGATCAAGAACCTATAATGTGAGCAGAATATTTCCATGTGTTCCAACCACTACCAAGAAATCTACCAAAATTTTAAGAAAATATTACCACAAATCTACCAAATTTTAAAAAATATATTTTGAAGTTATTGACCAAATTTTTGTGGTTAGTATAAAAACATTTTTTTCTTCGAAAGAAATATTCTACTAATTTGCTTTAGAAATTTACTTCAATATTTGCAATATCACATTTTTTTTATCTCTCCTATTAGCAAACAATTTTTGAAGGTATAAAAAATTTTGTGAAAATTGTATTTCTATCGATTTTTTTTTTCAAAATTGTAGTTCTATCCATTTTTTTTTTCAAAATTTTATTTTTATTTCTATAGAAAATTTTGTGAAAATTTTATTTCTATCGAAATTTTTTGTCAAAATTTTAGTTCTATCGAATTTTTTTTTCACAATTTTATTTGTATAGAAAGTTTTGTCAAAGTTTTATTTCTATCAAAAATTTTGCCAAATTTTATTTTTATAGAAAATTTTGCCAACTTTTATTTGTATAGCAAATTTGGTGACAATTATATTTCTATAGAAAATTTATTAAAATATTAAATATTATTATTATTAAATTTTTTCTCACAATTTTATTTCTATTGAAAATTTTGCCACAATTTTATTTCGATAGAAAATGTTGCCTAAATTTTATTTCCATAGAAAATTTTGCCAAAATTTTATTTCTCTAGGGTATTCTCTTTGAGGGTATAAAAAATTTTGTGAAAGTTTTATTTCTATCGATTTTTGTTGTTTTTTTTTTCAAAATTGTAGTTCTATCCGTTTTTTTTCAAAATTTTATTTGTATCGAAAATTTTGTAAAATTTTTATTTCTATCATAAATTTTCTCAAAATTTTATTTATAACGAAAATTTAGTGAAAATTTTATTTCTGTAGAATTTTTTTTTTCAAAATTTTAGTTCCCTATTTTTTTTTTTTTTTTTAATTTCATTTGTATAGAAAATTTTGTCCAAGATTTATTTCTATAGAAAATTTTGTCAAAATTTTATTTCCATAGCAAATTTTGTCAAAATAGGAAAAGAGATATGTTTGTTTCGAATTTATTTCGGCGTAAGCCGGCTATCATACAAAACCTTTTTTCGGAAGGTTCAAGTGTGGTTCATTGTTGGGTGTAATGAACTGCCTGAATTTATTCTGATAATTGGTTGATAGTTTTGCTGCAAGTAGAGGATGCTGATGAGAATGTGGTAATACCGAAACGTGCGTCCATCCAACCATCTTGCAGTTTATAGGGCTTTGCCCAAATAACTTTGACAAACATTCTTTTCCTCTGTTGGTTAAGCTACACTTGTAGTTTAGTCAATGTATGGTTTTAAGCTGAAATAAAAAAAAAAACAAGTAAGGAAAGTCTAAAGTCGGGCGGGGCCGACTATATTATACCCTGCACCACTCGGTAGATCTAAATTTTCGATACCATATCACATCCGTCAAATGTGTTGGGGGCTATATATATACATATACATATACATTTAAATGTCACGCGATCTGGACAGAATTTGATAGACTTCTACAAAATCTATAGACTCAAAATTTAAGTCGGCTAATGCACTAGGGTGGAACACAATGTTAGTAAAAAAATATGGGTAACATTTAAATCTGAAGCAATTTTAAAGAAACTTCGCCAAAATGTATTTATGATTTATCGCTCAATATATATGTAATAGAAGTTTATGAAAATTTGAGTCATTTTTAAAGCTTTTCGATTAAGCAGTGGCGATTTTACAAGGGAAATGTTGGTATTTTGACCATTTTTGTCGAAATCTGAAAAACATATATATGGGAGCTATATCTAAATCTGAATCGATTTCAACCAAATTTGGCACGCATAGCTACAATGCTAATTCTACTCCCTGTGCAAAATTTCGACTAAATCGGAGTTAAAAATTGGCCTCTGTGGTCATATGAGTTTAAATCGGGCGAAAGCTATATATGGAAGATATATCAAAATCTGAACCGATTTCAACCAAATTTGGCACGCATAGCTACAATGCTAATTCTACTCCCTGTGCAAAATTTCAACTAAATCGGAGCAAAAAATTTGCCTCTGTGGTCATATGAGTGTAAATCGGGCGAAAGCTATATATGGGAGCTATATCTAAATCTGAACCGATTTCAACCAAATTTGGCACGCATAGCTACAATGCTAATTCTACTCCCTGTGCAAAATTTCAACTAAATCGGAGTTAAAAATTGGCCTCTGTGGTCATATGAGTGTAAATCGGGCGAACGATATATATGGGACCTATATCTAAATCTGAACCGATTTCAATAAAATTTGGCACACTAGATTACACTACTAATTGAACTCCTAGTGCAAAATTTCAACCAAATTGGGGTAATACTCAGGCTTCTAGGGCCGTATAAGTGCATATCGGACTTATAATACCCTGTTCCACAGTGTGGCGCAGGGTATAAAAACAACAACAACAATGCTTAAAGAACAAAAGCGACAATAACAAAACAAAACGAATGGAAAATTTTATTTCTATAGCAAGTTTTGTCAAAATTTTATTTCTATCGAAATTTTTTGTCAAAATTTTAGTTCTATCGAAATTTTTTTTCACAATTTTATTTGTATAGAAAATTTTGTCAATTTTTTTTTTTTTTTTTATAGAAAATTTTGTTAAAATTTTATTCCTATAAAAAATTTTGCTTAAATTTTATTTCTATAGAAAATTTTGCCAACTTTTATTTCTATAGCAAATTTGGTCACAATTTTATTTCTATAGAAAATTATATTAAAATTTTATTAAATTTTTTTCTCAAAATTTTATTTCTAAAGAAAATTTTGCCAAAATTTTATTTCTATCGAAAATTTTGTCAAAATTTTATTTCCATAGAAAATTGTGGCAAAATTTTATTTCTATAGAAAATTTTCTCACAAATATTTTTATATAGATTTTTTCACAATTTTCTTTCTATAGAAAATTTTCTCACAAATACTTTTATATAGATCTTTTAAAAATTTACTTTCTATCGAAAATTTTCGCAAAATTTGATTTCTATAGAATTTTTTCCAAAATTAGTTTTCTATAGAGTTTTTTTTTTTCAATATTTTGTATCTTTCCTATTAACGAACAATTTTTGAGGGTATAAAAATTTTGTGAAAATTTTATTTCTATAGATTTTTGTTTTTTTTTCAAAATTGTAGTTCTATCCATTTTTTTTTTTTTTTCAAAATTTTATTTGTATCGAACAATTTGTTAAAATTTTATTTCTATCACAAATTTTCTCAAAATTTTATTTATAACGAAAATTTAGTGAAAATTTTATTTCTGTAGAATTTTTTTTCAAAATTTTAGTTCCATATTTTTTTTTTTAAATTTCATTTGTATAGAAAATTTTGCCAAAATTTTATTTCTATCGAAAATTTTGTCAAAATGTTATTTCTATCGAAAATGTTTTCAAAATTTTATTTCTATAGAAAATTTTGTCAAAATTTTATTTCTATCGAAAGTTTTGTCAAAATTTTCTTTCAGTAGAAAAATTTGTCAAATTATAATTTCTATAGGAAATAATCTCCAAATTTTATTACTCAACATTTTATTTCTATAGAAAATTTTGTGAAAATTTTTTGTCAAAATTTTAATTCTATCGACATTTTTTTCACAATTTTATTTGTATAGAAAGTTTTGTCAAAATTTTATTTCTATAAAAAAATTTGCCAAATTTTATTTTTATAGAAAATTTTGCTCAAATTTTATTTCTATAGAAAATTATATTAAAATTTTATTAAATTTTTTTCTCAAAATTTTATTTCTATTGAAAATTTTGCCACAATTTTATTTCTAAAGAAAATTTTCCCTAAATTTTATTTCCATAGAAAATTTTGCCAAAATTTTATTTCTCTAGAAAATTGTGGCAAAATTTTATTTCTATAGAAAATTTTCTCACAAATATTTTTATATAGATTTTTTTCACAATTTTCTTTCTATAGAAAATTTTCTCACAAATATTTTTATATAGATATTTTCAAAATTTTCTTTCTATCGACAATTTTCGCAAAATTTGATTTCTATAGATTTTTTTCCAAAATTAGTTTCCGATAGAGTTTTTTTCAAACTCTTAGTAGCGAAAAATTTTTGAGGGTATAAAAAATTTTGTGAAAATTTTATTTGTATCGATTTTTGTTTTTTTTTTCAAAATTGTAGTTCTATCCATTTTTTTTTCAAAATTTTATTTGTATCGAAAATTTTGTTAAAATTTTATTTCTATTATAACTTTACTCAAAATTTTATTTATAATGAACATTTAAAGAACATTTTATTTCTGTAGAAATTTTTTTCAAAATTTTAGTTCCATATTTTTTTTTTTTAAATTTCATTTGTATAGAAAATGTTGTCAAAATTTCATTTCTATCGACAATTTTGTCAAAATTATATTTCCATAGAAAATTTTGCCAAAATTTTATTTCTATAGAAAATTTTGTCAAAATTTTATTTCTATACAAAGTTTAGTCAACATTTTATTTCAGTAGCAAAATTTGTCAAATTATAATTTCTATAGGAAATGTTCTCAAAATTTTATTATTAGTTCTATCGAAATTTTTTTCCACAATTTTATTTGTATGGAAGTTTTGTCAAAATTTTATTTCTATCAAAAATTTTGCTTTAATTTTATTTCTATAGAAAATGTTGCCAACTTTTATTTCTACAGAAAATTTGGTCACAATTTTGTTTCTATAGAAAATTTTATTAAATTGTTTTCTCAAAATTTTATTTCACAATTTTATTTCTATAGAAAATTTTGCCTAAATTTTATTTCCAAAGAAAATTTTGCCAAAATTTTTTTCTCTAGAAAATTGTGGCAAAATTTTATTTCTATAGAAAATTTTCTCACAAATATTTTTATATAGATTTTTTCACAATTTTCTTTATATAGAAAATTTTCTCACAAATATTTTTATATAGATCTTTTCAAAATTTTCTATCTATCGAAAATTTTCTCAAAATTTGATTTCTATAGAATTTTTTCCAAAATTAGTTTTCCATAGAGTATTTTTCAATATTTTATTTCTACCGAAAATTTTCTCAACATTTTATTTCTATAGAAAATTACAGTATCTCTTCGTTGGAGAGGAATATTTTGCAAAATCTCCCAAAACTTCAAGAATTCTACTAAAAATATTGACACAATTTTATTTCTATAGAAAATTTCCTCACTTTTGTATCGAAAATTTTGTTAGAATTTTATATCTATAGTAAATTTAGTCAAAATTTTATTTATAACGAACATTTTGTGAACATTTTATTTCTATCGAAATTTTTTGTCAAAATTTTATTCTATCGAAAAATTTTTTTCACAATTTCATTTGTGTAGAAAGTTTTGTCAAAATTTTATTTCTATAAAAAATTTTGCCAAATTTTAATTATATAGAAAAATTTGCTAAATTTTTTTTTAGAAAATTTTCTCAAAATTTTATTGCTATAGAAAATTTCCTCAATTTTTAATTTCTATAGAACATTTGTCAAACTTTTATTCCTACAGAAAATTTTGTCAAAATTTTATTTCTATAGAAAATTTTGTCAAAATTTTCTTTCTGTAGAACATTTTCTCAAAATGTTATTTCTATAGAAAATTTTCTCAAAATGTTATTTCTATAGAAAATTAAAGTACCTCTTCGTTGGAGAGGAAAATCTTCCAAAACTTCAAGAATTCTACCAATCTACCAAACAGTAAAAAATCTACTGTGGGAACCGTGATTACTACCCCAACATTTGATGGTTGGTAAAGAAAATCCCAAAATATCATGTGGTCCATGTTCCGAAACTTGACAAAAATTTGGAAAAGCATGAAAATCGCAAGATACGACATTACCAACATCATCCTGCGTATATCCTTTTCCAAACAAACATGTAGGGTCTTTGGGGCGACTTATTCAGTAATGAAATTCTTAATCGTCTTAATAAATCATGACTTGACACATGTATGATGGCAAACATTTAAACTTTGTACAAGAGTCGTCTTTGGTAGATGGTAATAAAATACACGCGTAAAACGCACACATACACAAAGACCCGAACTTAAAAGATAAATCCAGCGGAGAAATTGGGTTGGGTATGGCTGGATTACAACATTGATAAAGAAAGGAATTGGAACCGTGCAAAATTGATATTCTATTGGAGAATGTTTGACGTTAATACTGAGAATGTAGTATAAAAGACTATCTACACAGAATATCACAATGGACTGAATAGTCTAAGTGAACCTGAAATTTAATCGGGCTGCCACTTTAACCTAACCTTTAATCATCTACACAGAAAAAAAATTTCGGCAGTTAAACTAACGCTAAATTTAACTTAACTTTATTGGAAAAGAATTTATTTGCTTTTAGTTAAATTTTATTATTTTTATCGAAATTTTCCACAGCTTAATGAAATCTTACTTTTTTTAAGTATGTCTCAAAAATTTTATGAACTAAACGTGAGTATAAAGTTCAATGACCGTACACATAAGTTCAATATGAACTAAAGCAAAAGAAGATTTTCGTACGATTCCCCAAAATAGTAAGAATGAACTACTACTGTATGGTTAAAATGGTCATGATTTGGGGCCAATGATTTTCTTCTTAACTTTTAGTTAATATTTTCTTCTATGGGATGATGTAATTAAAATTTCCTGGCTTTAACAACGCTTTGTGCAAATATCAAAATGTGCAGTAAAATTTAGTTCAATTTTCGTGCGAGGTAGTTCATTCTTCCTATAAACAGTTCACTTTTTTTTTCGGTGTAACTTCACTTTTAGTACACAAATTTTGGACCAAAGATTTTGAAGAATTTTTTGATTTAATGAAATCTAAAATAGATGATTTTTGCTTTGACAACTGACAGCTAATAATATAAAATTTTGACAAAATTTTCTATATAAATAAAATTTTGACAAAATTTTCTATAGAAATAAAATGTTGACAAAATTTTCTATAGAAATAAAATGTTGACAAAATTTTCTATAGAAGTAAAATTTTTACAAAAATTTTCTATAAAAATAAAATATTGAAAAATTTTCTATAAAAATAAAATTTTGAAAAATTTTCTTTAGAAATTAAATTGTGAAAAATTTTCTTTAGAAATAAAATTTGAAAAATTTTCCTTAGAAACAAAATTTAAAAAATTTTCTTTAGAAATAAAATTTGGACAAAATTTTCTATAGAAATAACATTTTCGACAAAATTTTCTATAGAAATAAAATTTTGACAAAATTTTCTATAGAAATAAAATTTTGACAAAATTTTCTATAGAAATAAAATTTTGACAAAATTTTCTATAGAATTAAAATTTTGAAAAACTTTCTATAGAAATAAAATTTTGACAAATTTTTCTATAGAAATAACATTTTGACAAAATATTCTATAGAAATAAAATTTTGACGAAATTTTCTATAGCCAAAAAAAATTAACAAAATATTCTATAGAAAAAAAATATTGACAAAATTTTCTGTAGAAATAAAATTTGGACAAAATTTTCTATAGAAATAAAATTTTGACAAAATTTTCTATAGAAATAAAATTTTGACAAATTTTTCTATAGAAATAAAATTTTGACAAAATTTTCTGTAGATATAAAATTTTGTAAAAATTTTCAGTAGAAATACAATTTCGACAGAATTTTCTATAGAAATAAAAATTTTTACAATATGTTCTATAGAAATAAAATATTGACAAAATTTTCTATAGAAATAAAATTTTGACAAATTTTTCTATAGAAATAAAATTTTGACAAAATATTCTATAGAAATAAAATTTTGACAAAATTTTTTATAGAAAAAAAATATAGACAAAATTTTCTATAGACAAAAAATATTGACAAAATTTTCTATAGAAATAAAATTTTGACAAAATTTTCTGTAGATATAAAATTTTGTAAAAATTTTGTGTAGATATAAAATTTTGTAAAAATTTTCTGTAGAAATAAAATTTTGACAGAATTTGCTATAGAAATAAAATTTTGACAAAATGTTCTATAGAAATAAAATATTGACAAAATAAAATAAAAATAAAATGTTGACAAAATTATTTCTAAATTACTCTGAAGTCTCCTGTGACCGCAATCCGGCTTAAATTCAACAGGTAATGTATATATGGCTCTTAAAATTGACTTCTTGAACTTCCTAGGGCTAATTTAATATTATCACCACGGCACGTGTGCTTTTAAAATAAAATAGTATTTTCATTAAAATAAGGCAATTTTTTGATAAAACAAAGTCTACCATCTTTTTATACTCTCCCCCATAGGATGAGAGTATACTAACATTGTCTTTCCGTTTGTATCGCATCGAAATATTGGTCTCAGACCCCATGATGTATATATCGTGGCGAAATTTTGGGTCAATCAGCCGATGTCCGAAAGTTAAATCGGGGGATCGGTTTATAAGAGAGAATATATAATTATGTACTGATATAACATCGCGTGCCAAATTTCTACCGGACCTGATGAAATTTCTCCTATAGGAAATTTTGTCTAAATTTTATTTCTATAGAAAAGTTTGTCAAACTTTTATTCCATTAAAAAAATTTTGTCAGACTTTTATATCAATAAAAAAAAATTGTAAAAATTTTATTTCTATAGAAAATTTTTTCAAAATTTTATTTCTGTAGAAAATGTTGTCAAAAATTTATTTCTATAGAAAATGTTGTCAAAATTTTATTTCTACAGAAAACTTTGTCAAAATTTTATTTCTATAGAAAATTTTGTCAACATTTTATTTCTATAGAAAATTTTGTCAAAATTTTATTTCTATAGAAAATTTTGTCAAAATTTTATTTCTATAGAAAATTTTGTCAAAATTTTATTCTAAGAAAATTTTGTCAAAATTTAATTTCTATAGAAAAGTTTGTCAAAATTTTATTTCTATAGAAGATTTTGTAAATATTTTATTTCTACAGAAAATTTTTTTAAAAATTTTATTTCTAAGAAAATTTTGCCAAATTTAATTTCTATAGAAAATTTTGTCAAAATTTTATTTCTATAGAAATGTTGTCAAAATATTATTTCTATAGAAAATTTTGTCAAAATTTTATTTCTATAGAAAATTTTGTCAAAATTTTATTTCTAAGAAAATTTTGGGAAAATTTTATTTCTAAGAAAATTTTGCCATAATTAATTTCTATAGAAAATTTTGTCAAAATGTTATTTCTATAGAAATGTTGTCAAAATATTATTTCTATAGAAAATTTTGTCAAAATTTTATTTCTATAGAAAATTTTGTCATAATTTTATTTCTAAGAAAATTTTGTGAAAATTTTATTTCTATAGAAAATTTTGTCAAAATTTTATTTCTACAGAAAAATTTTTCAAAATTTTATTTCTATAGAAAATTTTGTCAAAATTTTATTTCTATAGAAAATTTTGTCAAAATTTTATTTCTATAGAAAATTTTGTCAAAATTTTATTTCTATAAAAAATCTTTTCAAAATTTTATTTCTATAGAAAATTTTGTCAAAATTTTATTTCTATAGAAAATGTTGTCAAAATTTTATTTCTACAGAAAACTTTGTCAAAATTTTATTTCTATAGAAAATTTTGTCAAAATTTTATTTCTATAGAAAATTTTGTCAAAATTTTATTTCTATAGAAAATTGTATCAAAATTTTATTTCTATATAAAATCTTTTCAAAATTTTATTTCTATAGAAAATTTTGTCAAAATTTTATTTCTTTAGAAAATTTTGTCAAAATTTTATTTCTATAGAAAATTTTGTCAAAATTTTATTTCTACAGAAAATTTTGTCAAAATTTTATTTCTATAGAAAATTTTGTCAAAATTGTAATTCTAAGAAAATTTTGTCAAAATTGTAATTCTATAGAAAATTTTGTCAAAATGTTATTTCTATAAAAAAATTTGTCAAAAAATTTTTTTCTGTAGACAAATTTCTCAAAATTTTATTTCTACAGAAAATTTTGTCAATTTTTTTTTCTATAGAATATTTCGTCAAAATTTTATTTCTATAGAAATCCAAAGATTTTGTCCTTCCCTTATTATTTAGCTTCTTTAAGAGAGATACAGGTTTTAGGGAGTTACTGTATTTGGGTCTAGACTCTATAAAATTAAAATTAGGATACAGACCTGATCTATCAAATTTTCGTTTTCATATTAACAAAGTTATTCAAGTACAAATGAATTTCAGTTTAAAGTCAAAAATATTTTCTTAATTTCAAAAAATCGGTAAACCAAAAATATAAAATCCCTAATATAAGACTTAGCCTATATTTGAAGCTTCTTTATCTTTAGTTCTAAGATTCAATATCTCAGTTAATTTAAAGGTTATTTTTATACCCTTCACCACTACTGTGGTACAGGGTATAATAAGTTTGTGCATTTGTTACATACAAGAAGGAAACGTCTGAGACCCATCGTTTAGTATACCGATCGTCTTAGAATCAAATTCTGAGTCGATTTAGCGATGTCCGTCTGTCTGTCTGTCTGTCCGTCTGTCTGTCCGTCTGTCTGTCTGTTGATGTATTTTTGTGTGCAAAGTACAGCTCGCAGTTTTAGTCCGATTGTCCTAAAATTTGGTATAGGGTCCTGTTTCGGCTCAAAGACGATCCCTATTGATTTTGGAAAAAATCGGTTCAGATTTAGATATAGCTGCCATATATATTTTTCACCGATCTGGTCATAATTGGCGTGTATATCAACCGATCTTCCTCAAATTCCGTACATCCGAATATTTTATGAGTCTCGAAAAACTTGCAAAATATCAGCCAAATCGGTTCAGATTTAGATATAGCTCCCATATATAGCTTTCGCCCGATTTACACTCATTTGCCCACAGAGGCCAATTTTTTGCTCCGATTTAGTTGAAATTTTGCACAGGGAGTAGAATTAGCATTATAGCTATGCTTGTCAAATTTGGTTGAAATCGGTTAAGATTTAGATATAGCTCCCATATATAGCTTTCGCCCGATTTACACTCAAATGACCACAAAGGCCAATTTTTTCTCCGATTTAGTTGAAATTTTGCACAGGGAGTATAATTAGCATTGTAGCTATACGTGCCAAATTTGGTTGAAATCGGTTCAGATTTAGATATAGCTCCCATATATAGCTTTCGCCCGATTTACACTCATATGACCACAGAGGCCAATTTTTTGCTCCGATTTAGTTGAAATTTTGCACAGGGAGTAGAATTAGCATTGTAGCTATGCGTGCCAAATTTGGTTGAAATCGGTTCAGATTTAGATATAGCTCCCATATATATGTTTTTCTGATTTCGACAAAAATGGTCAAAATACCAACATTTTCCTTGTAAAATCGCCACTGCTTAGTCGAAAAGTTGTATAAATTACTCTAATTTTCCTAAACTTCTAATGCATATATATCGAGCGATAAATCATAAATAAACTTTAGCGAAGTTTTCTTAAAATTGCTCCAGATTTAAATGTTTCCCATATTTATTATTTTTTACTAACATTGTGTTCCACCCTAGTGCATTAGCCGTCTTAAATTTTGAGTCTATAGATTTTGTAGAAGTCTATCAAATTCTGTCCAGATCGAGTGATGTATGTATTTGGGACAAACCTTTATATATAGCCCCAACACATTTGACGGATGTGATATGGTATCGAAAATTTAGATCTACAAAGTGGTGCAGGGTATAATATAGTCGGCCCCGCCCGACTTTAGACTTTCCTTACTTGTTTTAAATCAGTTTTTCTTTACTTTAGGGAAAATTTGCCTTACATCAAAGGCATGCGACTTTGACAGAGGAACCCGAATTTCAAATATTTATGTCATAAACTAAAGAAGCAAATTTTTAAATTAAATATTATAAATTTTCTTTTTAATAAAAATTTCTTTATTTTATAGAAATTTATCCTTAGTATTGTGTAAATTGCGTGACCTAAAATTATGGTTGCAAAATTCTTCATATTAGCTCAATATATTTTTCAGTGTACTTGGGCAAATCAGATATCTTGTTTCGTTCGGAGTTCGCGGAATCGGAAGCGAAGTAAACGTTTTTCGGATGATTCTATACTTTATAGAAATAAGTCTTATGAATCACCGCACTGAAAAAAATATTGTCGTGAGGTCAAAGATTTCGTGTCCTTAAAATACGAATGCAAATTTTGCTTAGTATAGAAGACGCATTTCTCTAATATAAAGTTTTTTCTTTGTCTAAAAGTCGATAAACTTTTCAATGAAGTCGTATTGTCCTTATCATAACATGAAAGAAAAAATTTTTGGGCTAAGGTCAACTTGACTTTAACAATTCAGAAATATTCTTTAAATTTAATGAAATTGTCTTTAAATTAGTTGTCTTTTTGTATCTTGACTACAAAGCAAAAAATCGTTCAAATATTGGACATGTTTTTCAAAACTTTATTTTAAAGAAGTTTTTACTTGAAACATAGCATAATTTCTACTGGAAGTCGAGTCTTAATTTGGAAAATAAAGTTGTCGTTAACTCGTTTTTAAAGGACTTTGATAGCATATGAAGAAAAAAAGATGAGAAAGCGAAAAATTTAAATTTGCTTCCTAGAAGCAAGTACACAAAACCCAAATTTAAAAGAGAATTGTGTCTTAAAAGTAACCTTACTTGTATTCTCCGCTTCTTTGGCTCGGAATCAATACCAAATTTTTTAAAGTAAAGACAAAATCTTTGGAACTGGACATGCCTTTTTTTTTCAATGCGCACTGGGAGTAGCCTAAATTTAACGAAACAAAAATGTTTATAAATACGAGTGATGAATGGGTGGATATGTGTATTTGTATGTCTACGTTTCGCAGATGATATATCACCATAAAACCAAAGTGAACACCAAGAATTTCAAATAAAAATGTTGAATTTCAGGTCTTCATACATGAACTTCAACCTTCTAAGTATAGCATTGACAAACGACTGATAAGCTGTGCCGCATCCTTCATCCTACCACACATTCCCCACAACAATTCATCATAGATTTTATAGTCTCTCTGCTATTGACATATGAACGATTTGATGTCGAAGATGAGTACGCAATTACCCAGTATCAAGACGCAAGCAAGGACGACGACAATGTGGTTGTTTTAGTTGTTGCGAATGATGATGGGATTTGCCATCACATCAGCTGCAAAGTTAAATGAAAAAGGACAAATTCATAAGTGGTTGTGTGGTGTACGCGAGTGTGAGTATCAAATCCATGGACAATTTTCCCACTTGACTGGTCTTGACACATTCTTGGGAAGAGTCTATATCCCTGTACACTGGAAGGATTGCGATATTGTGTATTAGTAGCTAAAATGAACCTTCGTTATTTTTAGGCAGGATATGGGAAATGTCATTATGCCATTTTTTGACATACCATTTCAATACAGACACTATGGGATGAAATTGTCACAAAGCCAAGGAGAAATTAATTTCCTTGTTAATGCCTTTGGACAGGCCTCAAACGGAGTCACATTTAGATCTAATTGGTTTAAAAAAAAATTAAGGCCACTAGACTACACTAAAAAAAAAATATTTACGTAATATTAAAGATTACGCGACCTAAATTTTAGGATGCGCAATTTACAAATTACTAAGGAAAAAATTTCTTTAAAATAATGAAATTTAAATTAATATAAAGTTTATAATCTTTGCTTCAAAAAAAATTAATTAAATTTAGGACACAGATTTTGGAAATTTGCGTCCCTCCGTTAAAGTCGTATATCTTTGAACTAAGGCCAATTTTTCTTAAAGTAAAGAAATACATTTTTTATTTAAAGAAATCGTCCTTAAATTAACTGAAATATTGAATCATTAAATTTAAGATAAAAGAGCTTCTTTGGTTTAAGCATGGGACACAGTTTTTGGAAATTTGCGTCCCTCCGTTAAAGTCGTATATCTTTGAACTAAGGCCATTTTTTCTTAAAGTAAAGAAATACATTTTTTATTTAAAGAAATCGTCCTTAAATTAACTGAAATATTGAATAATTAAATTTATGATAAAAGAGCTTCTTTGGAATTAAGAAAACATTTTTACTTTGAGATATCCGATATAATTTGGATTTCTTAAACTGGCATTTGTTTGTACGTGAATTGCTTTATTAATATACCGCGAAAAGAAAATGAAAATTCGATAAATGAGATCTGAGTCCTAATTTTAATTTTATTGGTCCTAGATTTAAAGCAACATAGGTCGCTAAAAAATGTCTTTAAAGAAGCCGCATCTTTGGCTCGGAATCAATACCAAAATCCTTAAGGGAAGGTCAAAATATTTGGATCCAAGTAAACTCAAACTTTGTTTGAGTGTAGGGATACAATATAGACGACTACCGATTTATTGACTTTTTGTAATCTTCAAATTTGACTGTGCGGCTTTTTATACCCTCCACCATAGGATGGGGGTATATTAACTTTGTCATTCCATTTGTAACACATCGAAATATTGCTCTAAGATATATTCTGGGTCGTGGTGAAATTCTGAGTCGATTCTTCCGAACGGAAGAAGCTATCGACTTGAAACTTGGCACAAGTAGTTGTTATTGATGTAGGTCGGATGGTATTGCAAATGGGCCATATCGGTCCACTCTTACGCATAGCCCCCATATAAACGGAGCCCCAAATTTGGCTTGCGAATCCTCTAAGAGAAGCAAATTTCATCCGATTCGGCTGAAATTTCGTACATGGTATTAGTATATGGTCTCCAACAACCATGCCAAAATTGGTCCACATCGGTCCATAATTATATATAGCCCCCATATAAACCGATCCCCAGATTTGGTTTGTGGAGCCTCTAAGAGAAGCAAATTTCATCCGATCTGACTGAAATTTGGTACATGGTGTTAGTATATGGTCTCTAATAACCATGCAAAAATTGGTCAACATCGGTCCATAGTTATATATAGCCTCCATATTTCGTACATGGTGTTAGTATATGGTCTCCAACAACCATGTCAAAATTGGTCCACATCGACCCATAATTATATATAGCCCCCATATAAACCGATCCCCAGATTTGGTTTGTGGAGCCTCTAAGAGAAGCAAATTTCATCCGATCCGACTGAAATTTGGTACATGGTGTTAGTATATGGTCTCTAATAACCATGCAAAAATTGGTCCCCATCGGTCCATAATTATATATAGCCCCCATATAAACCGATTCCCAGATTTGGTTTGTGGAGCCTTTAAGAGAAGCTAATTTCATCCGATCCGACTGAAATGTGGTACATGGTGTTAGTATATGGTCTCTAATAACCATGCAAAAATTGGTCAACATCGGTCCATAGTTATATATAGCCTCCATATAA
Source organism: Haematobia irritans (assembly GCF_050003625.1). Lineage (NCBI taxonomy): Eukaryota > Metazoa > Arthropoda > Insecta > Diptera > Muscidae > Haematobia > Haematobia irritans. The sequence continues at coordinate 131,859,076 of NC_134399.1, read as the reverse complement.
ACCGATCACCAGATTTGACCTCCGGAGCCTCTTGGAAGACCAAAATTCATCTGATTCAGTTCAAATTTGGTACATGGTGTTAATATATGGCCTCAAACACTCATGCAAAAATTGGTCGAAATCGGTCCATAATTATATATAGGCCCCATATAAACCGATCCCCAGATTTGATCTCCGGAGCCCCTTGGAAGAGCAAAATTCATCTGATTCAGTTGAAATTTGGTACGTGATGTTAGTATATTGTATCCAACAACCATGCAGGAATTGGTTCATATCAGTCCATAATTATATATAGGCCCCATATAAACCGATCCCTCGATTTGGCTTGCGGAGCCTCTAAGAGAAGCAAATTTCATCCGATCCGGCTGAAATTTGGTACATGGTGTAAGTATATGGTCTCTAATGACCATGCAAAAATTGGTCAACATCGGTCCATAATTATATATAAACCCCATATAAAGCGATCATCATATTTGACCTCCGGAGCCCCTTGGAAGAGCAAAATTCATCCGATTCGGTTGAAATTTGGTACGTGATGTTAGTATATTGTATCCAACAACCATGGTTCATATCAGTCCATAATTATATATAGCTCCCATATAAACCGATCCCCAGATTTGACCTCCGGTGCCTTATGAGGAAGCAAAATTCATCCGATCTGGTTGAAATTTGGTACGTGGTGGTAGTATATGATATGTAACAACCATGCCAAAAGTGGTCCATATCAGTCCATAATCATATATAGCCCCCATATAAACCGATCCCGAGATTTGGTTTTTGAGCCTCTTGGAGGAGCAAATTTCATCCGAGTCAATTGAAATTTGGTACATTGTGCTAGTATATGGCCGTTAACAACCATGCCTAATTAGGTCCATATCGGTCTATAGTAATATATAGCCCTCAGATAAATCGATCCCCAATCACACAAAAATTGGTCCATATCAAGTTCATAATTGTATATAGCCCCCATATAAGCGACCCCAAATTTCAATTTTGGCTCTCTACGTATCGTGTAAAAAGTCCATATTGATTCGTAATTATTTGTAGACTTACCTATACATAACTTTATTGTCTAATATAACAGGTTGGCTGATAAGTCCCCGGTCTGACACATAGATGGCGTCGCTAGTATTAAATGCATATTATTTTTATATAGTACCAACCTTCAAATGATTCGTGTCAAAATTTGACGTCTGTAAGTCAATTAGTTTGTGATATAGAGCGTCTTTTGTGAAGCAACTTTTGTTATTGTGAAAAAAAGGAATTTCGTGTTTTGATAAAATACTGTTTTCTGAAGGGAAAAAATACGGTGGAAGTAAAAACTTGGCTTGATAATGAGTTTCCGGACTCTGCCCCAGGGAAATCAACAATAATTGATTGGTATGCAAAATTCAAGCGTGGTGAAATGAGCACGGAGGACGGTGAACGCAGTGGACGCCCGTAAGAGGTGGTTACCGAAGAAAACATCAAAAAATCCACAAAATGATTTTGAATGACCGTAAAATGAAGTTGATCGAGATAGTAGAGGCCTTAACGATAGCAAAGGAACGTGTTGGTCATATCATTCATCAATATTTGGATATGCGGGAGCTCTGCGCAAAATGGGTGCCGCGCGAGCTCACATTTGACCAAAAACAACAACGTCTTGATGATTCTGAGCGGTGTTTGCAGCTGTTAACTCGTAATAAATACACCCGAGTTTTTCCGTCGATATGTGACAATGGATAAAACATGGCTCTATCACTACACTCCTGAGTCCAATCGACAGTCGGCTGAGTGGACAGCGACCGGTGAACCGTCTCCGAAGCGTGGAAAGACTCAAAAGTCCGCTGGCAAAGTAATGGCCTCTTTTTTTTGGGATGCGCATGGAATAATTTTTATCGATTATCTTGAGAAGGGAAAAACCATCAACAGTGACTATTAACAGGTTGGCTGATAAGTCCCCGATCTAACAAGGAAAAACACATTTTTTTTTTTTCAAAATTCGTTTTATTGTTCCACATAGTTCCCTTCAAAAGCGATACAACGATTATAACGACCTTTCAATTTTTTGATACCATTTTGGTAGTACTCCTTCGGTTTTGCCTCAAAATAGGCCTCAGTTTCGGCGATCACCTCTTCATTGCAGCAAAAATTTTTTCCCTGCGAGCATCCTTATGAGGTCTGAGAACAAGAAAAAGTCGCTGGGGGCCAGATCTGGAGAATACGGTGGGTGGGGAAGCAATTCGAAGCCCAATTCATGAATTTTTGCCATCGTTCTCAATGACTTGTGGCACGGTGCGTTGTCTTGGTGGAACAACACTTTTTTCTTCTTCGTATGGGGCCGTTTTGCCGCGATTTCGACCTTCAAACGCTTTAATAACGCCATATAATAGTCACTGTTGATGGTTTTTCCCTTCTCAAGATAATCGATAAAAATTATTCCATGCGCATCCCAAAAAAACAGAGGCCATTACTTTGCCAGCGGACTTTTGAGTCTTTCCACGCTTCGGAGACGGTTCACCGGTCGCTGTCCACTCAGTCGACTGTCGATTGGACTCAGGAGTGTAGTGATGGAGCCATGTTTCATCCATTGTCACATATCGACGGAAAAACTCGGGTGTATTACGAGTTAACAGCTGCAAATACCGCTCAGAATCATAAACACGTTGTTGTTTTTGGTCAAATGGGAGCTCGCGCGGCACCCATTTTGCACAGAGCTTCCGCATATCCAAATATTGATGAATGATATGACCAACACGTTCCTTTGATATCTTTAAGGCCTCTGCTATCTCCATCAACTTCATTTTACCGTCATTCAAAATCATTTTGTGGATTTTTTTGATGTTTTCCTCGGTAACCACCTCTTTCGGGCGTCCTCTGCATTCTCCGCCCTCCATGCTCATTTCACCACGCTTGAATTTTGCATACCAATCAATTATTGTTGATTTCCCTGGGACAGAGTCCGGAAACTCATTATCAAGTCAAGTTTTTGCTTCCACCGTATTTTTTCCCTTCAGAAAACAGTATTTGATCAAAACACGAAATTCCTTTTTTTCCCATTTTTTTTTTTCACAATAACAAAAGTTGCTTCACAAAAGACGCTCTATCTCACAAACTAATTGACTTACAGACGTCAAATTTTGACACGAATCATTTGAAGGTTGGTACTATATAAAAATAATATGCATTTAATACTAGCGACGCCATCTATGTGTCAGACCGGGAACTTATCAGCCAACTTGTTATATGGCGTTATTGGAGCGTTTGAAGGTCGAAATCGCGGCAAAACGGCCCCATATCAAGAAGAAAAGTGTTGTTCCACCAAGACAACGCATCGTGCCACAAGTCATTGAGAACCAGCGTTGCCAATTTAGCTTTTTTACCGCTAGATTTGGCTTTTTTTGAAGACGTTTAGCGGGAAAAAATGCATTTAGCTTTTAGCTTTTTTTCTGGCTTTTTTCATGACCCTTTTAGCTATTTTTGGCTTTTTTTATTTTCGACATGTTTCTATTGAAATATGGATAAATCGGCGTTTTTATCTAAGCCTTGCTGCAAGTACAAGGGTTTCCACATATTTCAAAGCTCAGTTGAAACATTAATAATGAGTCCAGCCATTATGCGGGCATTTTTGTAGCAAATACACCTTGTTGTAAAGATTTTCATTATATACATAAAGGTTATCGTAAACTTTAAATCTACTATTACCATACAAATTTGTTAGATAAACTTTCAGTAAATTATTGGGAATATTATCATTTGACTCGTTTATCCTTTTTATGTTATTATAATATTCTAAAGTTATTACGATATTACTAAATTAAAATAGTAGATGTGAATAGCTTTGTGCACTGAAAAAATATTGTCGTCTCCTTAAAATACGAACGCGAATTTTGGTTACAATAGCATTTGTGAATTTCTTTTATATAAACTGTTTTCCTTGTCCAAAAGACGATAAAGTCGTTTTGTCCTTATAATTAAGTGATTCAACTTAAAAATGGGTATGTTTTCATGAAAGAAGGAAGAATAAATGAAATAGTTTTTAAATGTGAGGGGTTTTTGCATCTTAACCACCAACCAAAATAGCGTTCAAAAATAGAAGATGTTTTTCAACACTTTATTTTAAAAACGTATATATACAATAATTTCTACTTGAAGTCGAGTCTGAATTTGGAAATTTAAGTTGGCGTTAGCACGTTTTTAAAGCACTTTGATAGCTCATGAAGAAAAGGAAAATGTTTTTACTGGGAAATGTAAACTATAGGTATTTTCTACAATTTAAATAAAAGTAATGTATTTCGAATTTTTCACAATTTCAAATCCAAACAAAAATTTTATTTAAAAAAATGACAAATCATTTTTTTACCAAATCCAAAGCATGCTTAGATCATTTAATATTTTAAAATAACAAGTAAATAAAATAGAGGTGTTGGGAAGGTAGCTCCCACAAAACGAAGGACTTCCAGGAAAAAATTTGTGATAGTAATCAAAATGTATCGAATACGCAAACAGAGCTAATATGCTTTAGATATTGTTACAGTCTCACAGAAGTGGAATTAAAATGAAAATAGTATGCATTGTAAGTGAAATAAAGCCTTTAAGTTTGTTAAATTTCAATCAAAAATGTGACTTTTGATACAAAAAAAGTTAGCTTTTTTTCTAGCTATTTTTTAGCATTTTTTAGCTATTTTTTTGGGCAAATCTAGCGGTTTTTGGTGAAACAATTCTGGCAACGCTGTTGAGAACTATGGCAAAAATTCATGAATTGGGATTCGAATTGCTTCCCCACCCACCGTATTCACCAGATCTGGCCTCCAGCGACTTTTTCTTGTTCTCAGACTTCAAAAGGATTCTCGCAGGGAAAAAATTTGGCTGCAATGAAGAGGTGATCGCCGAAACTGAGGCCTATTTTGAGGAAAAACCGAAGGAGTACGACCAAAATGGTATCAAAAAATTGGAAGGTGAGTTATAATCGTTGTATCGCTCTCGAAGGGAACTGTGTTGAATAATAAAAACCAATTTTGACAAAAAAATGTGTTTTTCCTTGTTAGACCGGGGACTTATCAGCCAACCTGTTAGGTAGAATCAGGTTGAACTGATTTGCTTGGGAGAAAATTTGTCATCAAACCCCCTAAAATTCTATGTATTATAAAGAAACCCGCTACGACGAAAAGTTTTCAAAGTAAACTATTATATTTGATTCATGGTGGTGGGTATTTAAGATTCTGCCCGGCCGAACTTACTGCTGTATATACTTGTTTTGCGTACGTTAGTTAAATGAACTAAAAACGGAAAACAATTTTACACAAATGCATCACAAAGATTTACTAATTTCGTACTTCTCACAAAATAGTTCAATAGTTTTTTTATAACGTACACGTACCGCGCTTGTAATACAGTTTAGTTAAAATTTTCTAAAAATCATCTAAATTTTCTAAAATTAAACAAAACTTTTCTACCTGGTGGGTTCACTGTTTTTTCAGTGCATTCGATTTCATTTCAACCCATAACTATAGGGCTATTTTAATTCTACATCCAATACGAAACGGTCTAATATATATTCAATTATAAATATGCTTATTCACAACGAATTTCATGTATTGAAATATGCTTCCCCTACCTGGTACAAAGAAAGAAAGCACATGTCTAAATGGGTATCGCTAAACAAAAATATCTGTTGATATGCTCACACTTTGCTACGTCTTACGTATTTAATCAACCCCTCCTCTAGCATACTTGAGAATTGTATTTTTAGAATAGAATTTTTGCTGTTGTTGTTTTTCCACATTCGTTAATCTTACTACTACTACTACTACTACTACTGTTGACCAAACAGAAATAAACAAATATGGGAGGGTATTGAAGAATGCTTGTTAGCACTTAATAGGCAGACAGACTGCTAGTTAGGCACAATATTGTTTACCATCAATAAGGCAATATCACATGTAGTACCCCGCAAATGAAATGTGTAACGACGCCACTGAGTGTTGCTTAGGTCACGAACACTTTGTTAGTTTGACGATCATCATATGCCCGGCTAGCTCAGTCGGTAGAGCATGAGACTCTTAATCTCAGGGTCGTGGGTTCGAGCCCCACGTTGGGCGCAAACAATTTTTTTATTTATTTATTTAAAAAATTTTTATAAGTATTAAATACAATTCAACTTTTAATTTTTTTATTAGTTATTTTCATATTTGATTAATTTAACTTTTAATGGAAATATTATTAGCATATATGAATTAAAATTACTCTAAATTAAATTAAAAGAAAAAGTTTTCAAAAAGGGTAAAATACATTCCTACATTGAACAAAAAGCATGCCCGGTTCCAAAGATTTTGTCTTTATTTTAACAATTTTGGTATTGATTCTGAGCCGAGGAATACAAGTAAGGATACTTGCAAAGGAAGCAAATTTTAATTTTTCGTTTTTTTCAGATTTTTTTCATCATATGCTATCAAATTCCTTTAAGAACGTATTAACGACAACTTTATTTTCCAATTTAAGGCTGCTATGTTTCAAGTAAAAAACGTCTTTAAAATAAAGTGTCGAAAGACATGTCCTACACACAAAGAAAATTTCATTACAAGTCTGCCAACGAAAAATGTTCATTGATATAACGAAACATTTTCATTAATACAATGAAAATATTCGTTAATAGTACGAAACGTTACGTTGATTGGCAGAAAATTCGTTATATTAACGAAAAAGTTCGTTGTATTAACGAATTTTTTTCAATGGCTAACTTTTAACGACACATTTCGTTAATATAACGAAACTTTTTCTATTAGTGTATGTTTGAACGATTTTTTGCTTTGTAGTCAAGATGCAAAAAGGCAACAAATTTAAAGACAATTTCATTAATTTTAAAGAATTTTTCTGAATTATTAAAGTCAAGAAGACCTTACCCCTAAAAATTTTTCTTTCATGTTATGATACCCATTTTTAAGACAAATCATTTAATTATTAGGACAATACGACTTCATTGAAAAATTTATCGACTTTTAGACAAGGAAAAAAACTTTATATTAGAGAAATGTGTCATCTATGCTAAGCAAAATTTGCATTCGTATTTTAAGGAGATGAAATCTTTGGCCTCACGACAATATTTTTTTTTTTCAGTGTAACTGTTATTTCTATGAAATTGATAAATAATGTTGAAAAATCGAAATTTCGACTTTTTTATACTTTTAAAAAACTAAAAACTCAAAAAATCATTTTTTTTCCAATATTTTTTAAAGCCCATAGAGTCGACTTATGGGCTTTAAAAAAAATTCAAATTCAAATTTAAAAAAAAATCGAAAACTGGAAAATGTTATTTTTCCCAATTAAAAAAAAAGACACAAAGGTTAAGGAGTCTACTTTTCCAATTTTTTTTAAAGCCCATAAGTCGACTTTTTCGAATTTAAAAAAAATCGAAAACTCGAAAATGTTATTTTTCCCAATTAAAAAAAAGACACAAAGGTTAAAAAGTCTACTTTTCCAATTTTTTCAACTTTTTTAAGAAATGGAAATCGACGTTTTTTTTTAATTGGAAAAGTCGATTTTTCCACTTTTTAAAAATTTTGAATAGTCGGACTCGTCCCAGTTTCGAAAAAGTCGAATTTTCCAAATTAAAAAAAAAAAATCGAAAACTTGAAGAAAAAATTTGTTCCTCAATTAAAAATAGACAAAGGTCAAAAAGTCGATTTTTCCACTTTTTTCGACTAAAAATTTCAAATCGACTTTTCGATTTTTTTAAAATTAGAAAAAGTCGACTTTTACACTTCTTAAAAATTTTGAATAGTCGACTCGTCCCAGTTTCGAAAAAGTCGAATTTTCCAAATTTTAAAAAAGTCGAAAATTCGAAAATGTTTTTTCCCCAATTAAAAAAAGACAATGATCAAAAAGTCGATTTTTCCACTTTTTTCGACTAAAAATTTCAAATCGACTTTTCGAACTTTTTAAAATTAGAAAAAGTCTACTTTTACCCTTTTTAAACATTTTGAATAGTCCACTCGTCCCAGTTTCGAAAAAGTCGAGTTTTCCACATTTAAAAAAAAGTCGAAAATTCGAAAAGGTTATTTTTCCCAATAAAAAAAAAGACAATGGTCAAAAAGTCGACTTTTTCTAATATTGCAAGTCGACTTTTCGGTCTTTTACTTTTCACTCCAAATTTCTAAAATTTGGAATAGTCGACTCTTCCCAGTTTTGACAAACTCGACTTTTCAAAATTTTCAAAAAAAAGTCGAAAGGTCGCATGATGACTCTTCCACATTTTTAAAAAGTCGTAAAGTTTTGACAAACTCGACTTTTCAAAATTTTCAAAAAAAAAAGTCGAAAGGTCGAATGATGACTCTTCCACATTTTAAAAAGTCGTAAAGTCCACTCTTCTAAAATTTGAAAAATTCGAAAACTCGAAATGTCGACATTTAAAAAAAAAAATGGAAAAGTTGACTTTTCGACTTTTTAAAATTGTGGAAAATTCGACTTTTCCCAGTTTTCAAAAAGTCAACCCAAAGAGTCGAAAAGTCGAATTTTCCAAATTTTCAAAAAGTGGAAAGGTCGAATGATGACTTTTCTACATTTTGACAAAGTTGTAATGTCGACTTTCCAAAATTTTGAAAAAGTCAAAAACTCGAAATGTCAGTCTTTGTACATTTTAAAAACGTCAACCTTTTTGAAACTTGGAAAAATCGTATTTTCCACCTTTTTTAAAATTTTAAAAAGTTGTTTTTTTCCCAGTTGTGAAAAAGTCGACTTTTCCAAAAGAGTCGAAAAGTCACCTTTCAACATTTTAAAAAAGTCTAAAGGTCGTATGACAACTTCTCCACATTTTGACAAAGTCATAAGGTCGACTTTCTTAAAAAAAATCGAAAAGTCAGATTTCCACATTTTAAAAACGTAAAAAAGTCGATATTTCCAAATTACGAAAAAGTCAAAGGGACGATAATTCCACTTTTTCATTGAAATTACAATCCCTATTTGAACACAAACAACTATTTATTTATTTGAACATTTTCATTATTTTTTTACAAATTTTTTGAAAAACTATTTAATTAAAAGAAATTTAAATTATTATTTTTTTATTACTTATTTTCATATTTGAAAATTGAATTTTTCATTGAAAATTTTTTCTTAAGATTAAAATAATTCTAAATTAAATTATTAAAATGGTAAAAAAAAATTCTAAAATTTTTATTCTATGAGATTGATAATTAATATTTATTAAAAAATTAAAATGATTAATTATAATCTTATTGTTATACATATTGGATTGTTATTGTTGTTGTAATATTGTGTTGATTTAATGACGCATCACTGCATTTAACACAGGCAACTTAGATTATTTATAATTAAGTTTATTATTACAGACAGTTGAATTATCAATTCCTTAAATTTAACGCTTCTATATAAAAAAAATTGGTTTAATAGTCTTCGAATTTTAAATGGATTATGGACTCCTCTTGACATGTGGCCCATTAGCTCAGTTGGTTAGAGCGTCGTGCTAATAACGCGAAGGTCGCGGGTTCGATCCCCTCATGGGCCATCCATAAAATTTTTAGTGGACTGTTCCAAAATAGTTTATAATTACTATTACAGAATTTCAAAATGTTAGAAAATAAAAAAATATATATTTATTTGGATATAAATTATTGATGTAGCTGAGACTAAATATTCTGCGGGGCAAAATTTTCTATCTACACCCCCTATAAAAAATACTAATGTGGCCCATGAGGGGATCGAACCCGCGACCTTCGCGTTATTAGCACGACGCTCTAACCAACTGAGCTAATGGGCCCATATTTAATACACCCAAAAACAATATTGCTTGGTAGTGGGTCCACTCCAGGTGCCCATAAAAGTGCCGGAAGAAAATTTTGGGCAACCGTGAGACCATTTCAGAATAGTACTTTACTTTATGCGCAACCCGACTTTCCGGGAGAATGTGTCGCAAAACGTCAATAAAAATGGGACCCTTTCCATATGACACATGTATTCATAAAATAGTTAGATGGCCCATGAGGGGATCGAACCCGCGACCTTCGCGTTATTAGCACGACGCTCTAACCAACTGAGCTAATGGGCCATGGCTCCCAATATTTTAGTTTCCTTTTTAGAAACAATATTAAATTAAGACAAGTACAGTCGAAGCTCTGTTTAACGAATATCCCATTTAACGAAAATCCAATTTAACGAACGTCAAAATTCTTAACATTGAGTATTCTAAATAACGAACAATTGAACAAAATTTACGTTCGATTTAACGAAAAGGCTTTTAATCTTAAGAAAATAAACAACAAAAAATCAGCAATATTTGGCGATTGTGAGAATGGCTTAAGTCCTTAGGAAATGTCCGCAAAGTACGGCATTCCCAAGATATTTAGATTCCATTAAAATGTTTGAAAACACATATTCAATGGCCGGGTAACTGGTAAAGTTAGGTTAGATAGAGTGGCGCAGCTTCGCTACGGGAAATGGATCTACAACAGAACCGGTACTGGACTTCTCCCTGGTGTGAATAGACCAGTCCCAGTTCTGGCCGAAACGTATGGAAGGGACCGGTCACTTCAACACGGGTTTGTCATTGACGGGGATAAATTTACACTGCAGGCCACGGATTGGACTCATTCCAAACTACATGACCTGGGAGAACTTAGTAGGACTAGACAGGTCTTCATGAAACAGTCTGGGACAAACCCTTAGGTACCGGTATTATTTTGATCATCCAAATTGCATCAGAAAGAAAAACTTTTAGACTATGTTGGCCCATAGTTAAATGTCTAGATCAAATAAAATTTTAAAATAAAAAGAGTATAGAAATCAATAAATTATATGAAAATTTAAAAACTACGACAGACTCGAGCACTGGTACTACTCCTGTAATAGGTCCGTTAGTGGCAATATTTCGTGGGATTGCCAGTTGGACAGGTGGTGAATTTGTCTCTTAATAATGAGTGCTACCCGATTCTATATTTAGCTCAATAACAAGGAACCTCCGTCTTATAGCTAAGATAAACTATGAAATACACAAGAATATCAACATCATTAGTGAGAGGGATAAACTACCGCTGAAAAACTTTTTTGGTGCCCGGTCGAAACGGCAATCTAGCGTTGAGAGTACATCTATGCCGGCAGGAGCAGCGGAGTTGTGGTGTATGTAAGACGTTTTAGGAAGATGTTACTATGAACACTACCTATGCCTGGCCATTCTTGAAACCGGGCACTGGAAACAAATTAGGCAATTCGTCTAAGAAGTTAGAGTACAAAATTATGACATGGGTGTATATAGGCCCCCATACGACAGCGAATCTTGGATCCTCTCTTCAATCTAACCTAACATAGATATATCACGTTCATCAGGATTATTTTAAGTATTATTTTTTAAGTGTCTCTGTGCTTTAATTTTTTCAAATGATTATGAATTTTTACTCATCTGGTAAAAAACTACGATTTTCAATAAAAGTTAACATTTAATATTCCCGTTCGATTTAACGAATTTTTCTAAATAACGAAAGGGCCTGACAATATATCGTTCGTTAAACCGAGCTTCGACTGTATATACAGACGTAAGTTCGGCCAGGCCGAATCTTATGTACCCCCCACCATAGATTGCGAAGAAACTTCTACGAAAGACTGTCATCCACAATCGAATTACTTGGGTCGTGGTAACACCAATGGCCAATGGCAAGGTATCTTGAGACTTCTTAACATTGTCTTCTAACTTGTAAGTTAGCCCACATGGGGTTAGTCCAGTTCAGTTTTTGACCGGTATAATTAGACGAGTCTATAATATAATTATGAACCGATATGGATCATTATTGGCGTAATTAGTACCAAATTTTAGTCCGATCAGATGAAATTTACTTACCCTGAGCCTCCTGGGTAGAAGTAAAATCTGGGGATCGGTTTATATGGGGGACTCTATATAATTATGGACCGATATGGGTCAATTTTTGCATGGTGGTTAGAATCTAGAGGTGTGCACGTGAGTAATAGTTTACTCATGCTCACGCACACTCATGACTGAAAAATCATACTCACGCACGATATTTTTTGGTAGAACTCACGCACACTCACGAAAAGAAAATTTGTACTCACGCACACAAACACACGAAAACGTCGTGAACCACGCAAAATACCGTGACTCACGAAAAATATCGAGACTCACGAATAATTTTATGATTAATTTACCTTAACGAAGTGTCTGAAAACATGAGCAATATTAAAATCGAGAGTGTTATTAAACTCTTAACATTCTCTTAAGCGTTTTATGTTGGTGATTCGTGCGTGAGTCGTGAGTCACGCTCACGACAACAGTGTGAGTGTGCGTGATTAAGAAACAAAAATGTCGTGCGTGAGCGTGAGTCACGAAAATAATATCTTCGTTAGTGTGCGTGAGTAACGAATTACACTCACGAAAATATTATGTTCGTGACTCACGCTCACGCACGACATTTTGGTTTGTTAATCACGCTCACGCACACTCACGCTGTTGTCATGAGCGTGACTCACGATTCACGCACGAATCACAAAAATTTTCGTGAGTCACGACAATTTCGTGTCACGTGCACACCTCTATTTGAAGCCATATATTTACAGCACATACCAAATTTCAACCGGATTGAATGAAATTTGTACCTCCAGGTACGAGGTATTATGGACCGATATAGAGGACATATACTAACACCACGTACCAAATTTCAACGGTATGGGATGAAATTTGAGCCTCCAAGAAGTTCCGCAAGCCAAATCTGGGGATCGCTTTACATTGGGGCTATATATAATTATGGTCCAATTTTGAGATGAGTATTGAAGGCAATATACCAAGACTTCGAACCAAATTTCAACCGGATCGGATGAAATTTAATGCTCTAAGAGGCTCCGCAAGCCAAATCTGGGGGTCGGTTTAAATGGTGGCTATACGTAAAAGTGCTCCGATATGGCCCATTTGCAATACCATCCGACCTACATTAATAACAACTACTTGTGACAAGTTTCCAGTCGATAGCTTGTTTCGTTCGGAAGTTAGCGCGATTTTAACAGACGGACGAATGGACGGACTCCGCTAGAACGGCTCTGAATTTCACCACAACCCAGAATATATACACTTTATCGGGTCTTAAACCAATATAGCGAAGTGTTACAAACGGAATGACAAAGCTAATATACACCCTATCCTATGGTGGAGGTTATAAAAAATACTTGCGCCCAACGTGGGGCTCGAACCCACGACCCTGAGATTAAGAGTCTCATGCTCTACCGACTGAGCTAGCCGGGCATCTGGCGAAGTAGAACAACAAATTCGTTGAAATCTTTTGAGTAGATACACTGAAAAAATATATTAATAGAAAAGATAAAATTGTTTAGAAAAAAATATAAAGAGCAGATTGCTCCGTATAAAGATATTTCATTTAGGAGAATGGCTAACATCTTTGTTTTCATTTTTTTCCAAATGTAAGATGTTTGTCTTTGCAGTTTGCTGTGTTTTATTAAAACCGTATTAAAGCACTTGATTTAAAGTCGGATAGCTTCCATAAAATATCTTTATTATTCGAAAAAAAAACTAAGCTTGTTTGTTTGGCGTGGAGCCGAACTTGACTTGTGATTGAGCTTATTATAGGGTCGAGCTACATTCGTTGATAAGAGAGAAGTTCACATCTTATATCCAACATCCAACACATATTTGAAATTTTCGCGATTGTGTTACTTACATATTCGTTCCTTGAAGCAAACTCATACACGTGCTTAAAACTAAATAATTACACGATTGGTCATTGAAAAAATCTAGCGCCCAACGTGGGGCTCGAACCCACGACCCTGAGATTAAGAGTCTCATGCTCTACCGACTGAGCTAGCCGGGCAATATATTTTGGCTAAATTTGTCCCAAAACGAAATTGTTGTAAATCTTTTAAAAGGTCTAACAAAGAAAAACACATTTTTTTGTCAAAATTCGTTTTTATTATTCAACATAGTTCCCTTCAAGAGCGATACAACGATTATAACGACCTTCCAATTTTTGATACCATTTTGGTAGTACTCCTTCGGTTTTTGCCTCAAAAGAGGCCTCAGTTTCGGCGATCACCTCTTCATTGCAGCCAAATTTTTTCCCTGCGAGCATCCTTTTGAGGTCTGAGAACAAGAAAACGTCGCTGGGGGCCAGATCTGGAGAATACGGTGGGTGGGGAAGCAATTCGAAGCCCAATTCATGAATTTTTGCCATCGTTCTCAATGACTTGTGGCACGGTGCGTTGTCTTGGTGGAACAACACGTTTTTCTTCTTCATATGGGACCGTTTTGCCGCGATTTCGACCTTCAAACGCTCCAATAACGCCATATAATAGTCACTGTTGATGGTTTTTCCCTTCTCAAGATAATCGATAAAAATTATTCCATGCGCATCCCAAAAACAGAGGCCATTACTTTGCCAACGGACTTTTGAGTCTTTCCACGCTTCGGAGACGATTCACCGGTCGCTGTCCACTCAGCCGACTATCGATTGGACTCAGGAGTGTAGTGATGGAGCCATGTTTCATCCATTGTCACATATCGACGGAAAAACTCGGGTGTATTACGAGTTAACAACTGCAAACACCGCTCAGAATCATCAACACGTTGTTGTTTTTGGTCAAATGTGAGCTCGCGCGGCACCCATTTTGCATAGAGCTTCCGCATATCGAAATATTGATGAATGATATGACCAACACGTTCCTTTGATATCTTTAAGGCCTCTATTATCTCGATCAACTTCATTTTACGGTCATACAAAATCATTTTGTGGATTTTTTTGATGTTTTCGTCGGTAACCACCTCTTTCGGGCGTCCACTGCGTTCACCGTCCTCCGTGCTCATTTCACCACGCTTGAATTTTGCATACCAATCAATTATTGTCGATTTCCCTGGGGCAGAGTCCGGAAGCCAAGTTTTTGCTTCCACCGTATTTTTTTCCTTCAGACTTACAGACGTCAAAATTTGACACGAATCATTTGAAGGTTGGTACTATATAAAAATAATATGTACTTAATACTAGCGACGCCATCTATGTGTCAGACCGAGGACTTATCAGCCAACCTGTTATTTGAAATTTTCGCAATTGTGTTACTTATATATTCGTTCCTTGAAGCAAACTCATACACGTGCTTAAAACTAAATAATTACACGATTGGTCATTGAAAAAATCTAGCGCCCAACGTGGGGCTCGAACCCACGACCCTGAGATTAAGAGTCTCATGCTCTACCGACTGAGCTAGCCGGGCAATATATTTTGGTTAAATTTGTCCCAAAACGAAATTGTTGTACATCTTGTAAGTGAACATCCCCTACGGGAAATTGGTGCAAATTGCCACTGACGAACCTATCACAGAACTGGTACCGGTGCTCCAATGTTTTAATAGTCGTAATTTATTGATTTCCGTACTCGTTTGATATTAAAATCTTTTTGGATCTATACATTTACTGAAATAATATTATCAAAATAACCTATTGTTCGACATACTTCAAAAGTTTTTTTATTTTGGGTGCGATTCGGATGCCCAAAATGAAACAGATTTCTAAGAGTTTGTCCGCAACTGGTTCCTGAGGACCTGTCTATGAGGTACTCCTGCTAAATTGTCCCAGGGCGTGTCTTTTGGAATGAGTCTAAGACGTGTCCTAAAGTGCAAATTTACTCGATTTGCAGGTCTTCAAATCCTATGAAATCCAGATGCAGTATTTCATACCATACATTCAGATTAAACTCTTTAGTTCAGAAGAGTCAATATGCAAATATTATCCGTTTTGGGGATCACAACCGTCATATCTTCAGCACCTATTAGGACCCCACATTTTAAAGATCGTAATACATTTCCGAATATTTCCCACTATTATTTCACTTGTTTATAAAAACTTTAGTTGGCCCATGAGGGGATCGAACCCGCGACCTTCGCGTTATTAGCACGACGCTCTAACCAACTGAGCTAATGGGCCGTTCTTAATGTCAGATTTTTAGAACATTTTAAAATAATTACAACAAAAGAAATATGTTAAAAAAAATTGTAGCGCCCAACGTGGGGCTCGAACCCACGACCCTGAGATTAAGAGTCTCATGCTCTACCGACTGAGCTAGCCGGGCTATAAATTTGTAAGTGAATGGAGTCAACCAAAAAAACAAACTGAGTTAAAAAACAAATTTGTAGTAAAATTTCTTTATTTTAACCGATAATGTTATTACAATTTATATAAGGTTGGTACTATAAAAACCATTGTTTTTAAGAAAATATTAGTTTAACGGTCATTTTCAATTAGTTTTATTAGGGCCTAGCAGTCAGTTAGCATAAAAAAATCCGTTTTAAATTAACCCTCTAATGCCCCATTTTTGTTTTTTTTTGCCAACTGATTAAATTTTCAATGTTAACGACACGAAAGCAAGAAAACTAAACAAGAAAAATGTATACGATAAAATGCAGTATATGCTGCAAAGTCTCTTGAACAGTTTCAACTAAGTTTTTTTTTTATTTTACCCATTTTTGTTGTCTTAAGGTGTGTTTTACTAAAAGCTTCCTTATTAAATGAAGACCGCCTAAAGGCGGGCTTGGGCATTAGAGGGTTAAGTGCAAAAAAAATTCAGCACCCGATTTCTTAACTGGCGTATGAATATATGGGCAGGATGAATAAAAAGGCCATAGTATGGTTTAAAAGTTCGTTAGCTAACGTAGCACTAACAGAGCTTTATGAGAAAATTGGGATAAGTGCATTAATCTTAAAATTTTAAATACTTGGAGTCTTAAAAAATAGTTTTCATTTTAGAATACTGAAATTCGTCACGTAATGTAACATCCAAGACGATAAAGATCTGTTGCAGGTCATGAAACCATGGGTCCATTTCATTTTATCCTCATGTATGTTAGAATGAACTGCATTTGAATTGAAAATATATGTTATACATATCAGCGGAATGTTGAATATACACCCTATACTTCATTGGCCATCCCATATATTGATTTCAATCCTCTTAACGTAAGGATAGAAAAGACGAAATAATTATTTTCCTCCATGTTAAGTAGACTACAAGTTTCGATACTCTTGATAAATAATCAGGTCAAATTTCCATTTAACTTTGCCATTTTATTACTATATGTTTATAAAAACTTTAATTGGCCCATGAGGGGATCGAACCCGCGACCTTCGCGTTATTAGCACGACGCTCTAACCAACTGAGCTAATGGGCCATATTTAATAATTGTTGTTGAATAGATTTCAAAAACAAATTATTAGAAAACAGAAATTTGTAAAACAATCTAGCGCCCAACGTATGCCTTGAACGACGACCCTGATATTATGAGTGTCACAAATAACTACAAAACAGCAATTGGTAAAATAATCTAGCGCCCAACGTGGGGCTCGAACCCATATTAAATTTCAAAAAGAAATAATTACAAAATAGAAATGGGACAAAAATATATTCTAGCGCCCAACGTGGGGCTCGAACCCACGACCCTGAGATTAAGAGTCTCATGCTCTACCGACTGAGCTAGCCGGGCAACGAATCAGTGGACGGTCGAAGTAATTATAAATAGTAACAGAATATGCAACGAAGAAAATACTTTTTAATTAAAAGAAAAAACATTTCTTTATATTGAGTACAAATGGTAGTCTATAGTTTAGAACACAAAATCATTATATTTCAGATACTATTATTTTGTATTTTATAATACATATAATTAGCAAACCATATATTTTTTGTCTT
This sequence comes from Haematobia irritans, assembly GCF_050003625.1. Lineage (NCBI taxonomy): Eukaryota > Metazoa > Arthropoda > Insecta > Diptera > Muscidae > Haematobia > Haematobia irritans. Next base: position 131,841,395 of record NC_134399.1, on the reverse strand, counting down.
CCTTGTCTCAAGATCCCAATTTGATCCGATTATACTACAGAATATGAAACTATAAACTAACTGATCTTTATTTATAATTTTCTCTCGTCCGGTTTGAGCCTAATTTTCTCTTATTTCATTATTTATAAAAACTTTAACTGGCCCATGAGGGGATCGAACCCGCGACCTTCGCGTTATTAGCACGACGCTCTAACCAACTGAGCTAATGGGCCATATCTAATATTTGTTTGTGAATAGTTTACAAAAACATTTAATTAAAAAACAGAAATTGGTAAAACCAAAATTCTAGCGCCCAACGTGGGGCTCGAACCCACGACCCTGAGATTAAGAGTCTCATGCTCTACCGACTGAGCTAGCCGGGCATGTGGCAATCTTAGCAACATAGATATTACTGAAAATGGAATGTACTCTCACTGAATTATAAAATAGAACAATTTAATCCTAAGGAACTTTCGAATTCTATGAAGGCATGTCTTTCTATTTATTATATTATGTCCCCTCCTATTTGCGAATTTAATCGGTGAAGATTTTAGGGATAATTTTCCCTCTGAACACACCTAATATTTCTTCATACTTTTTATTATAATCGATTGGTAGACACCTGAACTCCGATTTATTTATGGATTAATAAAAACATTCGTATGGCCCATGAGGGGATCGAACCCGCGACCTTCACGTTATTTGCACGACGCTCTAACCTAATTGGCCATATTTTATAATAGCATTTGAATGGTTTTCAAAAACCAAAAATAACTACGAAACGGAAAAAATCTAGCGCCCAACGTGGGGCTCGACAAACTTTTTTCTTGCTTGTCTCATGACCCTAATTTTTTCCGATCATACAACAATCCAAAATATTGTAGAATATGAAACTGGGGTGTATACAAACAGCGAAATTACTAACTTACCAGTATCGTGGATCATAATGGACTGAATATTTAGTCTAAGTGAGGCTGAAACTTAATCGGGCTGCCACGTTAACCTATCGTGGATAAGAAATACCTTCTAATCGCCCAATATTCTCTCGCCTGGTTTATGTTTGGTTCTATTACATTTTTATATTTTGTTCTATTACATTATTTATAAAAACTTTCATTGGCCCATGAGGGGATCGAACCCGCGACCTTCGCGTTATTAGCACGACGCTCTAACCAACTGAGCTAATGGGCCATATTTAATATTTGTTTGTGAATAGTTTACAAAAACAACTAATTAAAAAAAAAACAGAAATTGGTAAAAACAAAATTCTAGCGCCCAACGTGGGGCTCGAACCCACGACCCTGAGATTAAGAGTCTCATGCTCTACCGACTGAGCTAGCCGGGCATGTGGCAATCTTAGTAATGTAGATACGACTGAAAATGGAATGTACTCTCACTGAATTATAAAACAGAAAAATTTAATCCTAAGGAACTTTCGAATTCTATGAAGGCATGTCTTTCTATTTATTATGGTATGCCTCCCCCATTTACGAATTTAATCGTTGAAGATTTTAGAGGTAATTTTATCTCTGAATACACCTAATATTTCCTCATTTTTATGTTATTATAATCGATTGATAGACACTTGACCTCCGATTTATTTATGGTTTAATAAAAACATCCGTATGGCCCATGAGGGGATCGAACCCGCGACCTTCGCGTTATTAGCACGACGCTCTAACCAACTGAGCTAATGGGCCTACATACAAATATATAATTTGGTATCGTTATCAGAAAAAATCATTACAATGATGATGATAATGATCTAACAGAATAGAAATCATCAAGTAAATGCAATTGCCATATTCAAGAATATGGACACATATTTACGGCTGGAAATTCGGCCGAGACGAAACTAAATGTCCACCGTCATGAATAATAATTGGAAAAACTTTATCGTAGCCTATTCAGATTGTGGATTTATAAGAATCATTTTTATTTGGGTTGCAGAGGGGGCTATATCAAAACCTTGACTAATAAAGGGTGATTCTTTTGAGGTTAGGATTTTCATGCATTAGTATTTGACAGATCACGTGGGATTTCAGACATGGTGTCAAAGAGAAAGATGCTCAGTATGCTTTGACATTTCATCATGAATAGCCGAACGATCTGCCACAACGTCGAATTTTCAGTGAATGGGCCCTAGAAAAGTTGGCAGAAAATCCGCTTTTTTATCGACAAATTTTGTTCAGCGATGAGGCTCATTTCTGGTTGAATGGCTACGTAAATAAGCAAAATTGCCGCATTTGGAGTGAAGAGCAACCAGAAACCGTTCAAGAACTGCCCATGCATCCCGAAAAATGCACTGTTTGGTGTGGTTTGTATGCTGGTGGAATCATTGGACCGTATTTTTTCAAAGATGCTGTTGGACGCAACGTTACGGTGAATGGCGATCGCTATCGTTCGATGCTAACAAACTTTTTGTTGCCAAAAATGGAAGAACTGAACTTGGTTGACATGTGGTTTCAACAAGATGGCGCTACATGCCACACAGCTCGCGATTCTATGGCCATTTTGAGGGAAAACTTCGGAGAACAATTCATCTCAAGAAATGGACCGGTAAGTTGGCCACCAAGATCATGCGATTTGACGCCTTTAGACTATTTTTTGTGGGGCTACGTCAAGTCTAAAGTCTACAGAAATAAGCCAGCAACTATTCCAGCTTTGGAAGACAACATTTCCGAAGAAATTCGGGCTATTCCGGCCGAAATGCTCGAAAAAGTTGCCCAAAATTGGACTTTCCGAATGGACCACCTAAGACGCAGCCGCGGTCAACATTTAAATGAAATTATCTTCAAAAAGTAAATGTCATGGACCAATCTAACGTTTCAAATAAAGAACCGATGAGATTTTGCAAATTTTATGCGTTTTTTTTTTTTTTAAAGTTATCAAGCTCTTAACAAATCACCCTTTATATGGATCGACCTGCTGGCAGATAAAAAAAGGCATTACACCCACGGTTGCCACAGTTGGTAAAATTCTACCACAAATGGTACATTTTTTACTGTAGATTTTTTTGTGTTGTAGTAGATTTTGCTAAACATTCCTCTCCAACTAAGAGGTACTTCAATTTTTTATATAAAAAATATTTATAAAAAAATATTGAGAAACATTTTTAGAAACTTTTCAAAAAAAATTGACAAAATTTATAGAGAAAAAAAATTGAGAAAATTTTCCTTAGAAATAAAATTTTGAGAATTTTTTTATAGAAATAATATTTTGAGAGAATTCTCTATAGCAATAAAATTTTGATAAAATTTTCGATGGAAATAAAATTTTGAATATAATTTTTACAAAATTTCCTATATAGAATTAAAAATTTTGACAAAAATTTCTACAGAAATAACATTTTGATAAAAAGTTCTATAGAAACAAATTTGAGAAAATTTCTGTAGCAAAAAAATTGAGAAAATTTCTGTAGCAAAAAATTTGAGAAAATTTCTACAAATTAAAATTTCGACAAAATTTTTTATAGAAAAATTTTTTTAGAAAATTTTCTTTAAAATTCAAAATTTTTACAATTTTTCTATAGAACTAAAATTTTGAGAAAATTTTCTGTAGTAATAATATTTTGACAAAATTTTCTATAGCAATAAAATTTTGACAAAATTTTCTACAGAAATAAAATTTTGACAACATTTTTTATAGAAATAAAATTTTGATAAAATTTTCTACAGAAATAAAATTTTGACAACATTTTTGATAGATATAAAATTTTGAGAAAATTTTCAATAGAAATAAAATTTTGACAACATTTTCTATAGAAATAAAATTTTGGCAAAATTTTCTACAGAAATTTTGAGAAAATTTTCTATAGAAATAAAATTTTGAGAAAATTTTCTATAGAAATAAAATTTTGAGAAAATTTTCTATAGTAATAATATTTTGAGAAAATTTTCTATAGTAATAAAATTTTGACAAAATTTTCTATAGAAATAAAATTTTGACAACATTTTTTATAGAAATAAAATTTTGATAAAATTTTCTACAGAAATAAAATTTTGACAACATTTTTGATAGATATAAAATTTTAAGAAAATTTTCAATAGAAATAAAAATTTGACAAAATTTTCTATAGAAGTAAAATTTTGAGAAAATTTTCTATAGAAGTAAAATTTTGAGAAAATTTTCTAAAAAAAAAAAAAATTTTGACAACACTTTCTATAGAAAAAAAATTTTGACAACATTTGCTATAGAAATAAAATTTTGACAAAATTTTCTATAGAAATAACATTTTGACAAAATTTTCTAAGAAATAAAATTTTGAGAAAATTTTCTATAGAAATAACATTTTGAGAAAATTTTCTATAGAAATAACATTTTTAGAAAATTTTCTATAGAAATAAAATTTTGAGAAAATTGTCTATAGAAATAACATTTTGAGAAAATTTTTTATAGAAATAAATTTTTCTATAGAAATAAAATTTTGAGAAAATTTTCTATAGAAATAAAATTTTGAGAAAATTTTCTATAGAAATAAAATTTTGAGAAAATGTTCTATAGAAATAAAATTTTGAGAAAATTGTCTATAGAAATAAAATTTTGACAAGAAAAATTTGATCAAACACTTCAAAATAAAATTTTTAAAATTTTAAAATTTTGTTTTTGGTAAATCTTCAAATTTTGGTAGATTTGGGGTATAATCACGAGGAACCGTGATTATACCCCATCCTACCATCCATCCAATAAGACTAACAAAGAATATCAAGAAAAAAAATTATCTGCGCCCAACGTGGGGCTCGAACCCACGACCCTGAGATTAAGAGTCTCATGCTCTACCGACTGAGCTAGCCGGGCATATGTACACTGGATCAGAAGATTGTTTTTCCTCAAGGGATGTTTTCCATGTATCTGCCTTTCAGTTCATAACATATCGAAATTTTATTTTGCTTGCGCATAAACTGGGATATCCACTCTTGATCAGGGGGAAATTACATAGCCAACAAAAAGGAAAACAAATATTTAGAAAATATGGTGACCTATCAGCATGGGCACAGCAATACTACAATATTTTAACTCTCACAGAAAACAAGTAAACTATTTCATATTGTTAAATTAACGACAATTTACTAACTTTTTGGTTTTTTACTATCATCTTCGAAATTATTAAATCTCATAAAAGCAAAATATGAAATCAAATTAAAGAAAAAAAATCATTGCCGACAAATCATTACTAGATCAATGTTGCCAAGCGATTTTAGAACTTTCCCCCGCCTAGTATTAAGAAAAACAACCCTAAATTGTTCTAGTTTTTCGAATAACCCGCCAAAAATTTTTAAGAATGTAAATAGATACAAACTGGTTTTCCAAATTTTGTGAAAAAATTGTGTTGTGATACAGTTCAAAAATTCAATTTAAGAAATAAAACTTTGACAAAATTTTCTATAAATTTAATATTTTTAAAAATGTCTATCAAAGTCCATTGTAAGTTCTCCCTTTTTGTAGAAGTAGTAACTGACAAAACTCAACTGAAATAATAAAACATTTCTTCATACTAAAATTAAAAACATTTGTTCATACTAACCACATAATTTTGATCAAAAGCTTCAAAATAGGATTTTGTTATTTGGTAGATTTTTGGTAAAATTTTCTTAAAAATATTGGTAGATTATTTTTGGCACAAGTTGCAACCGTGATTGTAACTCGTTAAACCAAACCGCGAATCGTCTCATATGGGGGCTATATACCAAAGCCAAACTATTTCGAATCCAAATTCGGAATGCCGGATATAAACATTAAATTATTGGCCTACATGTTTTCGTATTTTCCTAGAGTGTAGCAGCCCATTGCAACCATTGCTCCACTGTGGTCTGACAAAACATTGTGTGGCCCATGAGGGGATCGAACCCGCGACCTTCGCGTTATTAGCACGACGCTCTAACCAACTGAGCTAATGGGCCCCATACTTATTTGAAGTAAAAATAACGTTATTCGTTTTAAATTGTAGTGATAATAAAAACAAAAGAATGGCGCCCAACGTGGAGCTAACATCGAAGACCCTAAATTTAGGAGTCTGATGCGTTACTGACTGTCACCAATCTAGACTCATGAGCTAGTCTATGCCAAACTCCGCGAAAATTGCTATAGTGGGGGGATAACGTTATGAATGCACTATGGACCCACGGTATCGTTCGCAACTTCAAATCAATACTTATCCCTTAAATCAATACTTTTATTTTTATCGGAATAATTTCGATTGTCTGAAACATTTCCACAAAAGTATTTGTGGCCCATGAGGGGATCGAACCCGCGACCTTCGCGTTATTAGCACGACGCTCTAACCAACTGAGCTAATGGGCCCCATACTTATTCGAAGTAAAAATAACGTTATTGGTTTTAAATTGTAGTGATAATAAAAAAAGAATGGCGCCCAACGTGGGGCTAACATCGATGACCCTAAATTTAGGAGTCTCATGCGGTACTGATTGTCACCAATCTAGACCCAAGATCTGGACTATGCCAAACTCCGCGAAAATTGCTATAGTGGGGATAAAGTCATGTATATAATTTGGGCCCAGGGTATCGTTCGCAACTTCAAATCAATACTTATCCCGTAGATCAATACTTTTATTTTTATCGGAATAATTTCGATTGTCTGAAACATTTCCACAAAAGGATTTGTGGCCCATGAGGGGATCGAACCCGCGACCTTCGCGTTATTAGCACGACGCTCTAACCAACTGAGCTAATGGGCCCATAAGAATTAAAGTGCAAAAAACGTTGATCGTTTTAACTTGTGTCTCTGGGAGTGAAAACAAAAAATTGAATAGCGCCCAACGTGGGGCTCGAACCCACGACCCTGAGATTAAGAGTCTCATGCTCTACCGACTGAGCTAGCCGGGCTATATTGTTTTAAAAAAGAAAAGAAAATAGGCTATCAAAGCTAAAAAACAAATAAAATAAAAATGAAGTACTATATACGTGGGTTACCCAGTAAGTTCATGTAGTAAATATACGTTTTTTTGAAAATACGTTTTGCGTATACATATTTCCACCATAAGCGGAAATAGGATCTCCGTGTTTCATTTTATACCCTTACTATTTAACTTATCGGTGGAGGGAATCCGTGGATGTATATTTTCTTCGTAAACTAATCTGTTTTTGTTCCGAAGAAACGGGGCAATACAAGTTTCATTGAAATAATTCCGGTTATATCCTCATCAGGCTTATAGTCCACAAATGTACATTGTCTTGGTATATGCTACACTACAAAACAGTTTGTGGCCCATGAGGGGATCGAACCCGCGACCTTCGCGTTATTAGCACGACGCTCTAACCAACTGAGCTAATGGGCCCATATGAAATCGAGTTCAATAGTATTAGAAGCAGCTTTGCCATAACGAAAAACATTTTTGGACCAACTTTTTTCGAAAATTGGATTAAAATTTCCACCAATGGATCATTTTTCCACATTAACGGAAAAAAACTTGAACTTATCTATAGAAAATGTTTGCAAAATGTTATTTCTATAGAACATTTTTGAAATGTTTTATTTTTACAACATTTTATTTTTATAGAAAATTTTGGTAATAAATTATCCTTATAGAATTTTTTTGCAAAATTTTATTTCTATGGACAATTATTGCAAAATTTTATTCCTATAGAGAATTTTTGCAAGATTTTATTTCTACAGACAAATTTTGCAAAATTTTATTTGTATAGAAATTTATTGCAAAATTTTATTCCAATAGAAAATTTTTGCAAAATTTTTATTACTATAGAAATTTTCGAAAATATTTATTTTTGCAACATTTTATTGTTATAGAAAATTTTGGCTACATTTTATCCCATGGAAAATTTTTGCAAAATTTTATTTCTATAGAAAATTATTGCTAAATTTTTATTGCTATAGAAAATGTTTGCAAGATATTATTTCTCCTGAAAATTATTGCAAAATTTTATTCCTATAGAAAAATTTTGCTAAATTTTTATTGCTATAGAAAATGTTTGCAAGAATTCATTTTTAAAGAAAATTTTTGCAAAATTTTATTCCTATAGAAAATTTTTGCAAAATTTTTATTCCTATAGAAAATTATTGCAAAATTTATATTCCTATAGAAAATTTTGCAAAATTTTATTTCTATAGATAGTTTTGAAAAAATTACCAATGTGATGAAAATGGACCAAAATCGACCAAGCTCCATTTGGTCCAACCATCGGACCAAATTTAAAAATAAAAAATTATTTGGACCAATTTTGGTCAGATCGGACCAAGGTGGCAACCCTGATTAGAAATTAGGCGCAAAATTTTTAAAAAAATTAAAAAAAAATTTAATTTCAAACGCATGCAATTTGTTGTTATCAAGACAAACATCTATTGATATTATAATTAAAAAATCTATCGATATTTTAATTAAAAAATTAATTAATTGCAAATTAATTGAATAAATTATTTTCATGATTCAATCAACGTAATTTTTTGTTTATGGTTACAATAAAATAACATAAAAAAAACTATATTTCGCCCAACGTGGGGCTCGAACCCACGACCCTGAGATTAAGAGTCTCATGCTCTACCGACTGAGCTAGCCGGGCATATAATAAAACAGAAAAATTAAAGGATATATAAAATCGAATAGGTAGTAATCGATCCATGATCTATTAATCAATCGTCTATATCCCTTTAAAAGAATTCTGCTGCCAATGACAAACACCGACCGTTCAGCAGACGATTTTTTACTGTAACAGTAATATATTTACAAATTAGGAAAAACATACTTACAGCTAAAAATCATGTTGTTCCTTGAAATGGGTTGCTGTTTCAAAAGTTTTTTTTTAAGCTCTAAGACAGCGCAGTTTTTATCCGATTTGAAATTGAAAATCTAGAGGTGAATTAGATCCATCAACATGTGTGTCGGATACGGTGTGTATCGGTCCATGTTTTTGTATAGCCCCCATATTGACAGATCTCCCGATTTGACTTCTTAAGCTGCTAGACACAGCAATTTTTTATTCGATTTGCCTGAACTAAATTTGGCTTATATGGGGTTTCTAGTTTGCTATAGCCTCCCATATAGATCTATTTCCCGATTTGGCATCTTGGGCTTCTAGACGCCCCAATTTTTATACGATTTGCTTGAAATTGGAAAATATAAAAGTATTATGGGTGCACAAATCGATGTGTCAAGTGTGGTATATATTAGCCCTTGTTTTGTATAGACCCCACATAGCCTCACCATTGGACTTGACTTCTCTAGACACCACAATTTTTATTCGATTTGTCTGAAATTGGATGACATTTACGTCCATGAATAAATATGTAGAATTTGATTATTATCGGTACCCAGCAAAAAAAAATTCATTTGCATACATATGTATATGATATTTCATTCGCTCAATTTTAATGACATATTTAGATCGACGGAAATCGATATTTAGATGTGTTATAAAAGGAATGACAAACCTATAGGAGTGTATCTTATAGTGGGGGTTTAATTAATTTACTGATCAAAATATATCTTCGCCCAACGTGGGGCTCGAACCCACGACCCTGAGATTAAGAGTCTCATGCTCTACCGACTGAGCTAGCCGGGCATGTTTAATATATTCAATTTTGAAAATTTGTCAGATAGTAAACACATCGTTGTATAAAAATAGAGAATTTTTCAATTTACAAATAATTCTAAGCTTTAGATTAGTACATTTATAAATTATCATATAAATATATCTGTGGTCATCGCATATACTAACATGGGGATAAGATAAGATGGTCTGACTATCCGCGTCATATTGTCTATCTGTTCTGAATTATTAGAAGTAAAAAGATATAGCCATAATTTTTCTGTTTTATAACAATAAATATTGTTCGTTTCATCAGCAAAAATATCTTTGAAATCAGCAACATGTATAGCATTTTACAATATAATTAGCACATGGGTATATACCATCCGCCACTACCATGGTACAGGGTCAGCGTTGCCACAATGAATTTTTATTTTGGACCAGCGTTTTTCCAAAATTGGATCAAAATTCATACCATTTTTCCAAATTAAATTAATATAATTTAAAGGTCAAAGTTTTGTCAAATTTTTATTTCTATTCAAAATGTTTATTTCTATTTATTTCTATAGAAAATTTTGTCAAAATTATTTTTCTATAGAAAATGTTGTCAAAATTTTATTTCTATAGAAAATTTTGTCATAATTTTATTTCTATAGAAAATTTTGTCATAATTTTATTTCTATAGAAAATTTTGTCAAAATGTTATTTTTATAGAAAATTTTGTTAAAAATTTATTTTTATAGGAAATTTTGTAAAAATTTTATTTCTATAAAAAATTTTGTTAAAGTTTTATTTCTATAAAAAATTTCTATAGAAAATTTTGTCAAAATTTCATTTCTATAGAAAATTTTGTCAAAATTTCATTTCTATAGAAAATTTTGTACAAATTTTATTTCTTTAGAAAATTTTGTCAAAATTTTATTTCTGAATGAAATTTTTACAAAATTTTATTTACAAAATTTTATTTCTATAGAAAATTTTGTGAAAATTTTATTTCTATAGAAAATGTTTTGAAAATTTTATTTCTGTAGAAAATTTTGTGAAAATTTTATTTCTGTAAAAAATTTTGTGAAAATTTTATTTCTATAGAAAATTTTGTGAAAATGATATTTCTACAGAAAATTTTGTCAAAATTTTATTTTTGTAGAAAATTTTGTCAAAATTATATTCATAGAACATTTTATATTCTATAGAACATTTTGCCAAAGTTTTATTTCTATAAAAAATTTTGTCAAAATTTTATTTCTATCATAAATTTTGCAAAAGTTTTATTTCTATAAAAAATTTTGTCAAAATTTGATTTCTATAGAAAATTTTGTCAAAATTTGATTTCTATAGAAAATTTTGTCAAAACTTTATTTCTATAGAAAATTTTGTCAAAATTTTATTTCTATAGAAAATTTTATCAAAATTTTATTTCTATAGAAACTTTTGTCAAAATTTTATTTTTATAGAAAAATTTGTCAAAATTTTATTTCTATAGAAACTTTTGTCAAAATTTTATTTCTATAGAAAAATTTGTCATAATTTTATTTCTATAAAAAATTTTGTCAAAGTTTTATTTCTATAAAAACTTTTGTCAAAACTTTATATATGTATAGAAAATTTTGTCAAAATTTTATTTCTATAGAAAACTTTGTCAATATTTTTTTTCTATAGAAAGTTTTGTCAAAATTTTATTTCTATAGAAAATTTTGTCACAATTTTATTTCTATAGAAAATTTTGTCAAAATTTTATTTCTTTAGAAAATTTTATTTGTATAGAAAGATATCGCAAAATATCTAATTATACAATTATTTTTCGAGCTTTATGGACAGATATAGATTAAGGAACATGGTTAATAGAGCCATTGAAAAGAAAACGCCAGATACAAATCTATATAAAGCTCGAAAAATAATAATTGTATAATTAGATATAATGCATTTGGACGTCAATTGCCTGTTTCGGTATCAGGCTAACATGAAATATGATAATGCAAAACTTTATTTCTGAATAAAATTTTTACAAAATTTTCTTCCTATACAAAATTTTTGCATAATTTTGTATATACAAAATGTTTATAAACACATTTTTTTTAAGTTTATTTCTGTACAAAAAAAAATATTGTTAAAATTTTATTTCTACAGACATTTTTGTCAAAATTTTATTTCTACAGAAAAAAGTTTATCAAAATATTATTTCTATAGAAAATTTTGAAAAAATTACCGATTTGACGAAAATAGACCAAGATCATCCGACCATCGGACTGTAACGACCCTCTTCGCTATCTGATCCATTACTTGTGAAAAGTGGCCACCTTCTAGCCCCAGCCGTGCTCAGTATTTAGGGGGGATTTTATTCTCAAGTAATGGATACGGGTACGTTGACGTAAATAAAAATTTAAGGTAGCTCCTTAAATTTTTAATTATGTCAATTACCGACCACCGAGAGAGACCACCCGGAGGGGAGTGACCTCCCGGAGGAGAGTGACCTCCCAAGGCAGTTTTGACCCAACTAAGATCAGGCAAGTGCAGCCACCTCAATTCTTACTTATCAGTGATTGATAGTAAAGTAGCATACTCTGGGAAAACACATGGTAAGGATCGGTCTAATGAATAATGATATTTGTAGATGGTGTCTGAACCCTGAGGCTATGGAAGAGTCATTCCATTTTCTGCGTCAGTGTCCAGCATTATCTTTCCGAAGAAACAAGGTACTAGGCTAGAGTGATCAAAACCAGCGGACAGCAAAATTGTGGAAACTTTTGAATTTCAGAGGCGACGTCGTAACAACTCCAAAAACAAACTACTCCTACATTCTTGAGGTTACTTTTAACAAATTTTTCAGGGATCTATCAGGTCTGAGCAGGATATATAAGGATTCTGCATATGAAATTGTAAGCAGCTTCAAAGTTCATCTTGTTTTAGGAGTCTGACCGCCGGCCATAGCACCGGAGGAAAAAACTTCTAATAGCAGATCTGGACAAGTTCCACCGCTTTTACTAATACTTATTGGGAATTGATAACTGGTAGGTGCCCCATCTGTAACCAAGGGATATATGCCACTCGTCATCTGTTTGCTTGCGATGATGAACCTACTTGGCTCACAACAACAGATCACTCTATGATGCTAATATGAATAATTAAAAAAGTTAGTTGGCCCATGAGGGGATCGAACCCGCGACCTTCGCGTTATTAGCACGACGCTCTAACCAACTGAGCTAATGGGCCTACATTAATATCTACGATCCGCACAAAACAGCTGACCCAAATAGTTTTTTGTTTTGTCTTTACAAAAACAGGCGTTTATTCTAAGTGCAAATATTAAAATAATTTTTATATGATAAACAATCTTATTAAACATAACACAAATTTATATAGTAAGAGAGGTTTCCTTATAGGGCAGCGACAAATATACATAATATTTTTTCGACTACATACATTTGTTATGCCAATACAAAGTAACGATGGCGAAGTGCCATTTTCAGATGATTGAGACTTTGGTATGTTTTAGTGCCAACATTTCTCTCCAAAAGTCCGCAAAAGTCAAACGGATTGATATCCGTAGTGGCCATTGTTCACTAGAAATGAAGCGAGGGAGCTCAGCATACGCGTTGGTGCTGAGTTAGAATGGACATGGTCTGCAGCCGATGAATTTGCCTGCTTGGGGTTTTAATACTATTTTCGTATAATCCGATAATATTTGGCATTTATTTTGATCCCAGTATCGGCGAATTCGAGCGGAGAGCAACTATCGGCCGTTATGGCGGCCCATTACCATCAGCATAGTTTGAGTTCTGGTGGCCTCTTTGGCAAGTAAACCATTTTGTTTGTTCAGAAACTGCTCTATTTGGAATGGGCTCTCATAGGAAAAAACCAAATTCGGCAACATCGGAGAAACCAAATTGGTTCCTTGCAGAATAAATTTTCTTTTGTGCATAAATGGCTTTACTCTACCATATGTCCAGCTCACAAGGTGTTCATGTGACATGAGTCACATGCGCTAGTCTCGCTGATGACAACGTCGTGAGTAAGTCAATTTCTTCGTGAGTGTGTGTAAGCATCGAATTTCGGAAAAATAAGCTCAATAAACTAATCCCGCTCGCAAACATAATAATGCTTGCAATTTTAGTTTTTCTATAGAAATAAAAATTTGACAAAATTTTCTATAGAAATACAATTGTGACAAAATTTTCTATAGAAATAAAATTTGACAAAATTTTCTATAGAAATAAAATTTTCACAAAATTTTCTATAGAAATAAAATTTTCACAAAATTTTCTATAGAAATAAAATTTTGACAAAATTTTTTATAGAAAACAAACCCACAACAAAAACAAAACACGAATGAAGTAAGAGGAAGCACGCTCAAAATAAACCCAGCCAACTGCACTCAAATCGATGATTTGATGGTGGCAAAGGAAAAGAGAAATATTTGTATGAATTTATTTCGGCATAAGCCGGCTATCATAAACCTTTTTTTCGGAAGGTTCAAGTGTGGTTCACCATGGGTTTGGTGAACTGCCTGAATTTATTCTGATAATTGGTTGATAGTTTTGCTGCAAGTAGAGGATGCTGATGAGGAATGTGGTAATTCCGAAACGTGCGTCCATCCAACCATCTTGCAGTCTATAGGGCTTTGCCCAAATAAATTTGACAAACATTCTTTTCCTCTGTTGGTTAAGCTACACTTGTAGTTTAGTCAATGTATGGTTTTAAGCTGCAATAAAAAACAACAACAATGCTTAAAGAACAAAACCAACAATAACAAAACAAAACGAATAAAATTTTCTATAGATATACAATTTTAACAAAATTTTCTTAGAAAAAAAATGTTAACAAAATTTTCTATAGAAATAAAATTTTGACAAAATTGTCTATAGAAATTAAAATTTGGACAAAATTTTCTTAAAAAAATTTGTTGACAAAATTTTCTATACAAATAAAATTTTGACAAAATTTTCTATAGAAATAAAATTTTGACAAAATTTTCTATAGATATAAAATTTTGACAAAATTTTCTATAGAAATAAAATTTTGACAGAATTTTCTATAGAAATAAAATATTGACAAAATTTTCTTAGAAAAAAACTTTTGACAAAATTTGCTATAGAAATAAAGTTTCGAAAAAATATTCTATAGAAATAAATAAAAATATGAAAAAAAAAGTTAATTTTTACAGGTGTTTTTTTGTGATCGCCGTCGGGTTTTCTCTTATATATATTGTATATTGCGACAAGATCGGGGTGAATGTTGACTCGATTTGACGTCTTTTGAGGGTTTTAGCGGCATTTGTGAGAAAAAATTTCGAGTTTGTACATCGTCAATGCCGATAATAATGTAATAAATTCATACGTGTTCAGGGTATAATAAAATTGTTTTGTGTGAGATGGTGAATAGCACAACTAGGTGTCCTCGAGTCCAAGTTTAATATATGGATCGATTCAGAATCATCCGTTGAGTCGATCTAGCCCTGGCAGTCCGTCCGTCTGGTCATATCTCTGTCCGTATGTCGTTGTTATCTATTTGCATTTTTGTTCATACGACAGAGGTCGCAAGTTTTATCCGATTTTCATGAAATTTGGCTTAGAGTAGTCTTTGTTGGACAAAGATGAACGCTATTAGATTTTGGAAAAAATCAGATGACATTTTGTGTCGCCAAATTTGCATGCAAAAAAGACACTATTATCGGCAAATATTAATCGATTTTATTGTAATTTGCCGCATATTTATTACACATTCTTGTTTTATTTCTTCTTCTTTGTTCGTGTTATTTGTTGTTTTATGCAAAAAGTGTTGCCATCTATCATAATCATATGAAAAAAAAAATGTAATTTTTTACAGGTGTTTTTTTGTGATCGCCGTCGGGTTTTTTATTATATATATTGTATATTGCGACAAGATCGGGGTGAATGTTGACCCGATTTGACGTCTTTTGAGGGTTTTAGCGGCATTTGTGAGAAATAAAATTTTGACAAAATTGTCTACAGAAATAAAATTTTGACAAAATTTTCTATAGAAATAAAATTTTTACAAAATTTTCTAAGAAAAAAATTTTGACAAAATTTTCTAAGAAAAAAATTTTGACAAAATTTTCTATAGAAATAAAATTTGACAAAATTTTCTATAGAAATAAAATTTTCACAAAATTTTCTATAGAAATAAAATTTTGACAAAATTTTTTATAGAAATAAAATTTTGACAGAATTTTCTATAGAAATAATATTTTGACAAAATTTCGATAGAAATAAAATGTTGACAAAATTTTCTATAGAAATAAAATTTTGACAAAATATTCTATAGAGATAAAATTTTAACAAAATTTTCTATAGAAATAAAAGTTTGACAAAATTTTCTATATAGAAATAAAATTTTCACAAAATTTTCTATTGAAATAAAATTTTGGCAAAATTGTCTATAGAAATAGAATTTTGACACAATTTCCTATAGAAATAAATCCCCACAAAAATCCCCAAATTTATGGAAATTCCCCACAAAATCCCCAAGTCAGAAATTTCGTCCCCATTCACGAAAAAATATCCCCAATTTGGGCAAAAATCCCCAATAGTAGCAACACTGGCTGTCAGATAGCAACCTAAATTTGGTTGCAATACATATCACTTATGACGATGCGGAGGAAAATGTACCTATTAATGGATACCTTTGGGACTTGGCAAATTACCAAATAAGCAGAACATAATTGTTTGCAAAGTATAGTCGACAGCTTTTGGATTTAGGATTCCTAGCAGTATTCTGAATTGGCAACCTTTTATGGAAAATGCTATAATTCGGGCGAAAGGATAATTAGGGATAAAATAGTGTAACTGTACGATTGCATCTTTTCACCGAAACGAAATCGAAATTAAATGAGCTTCAGACTGACACTAAACACTTCAAAATGTTTTAAAAAGGTGTTGACTCTTTGGATTTAGGGTCCTTAAGAGCATTTTGAATTAGAAAGCTTTTTTGGATGGTGCTATATTTTGACCGAAAGGATAATTACGGCCCTAGGGTTACACTTTTTCCACCGAAACGAAATCGACTTAAGTGAGCTTCGGAATGACACTATAACTCCACCAAAAAAAAATTTTTTTAATTGAAATTTAATTTCGATAATTTATTGTATACAGATTTATGGATTCCACGTCTAGAGAACCTACAAATTGCGATTTATTAGGTCCTGGTGAATTAGGGCTCCTTTCAATCCTTTAGTTTGAGTGTAAAATATGTTGGACATTTTTAATCTAATTTATAGTTTATTGGAGTAGTCCCAAATCAGTGAATCAAATCGATGGTAGAGGCCATAGGAGTAGGGTCAAAACTTCACTTCACATTTTTGACAAAATTTTATATATGGACATAGCCATATATAGACATAGATATATCCCAGACCCACTATGTCACTCTTCTCCTGACCATAACAACACAAAGGCTCTTATAATCTGTTTACTTATGATGCAAATCTATATGCATTTTCATAGAACATCTCTTAAGCTTTTTTGCCATAGTAACTTAAAATGGTTATATCGCTTTACATAAACATTAATGGGACGGCAGAATATATCTTGGAATTGTTGTTTATGTTTATATGTAGTTTTGAAGCTTATAGAATTGAATTATCCACAAAACTAAAATTTTGAATAAAATAATAATAAAAGATAAATTAATTAATAATGAACATTACCATGCTAATTTAAAGCTTCTGCTATAAGAGAAGCTATTTTCGCCTTCACTGATATTTTCTTATGTACAGGTATTTGTTTGAAATCGGGAACTAAAGATAGGAAAAACATTCGATCCAAATCATTCGGATCATTGTCTGTGTGGTTCGCTTGAAGTTGACGGTGTTGCATATCGATAAGTAAATCCAAAAGTTTACGTTGAATATCCATTGAAAAATTCTGTTCTTTGTTATTTTGGTCATTTTGGATAGCTTCATTTTCGGGACATTGTTTATTCCTAAATGTCATAGATTCTTCGTGATTTTTGTTATTGCAAAGAGATTTCTTTTCAATACACAAACGTTTTGAAGGTGGTGTCTTTTCCCAGTCATCATTTGTAGAACAATTTTCATTAGTATGGAGTAAAGTTATTGGGGTTAATGCTGATGGTGGTGGTGATGAAGATATTGACAGAATTGTTTCGGCATTTTCTATATCTTGGTCAATGGTTGGAATTCTCGAATTTCTTAATTCTGGTTTTGTATTTCTGGTGCTGCTAAAATCTGCAGATTTCGTGTGATTTATTATATATTCATCTTCATTATCATCACCAGTGTGAAAATCCACATCATCGTCTATGATTTCATAGGGCTCCTCTTTTACATATTCACTTATAAGAAATCTTTCATTTTGTATATTAACACTGGTTTGTGACTGTTGACTTTCTGTTGCAGTAGTTTTAGTATCCTCAGTAATTCTGTCCATTGACGAATACAAGCCATTAGAATTTAATCGTTTCAGTCCAAGCTCAGATGCGAACCTTGTTAGAAAATAGATTTGAGAGATATTTTTAAATTAATTTTATACCAAAAATATTGGACACCAAAATGAAGTGATTTTTTTTTTAAATACAACAGATAGCTACGACTCCTAATCTTGCGATAGATTAAAATAAATTGCAGACAAAAAAAAACAAATTCCCAGCCTTTTACAACAATAGCAATGTGAAAAATTGTTAAAATCACAAGCTTAGCGCTAAGATTAAAAGAAGCTCAAAAACTAGCCACTACGATTCGGTGCCCTGTCAGGACTATGCGCCGTATGACCCATCGACTCGATCTTTTGAGTGCTCAAAAATGCTGTTATGCTGAAGCCCCTAGGAATTTATGTATGAAAAAATAGGGAGAATGAAGGACAACAAAATTTTAGGGATTAGACAAATAAGCTTCAATATTTTTTTGAGCGAGATAAACCTTTAAATTGCTGCAAATAACACAAATATCTTTCGTATGTCACAACGTTCTGAGTACATATAACTTCGAAGATGTCAAACTTTACGATAGAGCCGTATAGTATAGTCGTATTCTTGGCAAGTTTTACGAGACTTCTGGAATATTAGCACGCTTAAAATTGCAATTTCAACGTCAATTCTCGCCTGATAGGTGACAAATATATATGGCAGCTATATCTATATCAGGACCTATAGTTTTGACTATCGATATGGGATGTCTGAAAGCCAATAGACAACTGGACTTAAATTTCGAGCAATACTTTGAACACATTAACAGACAGACGGACTTTACCCAATCGACTCAGAATTTTATTCTTATTACTATATTATCAGACACTACTGCTCCCTCTTAACATCAAATACCACAGGAGTAGTGAAGGTCATAAAAGTGGAAATTCGATTGCGTTTCCACATAGAGGAACCCAAATCAATTTTTTTTTCGTTTAAAATATGAGAAAAGCTCTCTTTGGATACGTAAGAACAGGGCACCAGTCGAAAGAAAAGCAGTCACTCGAATTCGCAACAATTTTGTTTTTTTTTTGGAAGTTCGTTTCGTTTGTATGGGAATACGACAGCATGCATACTCGAAGGGCAGGTCTGCTGAGACCGTTTTGCATGAGCTAGTCAGCTTTATCGAAAGCTCACTATTTGTCAATGAATACACAGGGGAAAATTCCCACCCACAATCAGAGATGTTATACAGAGAGCACTCCGGATGACGAAAGAGAATGGTCTTGGAGTAAATCCTGCCAAGACAGAATTAGTCATGTACTGCAAAGATGGCAAAACTCCCACGGTTAAGCCCATATCCTTAGGGGGTATTGAAATTCCCTTTGGTGAGTGTGCAAAATACCTTGGCGTTATTCTGGACAGGAAGCTGAACTTTAGGCTTAATATTGAACAAAGGGCGAGGAAAGCCACGGTAGCTTTGTACTCGTGCAAAAAGGCAATAGGAAAAAAGTGGGGACTAAAACAGAAAATTGTGCATTGGCTATACACGGCAGGGGTTAGACCTATAATGCTATATGGTGTTGTAGTCTGGTGGCCGGCACTTCATCAACCGACAGGTTTAGATAAAGTTCAGTGTATGGCGTGCTTGTGTATCTCAGGCGCATTCAGTAAGACAGGAACAGATTCCCTTAATGTCATGCTTCATCTATTTCCTTTAGACATTTTGGCTAAACAGTCAGCTGCAACAACGGCTGTGCGGTTGCGTGAGCTATCGCTGTGGTCGAAAACTTGTACGGCCACAGTTGGGTCCTCAAAATAATGCCAGATGTGCCCAACGTAGTGGATTACACTCTGGCGAAACCACTTTTCGACAAAAAGTTTGAAACACTAATTCCCAACAGTGAGGCGTGGTGTACACAGACCCCGGGGAATAAAAGATATATATTTAGATTTCTACGCTGATGGCTCCAAATTGGATGGACAAGTGGGTTTCGGAGTATATTCTAAAGATCTGGAACTTCGAATAGCGAAAATATTACCTAATCACTGCAGTGTTTTTCAGGCTGAAATATTAGCAATAAAAGAGGTTACGAAGTGGTTGAGAAGTAATGTTCCAAAAATTGTTGGCATTAATATATACTCAGACAATCAACCTGCAATAAAATCCTTGGACTCTGTGTTCCTTTACTCGAAAACGGCCATCGACTGCCGCAAATCTCTCAACGAGATGGCTGAGCAGTACAATATTCACCTAATATGGGTGCCTGACCATAGGAACATACCGGGGAACTGTCAAGCAGATGAGTTAGCAAGGCTAGGAACTACCTTACAATTCCAGGGGAACTAGAATCTGTTGGTATGTCTCTGGCAACCTGCAAGCTCTTACTGCGTGAGAAGGCCGTCATGATGGCAAATGTTGGACCAAACAAATATGGCCCATTTTAACTTGAACCGCACACTAGATATGCTAGTGTTCTCAAGACGTCAGATATCACTTCTGATATCTGCCTATCAGGCAGCGAGATAGGCGAATTGGCAAAAACTATTGGTGCGAAGTATAATGACTATTGTATGAGCTGTCATGATGCGGAGGAAAAGGAATCAATTAAACACTTCTTGTGTGAGTGTCCTGAATTTTGTGTAAGGCGTAAGCAAATTTTAGGGGCATATAGCTTTAGATTACTGGCGGACCTGGAAAACGGTAACTTAATCACTCTGTTAATGTTTTTGGAACAATCTGGTTGGTTTAACAAAAGAAAATAATAGAGAAGGTTCAGTGGTTAAAACTAGAAGTGTCCATATGTAATAGGTTCTTTTAGTTAAATGTGGTATCACAATAGACTGAATAGTCTAAGTGAGCCTGAAACTTAATCGGGCTGCCATTTTAACCTAACCTAACCTAGGAATGTTTTCTCTATTCCCTGTTCCCCTACTCTAAACTAAATCTCCTGGGGAATTTTTCGCTTTTCCTTTATTCTAAAGCAACTTCGAAAATGGGACTTTTCCCTTGGTTGTATTGGCATTAAAAAAGCCAGAAAATGATGACAAATGAAAAATTGTGGCATTTTTTGGGAAAATTCCTCCAAAAAATTCAAGGATGTTGCAAACAAAATACATTTCGCTTCAAAAACCACAAATTAAAAGCATACAATAAAAGATTCGTGGCATGCACCAGGATCGGCGTAGAAAGCTAAAAAGTTGGAATGTGGGCTACTAACACATCTAACAGGTATTTGTATGCAGGCTTATTAAGCCTATAATATTTCTAAAACCTTCAAAAGTAAATCATCCCATTAACTAAGTAGCAACCTCTTCAAATTTTGCATATTTTTCGCTCGTTTTCATTCCCTTCCCCTACTGTTTAGAATAGGATTTTATTCACGGAGAAAATGAATTTCCAGGGAACACATTCCCCAGGCAATATTTCGAATTTTGCTAATTGTATACGTTCGTTTTCTACTCGACAACAAAATATGAAGTGTCTTGATTTGATTTGTAGAGTCTGTTATAC
Source organism: Haematobia irritans (assembly GCF_050003625.1). NCBI lineage: Eukaryota > Metazoa > Arthropoda > Insecta > Diptera > Muscidae > Haematobia > Haematobia irritans. The sequence continues at coordinate 131,820,022 of NC_134399.1, read as the reverse complement.
AAGACTTCAGAAGATGCTACTTAAGATCTGTCATCAAGATGGATATACATATAAGGTCTTTTATTTTGCTACTATGTACTTACTTTTCACAGTATGGAGTTTTGATGTAGGGTAATATGAATTGCATTTCCTCCCATTGAGTGGTATCCCTTTTGCGGCAATATTCAGTTGTTATCATAAGTTTTGCTTCCTGTGCCACATAATTTCGAACTGATTTCCAACGACGACGCACTAATCCGCCTACATTAAAGAAAGACAATGAGATGTTATATTAAAGATGTTGTTAGCTTATAACACTTACAAATATGCGATTGCAGCGCTGGACTATATTCATCATATTTTGGATATATAGATGTACATATGTTCTTCCAAACCATCGCCTTATAATTTTGATCATGATACTTTTCATGGTCTGTGTCATAAATGCATACGTATTTTTTAACTTCCCTTATTACAGACAAGGAGTCAATACTCCTAGGAATAACTTTATCTTGAAATCTTGTAGGACTGTTCTTGTTATTCGCCATCATTTCTGGACTAGTTGTTGTTGCTTTTGAATGTGGAGTCGTTTCTTTTTGTGTCAAGGATGTATGTATGTAGGATAATTTATTTCAATTCGATCTTATTTATTTATTTTAGATATATTGTCCAGCGTCCGTATATCTCTTCAGGGGATATACAGATATTTAGACACAGTTTTTATATCCTTCTACATATGTTTGTCCAACGTTTGTTTACATTTTCCGTCTGTCATCAAAAAATGTCCTTCAAAGAGAATATGTGGAAGGAGGAAGTTTATTTGTGTGAGAGATTCATTTTTTAGTTTGTAGATGGCGCTGAAGAAGCCGCAAATTTGCATACATATCAAAGAGAATTTAGTGGTAGACAAGCATTTCTTGTCGTTTATTGAGATAGCAAATATAAGCTCCGTTCCAGAACCCGATAATTTTTGATAATTATTACAAATTTTTATTGGAAGCCGTTCGTTTACACTAAAACGCCAGCAAAAGAGACCCGGAAAGAGTAGGGATCTATAGTACAAACCAATAATCGATTTTTCGACTTTTCGATTATTGACTTTTAATTAAAAATCGATTTTCGATTATTTTTACCATTCAAAATTCGAATATTCGATTTTTCGTAATCGAATTTCATGGAAATAATGATTATACAAAATATTCGATTTTATGAAATCTATTGTGTTTTTGCGAGTTGGAGAGAAATGCAAAAATTAGCGTTCTAGTCAAACATGTTAATTTTTTTTAATATATTTTTAAAATGTTAAGTATAAATTTTTTAACATGTACGAATCATTTAAGGAAATTGAAAACACAAGGATTCATTTAAACCAATTTGATATTTAACTTAATCAAATCAATATTTTTATTCTTATTGGTAGTAGAATTCTATAAATAAAAATGAAGAAATATCTCGGTATTTTTCAATTAAATTGAAACCAATGAATACGAAAACAGAAAACACCAAAATCGAGTTTTGGTAGTCAAAATTAAAAATTAGATGAAAATCTAAAATCGATTTTGCGATTGTTTTTAGGTTAATAATCGATTTTGATTTTTTTTAGATTTTCATGCCAAAATTCGAATAATCGATTTTCGATTTATAGATCTCTAGGAGAGAGACTAAATTTGACAGTTATGAGATAGAGAAATTGCAAGTTTTTGCTAGAGATTTTTTTCCAGTAAAATCTTGCAAACCATAGCATACGTTGCCAGCTGGTTATTGATAACAAACAAATTTCAAGGTTTGTTTTCATCGCTATCCTTTTCACGGACGCCCAACAGAAACGTTTGTCAAGATAATTCGCGATAATTCGAAAATTACAAAAACAAAATGTTTACAATCGTAATGGCGACTCATGTATGTATGTTTTCAGCACTGTCATTCCAGTAACTGTTATGTTCCCATTAATGTAATAAAGTATTTGGTTAGTGTTTCGATTTCTTTTATAAACCAAAACCAACTGTAAGTATATTGTGAATATTGAAGTGTTTATTTTATACAAGTATAAGCAAAGAAAGCAATCTGGTGATATTTTAAACTAAAATTACAAAATTTGTGGTGTGCGTGTTCCAAAGAATAAAATTAAAAGAAATATCTTCCAGATGGAATTTACCTTTTCACCGTATTGTGTTCAAAGGTATTTTATTAAGTGCCAATTGTTCATGGAAACAAAAGTTATAAACAGTAAAAGACTAAAAATACAGCTTATAACATGAACTGATACACAACCAATATTTTCCCTTGTTTTATAAGTTAACACAAATTAAAAAGTTTGCATATTTCTTGTTGTTGTTATTTCATCAATTTCATGTAATACGCTTTGGTACATCAGCTTGTAGCCAGATCAAGGAACTCTGTGACTAAGGTGGGTGTGTCCAGAGCGATCTGGCGGTAAGTCGGGTTGGTTTAGCAGGACAAGAGAAAAGAAAACCTGCCAGCGTTCTGGCAGGTTTTTATGTTATTCCACTGCGTATCACTAGTTTGCGGTGTCCACACTGGCGCTGTATAGTTTACCACTGACCGGCCAATTGCCTTATAGGTAGCATAGTAAATTCAGTCTCTCTTTTGTTGGAGGTTTGGTCAATGGTGTGGCAGTAAGGACCTAAGGTTAATTTCATTTACATTTGACTTGACCCATAACAAGTTGTAGTAATCACACTTAATACTAGCCATGATAAAATTTAAAAGATATCAGTTTATCATAACATACCTGATCCCTCACCAACCTTTTTTAATAGTCCCATAGAAAAGGACCTATAACCTAAAATTTTGTAAATTAATAGTAATTTTGTTTTACTTAGAGCATGTGTTGAACCCTTTTCGTTTTAAGGCTTTCGTTGTTGTTAATAAAGTCAATAGATGGACAACATTTCTAGTTTTTAAAATGTTTAAAAACCTAAAAACTAACTATATTGCAGTTCTCTAATATAATTAAAATACTCTGAATGCGACTAGCCAACAAAATGTTGGCAAAAATTTTGCTTGCTGTTATAACTTAATTTGAGAAAGTTTTTAACAAATTGTTTTCTTATATTACAGATTAAGTTGTTCGCTTCATCCAAACTAAAGCATATTTTAGCGCAATTTCCTTGTTGTCATAACTTTATTAAAATATTAAATTCGAAAGCCGTTAATTTTACACAATTGGTAAGTACGATGTTTTTCATTTAGATTTTGTAAAGACTTAAGGTGTGTATTAAGGTCGAATTTAGCCGCTAAAAGCAAAAATAAATCTATAAAACAGAATAACATAACTTGTTTTTCAAATTTGATAATAACTTCAAGGTGAATGATATGAGGAAAAATTCATTTAGCGCGATAAAGCGAACTTAATACCGGCCTTTAAGTTGAACATGTTTGTATTCATGTATGTATGTATATATACATACCTATGAATATTGACAGTGGCAGCGAGAAGATATCAAATTTTTTTGCCCAAAATGCAAGAGTTTGGCAAGCATGGCATGTGGTTTAAACAAGACGATATATATATAACAAGACGATATATATATCGTCTTGTTTAAACCACATGTCATGCTTGTTAAGCTCTTGCATTTTGGGTAAAAAAATTGGATATCTTCTCGCTGCCACTGCCAATATTCATAGGTATGTCCTGGCATTTGTAGCTTTTGCAATATGTCTGGTATTGTTTTCACTCCAAAATCGAAAATTTACATGTTCGTTGACGAAAAATGAGCTTTGTGCTGAACACAAATTTGAACTTCCTTACTTACTTTAATGAAGGTCGACATATAAAAAGTTAGTAAATTAATTTTCCATTTATACAGATATATTAAAAAATGATAAGTTTCATAAAACACGTGAAAATTGTTATTTTGCAAGTTGCGGTAGCTTGGATTACCAAATACTATTTACAAAGTAATACATTAAAGCATCAACATTGGGATTCGTATTTAGGTAAGGTGTGTGTGTAAAGTACATTATATATAATTTAACAGAGATATATCAACTTAAAAAGTATAGAAAATATTAAGTGTATAATTAAGGAAGCATTTCGATTAATAAACGAATAACTAAAATCTATATAACTTAGGGCCAGTTTCTCAATGTCTTGTTATTATTTATGGTGTCGATAAAACAGCTGATCCCATACAAAAATTTTACTAACCGGAGGTCTATCCACCGGTTAAAATTAATCGGAGGATGAGAAACTGGCCATTATTATTATTATTATGCATTAAAGTTCAAGTTTTCAATTCCGCCAAAATTAATCTATCAAAATAAGCAATGAAGAAAGAAACCAACATAAAACTATTCATTAGCCTGGTTGGATCTAATACGTCAATTATATTCGACCAATTATACAATTATATTGTGCCCTTATTTTACTAGGCTATGCCATCAAATGCATACTTGAACAAAGTAAATAAAAATAGGATTTGCGAAAGATTCGAGGCATCCAAAGAGTGAGAGTTACGATGTATGACCGTAGCCGCTGGGGGATTGTTTGTTGCAATTGTTGGCCACATTTGTTAGGCATAACATTCGATTGCTGTTGTATGTGATTAGCATAAATAGTGCGTAATGTAGAATCAATTGAAGTCGTGAACTGTTAAAAGCAAAAAAAATTAGTTTATAAAATCAAAATATTTTTACATTTACTTTTCTAAAGATGGTCTTTCTTTTGCAGTTTTTATGCGTTGAGAACCGTGGCCCGCTTGTGGTGGCTGCTGGTGTTGGACTTTAGCTATAGATGATTCATCTTTATTTTCATTATGAATACGGTTGCGATCATTGGGGGTGTTTTGCAAAATTTGACTGGGACAAGAGCCGGACCTGAAGATGTAACAAAAAGAAAAAATAAAGATTGTAATATTAACTTTATATGGGTAGAGAAAGTTACCTAACATGCACTGGAGTAATTGTTGATGTGAGTTGTTGTGTTCCGCTTTGTGATTGTTGGTGTTGCTGCTGCGTAGGTTTACTTGTGTTTGCTGTGGAATGCTGAAGCAGCCACTATTGCTGCCCCTGGCGAGTTTGATCTTGATTTTATGTGCGTTAAAAAGTTTTTTCAATCCCGCCGAAGCGGATGATGTTGATGTCGATGATGATGATGAGGATGAAATACAACCTGTAGTTGTTGGCTTCTCTTTGAGGGCTTCTTTATCCGTGTTTCCTTTGAAGACAAATTTTGTTGTGGAATGTTTGAATTTCCAGTGCTTGCCCCCATATGATGTGGTGGTAGATCAGGCGGCAATGCTTGGGGAGGTGTTAAATTTGCCAAGGTAAGACGGGCGTTTATATTCTCCAAATCGTGACGCATTGAAGATGAATAATTTGATTGTTGTTGTAGTGTTGGATTACCGCTAAATGTGTGATTACTCATTTGCATATGGCTCGATATGGTGGCACAATTTGCAGGTGGAATTAACTTCCAACTATGCATTAGTTGCTGTTGATCCCTGGCTCTTAAGGGTGTCACATAGTTTCCCGGAAATATTCCACTCACATCTTTCCAATTCTTGCCTTTAAAGCAGCCATCCAAACATCTTTCAGTTACCATATAAACACAACCTTTTTTCAATTCCAATTCATCGTTCTTTCGTGGTTTGTATGGGTACAAAGCCAAATAGCCCCAAGGCAAAGAAGGTGGGATGTTCTGTTGCACACACAAAACATTATGGCGCGGTGTTGATGCCGCAGTGTTTGATGCCTGCTGAGATTGATTTTGTTGCGGCGAAGTGTTTTGACTAATGTTAGCAGCTGATAAATGATGTTGTTGCTCTTGGGCTGCTGTAGTTTGACCTGTAGCCATTGAAGTACTTGGTCCCATTTCGGGTTCAAAGTCATTTGGAACACTTAAGATTTCAGCTGAATGTCGATTTGTGCTTTGCATAATATTTAAGGCACTGCCATTATTTAATAAAGCATTTAGTGAACCTAATGAAAGAAATGGAAGCTTGTTAGATAAAATTTCTTCTAAGCCTTGGTGTCAACTTACCTGTACATAATTGATGGGAAAATTTCCTTCCACACCAACTTTCAATTGACCAACATTTTAACCGCATACATTGGGGAACAGACCTACTTATTAAATTTAACCATCGACAAATTTTCATAACTTTTGCTTCCTCCTTTCTTTCGTAAATATCATACCGAAATCCAAATAAATACTTTCATACATGTTTGAACCAAACATAATCAAATAAGAAGACGTGAAATGGGCATGTTGTTATTCTTTTTTCTCAAGAACCAGAGATTAGCCCCATACATGTTCGATAAGTAGTTACAACTTTTTTTCGGTTTCTCTTTTAAATTTGCATTCGTAACAAAATCTAATTCGCTTATTTTAGCAATTTTTTTAACTTTTAAAAGAACCAAAACACTTTATGAAACATTTTATTAATAATTTAGTGCAATCAACACAGAAATTTTCGGGAACTTTCGAGAAAATAGCAAAATAAAAATTGTCTACATCAAACCAGTAAGTTCGAAGTGCTTCTCCTACAAGTATGGGGCTAATCTCTGGTTCTTGTCACTAACACTATCAAAGCCCAATTCATGTCTTCCTCTTTGATTGTCTTTGGTTTGAACATGAACTCATGCACCTATCGGCAAGAAAGAACAAGCGATATGTACATCTTGGGAAATAGATAATCTTTGGGCAACACCGCCAGTGAAACAAAACACGAAACGTACGTCAGTTGTTTAAATCAACACAGATACTCCAAATGGGATTTGGAGTATGCCTATTTCCCTATAAACACGGGAATTCCAACTCCAAAGGGCTACAACAACAACACAGATGGGTAAAAATCACATTTTAAGGTAAGTACTATGTTCGCTTTTCGCGTTGAAATTTTCGCGGTTACTTTATTAAAACAGTTCAATATAAAGCAGATAAATTAACTCAATTGATGTGCAATTTCTTGTTCCTCTAGATTTCAGCAAGACTTTACAGGAATATGTCTGTTTTCATTTATAATTTTGATTATTTCAGGAAAAGTAATTGCGAAAATAAAGTGATTTTCAACTCGAAAACCGAACATAGTACACACCTTTAAATAGAAACAGTCGTTTTCAACTGACATGTCCACAATTTATTTATTAACGGCAAGATTCTCATCCTCCGATTAATATTTAATCGGAAGATAGACCACTGGTTACTATTTTTTTTTGTATGGGATTTTATCGACACGATAAATAATAATAAGACATTGAGAAACTGGACCTAAGTATTTATTATACCCTCCACCATAGGATGGGGGTACATTAACTTTGTCATTCCGTTTGTAACACATCGAAATATTGCTCTAAGACCTCATAAAGTATATATATTCTGGGTCGAGGTGAAATTCTGAGTCGATCTGATCATGTCCGTCCGTCTGTTGAAATCACGCTAACTTCCGAACGAAACAAGCTATCGACTTGAAACTTGGCACAAGTAGTTGTTATTGATGTAGGTCGGATGTTATTGAAAATGGGCCATATCGCACCACGTTTACGTATAGCCCACATACAAACGGACCCCTAAATTTGGCTTTCGGAGCCTCTACGAGAAGCAAATTTCATCCGATCCGGCTGAAATTTGGTACTTTACTTTTAGTTAATTTTTTCTTCTATGAGAGGATGTAATTTCGTCAATTGCAGTTAAAAAGTACAACCGGCCATTAAAATTTCCGGGTTTTAAAACGCTTTGTGGAAATTTCAAAAAGTGGAGTAAAATTTAGTTCAATTTTCGTGCGAGGTAGTTCATTCTTCCTATAAAACAGCTCACTTTTTTTCTGTGTAGTAAATTTTGTCAATATGTTATTTCTATAGAAAATTTTGTCAAAATGTTATTTCTATAGAAAATTTTGTCAACACTTTATTTCTATAACAAATTTTATCAAAATTTTATTTCTATAGAAAATTTTGTCAAAATTGTATTTCTATAGACAATTTTATGAACATTTTTTTTTATAGAGAATTTTGTAAAAATTTCATTGCTATCGAAAATTTTGTCAAAATTTTATTTCAATAGAAAATTGTTTCAAACTGAATTATAAACGTATGTAATCGGCCTTTTTTGTTTACCGCGGTTGGCCTAACTCACAATTTAGACGACGGTTCGATTGTGGATGGCAGTCTTTAGTACAAGTTTCTATGCAATCCATGGTGGAGGGTACATAAGATTCCTGACCGAACTTTCGGCCGTACATACTTGTTTGTTATGGAATTTAATTTAAATTTTGCATTTTAAACTCCAATTTCTTCTTCGAAATATGACATTTTCTAAAACAAAAGAAAACACAGTGTTAAGGTGAGTATTAAGTTTGAGTTGAGCCACTGAAATCGGTTACTTTTCTCTAATATTACATTGTATTTACTGATTCGTTTTCGATTTTAGCGGCTAAACTCGAACTTAAACTCGAAAATGTTGGTATTTTGACCCTTTTTACCTAAATCAGAAAAACATATATGTACATGGAAGCTATATCTAAATCCAAACCGATTTCAGTCAAATTTGGCACACATAGTTACAAAGCTAATTCTACTCCCTGTGCAAAAATTCAAATTAATCGGAGAAAAAAAATTGTCTCTGTTGTCATATGACTGCAAATCGTGTGAAAGCTATATATGGGAGCTATATCTAAATCTGAACCGATTTCAATAAAATTTAGCACACTTGACTTAACTATTAATTGTACTCCTAGTGCAAAATTTCAACCAAATTGCGGTAAAACTCTGGCTTCTAGGTCCGTATAAATGCATATCGGGCGAAAGATATATATGGGAGCTATATCTAAATCTGAACCGATTTCAATCAAATTTTGCACTCGTGACTATACTACCAATTGTACTCCTAGTGCAAATTTCAACCAAATTGGGGTAAAACACTGCCTTTAATGGCCGTATAAGTTCATATGGGACGAAAGATATATATGGGAGTTATATCTAACTCTGAACCGATTTAAAAAAAAAATTGGCACACTAGACTATACTACCAATTGTACTCCTAGTGCAAAATTTCAGCCAAATTGGGGTAAAACTCTGGCTTCTAAGCCGCATAAGTTCATATCGGACGAAATATATATATGAGAGTTATATCTAAATCTGAACCGATTTCAAAAAAAAATTGGCACACTAGACTATACTACCAATTGTACTCCTAGTGCAAAATTTCAACCAAATTGGGGTGAAACTCTGTCTTCTAAGCCGCATAAGTTCATATCGGACGAAATATATATATGGGAGCTATATCTAAATCTGAACCGATTTCAATAAAATTTTGCACATTTCACTATACTACCGATTGTACTCCTAGTGCAAAATTTCAACCAAATTGGGGTAAAACTCTGGCTTCTAGGGCCGTATAGGTGCATATCGGGCGAAATATATATATGGGAGCTATATCTAAATCTGAACCGATTCCTTCCAAAATCAATAGGGTTCTATTCTGACCAAAAACACATACTTGTGCCAAATTTGAAGTCGATTGGGCTTAAACTGCGACCTAATCCTTTGATTACAAAAATGTGTTCACGGATAGACGGACATGGCTATATCGACTCAGAAGCCCACCCTAAGCATTTTTGTCAACGACGCCATGTGTCTATCTCGTCTCCTTCTGGGTGTTGCAAACATATGCACTAACTTATAATACCCTGTTCCACAGTGTGGCGCAGGGTATAAAAATTTAAATTTGTTTAATCATATCATGTGGAATTGCTAAAATATTTTAGTAAAACTTTTCTACTATAAACCTACATTCTCTTTTTAGGTGTAGTTTTTGTAGCGATAATATTAATTTATTTAATATTTATGCATTTTCAGAAAAATTTAATACAACGTGTTGGGGGAAGTGATATGCCTTCCTTTATGCGAGCCGCAATTAAATCTGTGATAAGCGACAAACTAGCAGTAAATCTAACATGGCGTGGAACGCCAACTAAACCAAGTATACAAAATTTCGTTTCATTCAAAATAATTAAAGGTTTGTTGATTACTCTTTTTACTTAAAAACGTACTAATGTTTTGCTTTCTTACTTAGATATCTGCAACTTAAAATATACACATTGTACAATCACGGACATCAACAGAGTATGTCAGCAGCATGTTCTTCATGCGAGAGATCGCTTAATTAGCCGTAAAAACAAAAATTAAAGCAAATTTTTCAAAACGTCAAATCATGGTCCATTTCGATTCGTATCAATACAACGATAAATTCGTTTTTAAAAATTATATACATTTCAATAAAAATCTCATTATCATATTATATGCTACAGCCTTAACGTGAGTATTAAGTTCGAGTTTAGTTAGCCGTTCTGCCATTAGCCATTTTGTCAAATGACTTTTCTTTAATAACCAATTTTAAAGAATATAAACTTTACGAAAAGTTGTTTTGGACTGTTCCCCATCAAGTTATAATAAGATTTGCATCTAATAGTTATAACTTTATTATTTTTTACCGATTTGCTTTTGATTTTAGCGGCTAAACTTGAACTTAATACCCATATTTAGAAGAAATCTAGAAGTACAAATAATATTTAATTTAAGTACTGGTACACCGTTATGTTCAATGTGAGTTTATTCGTATAAATTGCAATAAATCTATTTTTATTCAAATTAATAAAAATCAAAACAATCGTTTTACTTGACCATAACGACTCCTTTTCAATTCCCCTAAAATTCACTTTTTAGACCCTTTTTAAACTCACCTAAACGATCCTTTCTAGCGGACCTTGTCTAACACTTTGAAGGGGCTCCTGTTGGCGTCGTTATAAATTGATTAAAAAAGACACCTAATAATTGCACTCATGCGGAACCTTTTTGTAGTAACTTTTACGTGGAACAACTTCTCAATAGTGACGGCGCTTTTCCGACGAGTTTTTGATATCGTATACGATTGTTTTCGACGTGGTGGAGATTCCCAGAAGTGTCGTCAAATTCCAAAAATGTTGGCAGGGAAAGTGCAATTTCAATATACATGTTCGGCAACTACGATTGGAAGTTAAATATACAGGATTCGTTTTTTGTTTTCAATATTTTAGCAGCTGAAATGTTCAATGTGCAAATAGTTTCTGGATACCGTTCGTGTACTTTTTAGCAACTTTAAACAAAGAGTGTAAAATACACTCTTACTCTCTTGCTAGTTTTTACTGGATATTTTTTACTGGAAAAGTACGCGAACTGACCTATAATAAACATCTAATAAAAAAAATAAAAACAAGCATTCTACAAATGTCTAATATATTATGACAAATTAGAGTGATATGAAATTAGAGTGATATGAAAATGAGAGTGATTCGTACTGAACACTCCATTAAAAATTTAACTTGTTTTATGTGATTATTTTTAAACAGCGGATGCCAACATTTTTTGAATTTGTCGGCGCTTCTGAGAATCCCCACCACGTCGAAAACAGTCGTATACGACATCCAAATCTCGTCGGAAAAGCGCAGTCACTATTGACACGACAAGTTACCACAAAAATGTTTCGCATGAGTGCAATTATTAGGTGACTTTTTTGATAAATTTAGAATGACGCCAATAAGAACCCCTTCAAACTATTAGAAAAAGTGCATATTAAGATAGTTGTAAAATAATCGTTGTGGTCAAGTAAGACACGACTGTTTAGATGTTTATTAATGTCATTAAACATTTATAAATTCTTAGAAATATATAATTTATACGACTATCACATCACATTTAACATAATTTTTTCATTAATAAAAGAATGATGTTGAGTTACATGTTGCAGCGTCTATCAGCCAGTGTTTTTATTCTCGATTGAAGCAGCGTGTCTGGAAGAATATCTGAAAAACTGTTACATTCCATTTGGAAAGTCAAAAACTGTTCACCAATATACCTTTCACAATTTTAAGCGAAATAACTATGTTTTCAGCACTTCATTATCGTTTTTATTTATATAAATTGTAATAAGCAAGTTGCGCTTGGCTTTTCACATTATATCACCAAAAAATCCCTAACTGAAATATTGTTCCCCATGAAAAATCCCCAAAGAAAAAATCATATTATTATAGTATATAAAAATAAAAATTTAATGATAAAAAAGAAAAACAATATTACCAAAAAAAAAAAAAAATGTTCATGGTATTTAAAATGAATTGTGTAAGAGCGGACAGATATATAACCCCAAGTAATAATGGAAGTTGGACTTTCTTTAAATTTGTTACATAAATATCAGGATCACGGTTTAGCCCAACCTAAATAAATTCGTAAAAATTGACGCATAAGCCTTATTGTATTTTGCTTTTACACTTTCTATAACAAATTTAATACAATGTAATTGAAGGTGGAAATATCCCCAAATCTAGACGTTATCCCCAGCCAAATCCCCAAACTAAAAGAAATATTCCCAACCACGAGAATAAATTCCCAGTTTGGGAGAAAAATCCCCTAATCTGACAACACTGGATGAAAAATATTTCTCTCCGTCGACACTGGTCGGTAATATTGTTAGTAAATAATTATAGATTGTGTGTAGCTCTCACTACTTCAGGCATAAATAGTTCGATTTCTTTAACAGTATTTGAATTTATGTCGTCATTTAATCGAGCTCTTTCTGACATATTTCTATTGCATCGTTGGTGTGTAAATATAACCATAGCGATAGGCGAACACTTGTTTACGTATGTTTATTACGGGAAGCACAAAATCCGCGAATACCGTGCCAACAAACTTATTGTATTTGTCGTCTAGGCAAAAATGTTTCGCCTACCGCTTATATCGCTATTGTTATATTTACACACTTAAGTTTCTGTGATATTGAAATGATGTTATGATTTCATCGAGATCAGAATTACATTTGTTGGGATCTTCCCATTGTTAGAATCGAGTTACTAAGGAAATCAATAGACATTTACTAATTTGCAATACCTTCAAAAAATGTAAAAGCGTTGAGTTAGTCGTTCTTTTGCGAACAGATAACGAAGCTCATTGTCATGCTTACAAGTTGTTCCAAGTATTTCATTCATCATGAAAAATAATGCAGTGCCAGATTTTCATAAATTCATATCTTCATGTTTAATAAATAAGTCACGTATAAAAAATTTTTACACAAAGTTTAGTTACTCAATTTGTCATGTATGAAATCTAATGGTAGAATTATATACCATGCGTTCAATGCATCCGATGATTGAAGAGTTGAAATTTCTCTTTGAAATCAAAAGCTCGAACAGTCTGCCGCAAACAGAAAAAATCAACCCTTCCATCAACGCACGGATAGACGCATGGTGAATTTGCATGGAAAATTTGCTTTGGGCTTTTCCCCATCGAGTTATAATAAAATTTGCAACAAATACGTATAATACTATAAACTCGAACTTAATACCCACCTTAAAGGAAAAAAGTTGATGCGGTCACCTCCCAGTTTTGTAGCATATTCGAAGACAATTTCAGAACACCAAAACTTTTTTTTCGTGCACCCTACGACCCCCCGAAAGTGATTGTTAGAATTTTAAAACAGTAGGCTCTTAAATAGTTCTAGCAAAAACACATGCACTTTGCATAACGCAGAAAATGCCGTATTGCAAACAACGAGTATGTATACAAAGGTACCGTTAGAAATTTACAGATAAACAGGTTTTGTGTTCTAAATGCCTTATAAATTAATTTCGTAGATGTGAATAACGATGTGCATGTGGTTTCGATCGGACATCATGACAACACAGCAAAAATTATTTGGTGGTGTTTAGGGTGACCTATTGTCTTTTTAAAATCTATGTAACTTTTTTGTTTATGAATATAAGGAAATACTTCAAAAGCAAAAGTTTCATATTTTGTTAAGATCTTTATAATGGTTATAAGAAATGGGCATCATAGGGGTATACGAAGCTAAATAAAAAAATTTAAAATCAAATTTGACGTCGGAGTCAAAAATGACCAATGCACGAAATAGAGCCCCTGATCAACCACGAACAACGATATGCATTTCTTTTCGATCGGACTTCAAATGTCGACACAGCACAATAAATTGTATTTCAAGGGGGTCGTAGGGTGCACGGAAAAAAGTTTTGGTGTTCTGAAATTGTCTTCGAATATGCTACAAAACTGGGGGTGACCGCATCAACTTTGTTTTGGTTACCCTACCTAGTGTGTAATTCAACCTTAAGGGTTGTTTACACTGAATGAAGACTCAAATATATTTATAAAATATCTTTAAAAGCCACACATTTGTTTTTTTTCGTAAATGACATCCCTAGCTGATACGTAAGCGCCATCTTATTTACCTGTGAATAGACACATGTTATATTAACACTACCGCCACCTATTGATGGTACTATATAACAGTGCAATACAAGTTTGTTTAGATATGGTAGCTCTGTATTCACATATTTTTATACAACTCTCAAAACACCCTTAAAATATACAAACAATTACTCACTGGGTTTTTATAAACACTGACACACGGCTTTCACAACGGCCCATTAGCTCAGTTGGTTAGAGCGTCGTGCTAATAACGCGAAGGTCGCGGGTTCGATCCCCCCATGGGCCACATAATTCTTTTTTGTTATCATTTTTTATTAATATAAAGATCTTAGAAACTCTTGTAGCCAAAACTGTAAACAGTAGGGGTAATGGCAAGAAGCAGAGTGGCGCAGTGGAAGCGTGCTGGGCCCATAACCCAGAGGTCCGAGGATCGAAACCTTGCTCTGCTAATTTCGATTCGTAAGAATTGAAAGTTGGTTTTTTGACAAAGTCAAAATTTGATCATGATAGCAGATTATATCAGAGTATATAAAGCAGTTTCCTTAGGTGGTAGGAAGGAGATGGTGGATATTATTGCGGCAAACACGTAATAAATCTTCCGCTTACTGGCATAACTACGCCATGTAGTCTATTCAAAGTTATTACAAATCCTTAGAATGGGTGATTTACTTAATTTTATTATATTTGTACATAAATATTTAACTTATTGCTATTATTTATGTATTTTTTTTGGAGAAAGTCCCAAAGTTCTATCGGCAATTGACTGAAAAAAACTTTATTTTTATATGGCCCATTAGCTCAGTTGGTTAGAGCGTCGTGCTAATAACGCGAAGGTCGCGGGTTCGATCCCCTCATGGGCCAACATTTGTTTTATTACCTTATAGCTTTTAATATTTTTAGATTTTATTATAATTGAATAAATGGAAACGACACTGAGTTAGGTCGAATTGAAGCGGTATCAGCAGGTATTTGGACCATTAAGCTCATCTTAGAAAATCGTTAACATTTTTGATTTAAATCCAAAATTCGTCTTCTACCTGCAAACATGGTTGCCACTCGTGCCAAAAATAATCTATAAAAATTTGAAGAAAATTTTGCCACAATCTAACAATAAAAAACCTTTTTTGAAGTTTTTGAGCAGATTTTTGTGGTTAGTATGAAAATGTTTTTTCTTCCTAACATTCTAATAGGTTAGGGTAGGTTAGGTGGCAGCCCGATGTATCAGGCTCACTTAGACTATTCCCAATAAACACAGGATGAGCGTTTTTCAAATGCAACAACTTTTCAGTTTGAGGGTAAATATAATTTTTAACATAAATTCAACTTGACTTGAAATAGCTCATCTTCAATACATCTTCAAATTGTTTGCGTATTACTTCCAATTTGCCAAAATGTTGACAAAATCTTTGAAAAGGTGTTGAAGATAATATGAGAAAACTTTGACAAAACACTACCCTAAAATGCAACGAAAAAAACATGTGGTTTTCAATACTTATTTGTGCAACGAAGTTCGTGGTCAATTGCAAGAAATTAAAAAAAAATGGAAAATTTTAGACAAATAACCAAATAGTTTATAAAAATAGGTAAGTGAAAATAAGAAATGAAATAAAACTTTAAGGAAGTCACTAAATGTATATCTCTTTGCAGAAAACTAAAATTATGGATTCTACGTTCTTGAAAACATTAAAAAGCTGGCCGATGAAAAATGGTGGACAATTAACTGGAACTGCTTCAAATAGTTTATAATAATTGGTACGTCAATATGAAAAATTAAATCAACACTTTAGAGAAGTCACTAAATTTAAATCTCTTTGCAGAAAACTAAAATCTTTGGATGCTACATTCTTGCAAACATTAAGAAGCTGACCAATGAAAAATGAGTGGCTTATCGACAAGAAAAAGTTTCCAGAAACATTACAAGTGCAACCAATTAAAATTGTTAAAAACAAAAACTTGTTGAAATCAATAACTTCTGGATGAAAATGTGCATCACATCGTCAGTTTAATTCATATGTTATTATCAGTTTAAAATGGATATTTTGTGAATTCCTTCTGCTGGAAATCAATTCTAACACGCGGTCCAGTACGTTCCTAATTTCAAATTGCCCCCATGTTAATAAATTTTAATGCTGTTTTATGACACCAAAAAGAAGGAAATCGAATTATCAATGAAAAAGTGTTACTAATAATGTTTAAGATATTTAAAGTTTTGTTGTTTGTTTTTTTTTTTTTTGTTCTTATTTGTTGATATGTTTAATAAGATTATTATTTATCAATTGGTATTGTAGTGTATTATGCAGTGTAGTGTATTATTATATATTTTATTTTGATGAAAATGAATAAATTATACAGAATTCATAGAATTTTGGCTTTGACTTTCAATTTGAAGTGGGGATATCATTCATACAAATTTAGGTTGAAAAGTATTTGCAACGATGTTAATTTTGAATTTGACTCGCTTCGAAAATTGTTTGACAAATTATTGAGTAGCGATGCATTTCAATTTGAGGATAACACTTGAGATATTATTGCTAATGTGTTGAATTTCACTGTTGAGGGTAATGTCTGTTTTTTGTTGAGAACGCGATTTTCTCAACAATTTCTCAACTTGAATATTACCCTAATCCTTTGAAAAAATGTTTGAAAAATTGTTGAAATTTAGCATTTTTCAAACGTTTGTGTTTATTGGGTTCAGTCCATTGTGATACCACATTGGTGAACTTCTCTCTTATCACTGAGTGCTGCCCGATTCCATGTTAAGCCCTATGACAAGGGACTTCCTTTTTATAGCCGAGTCCTGATATAGGAAATAACTGAAATGGTATGCAATGGATTTTTAAGTAACCATAGTTTGAGTGTCACCCAAATATGCTAAAATGTATACAGAGGCATGGTTAAGTTGGTAGAACCTAATATGAAGCAGAGTGGCGCAGTGGAAGCGTGCTGGGCCCATAACCCAGAGGTCCGAGGATCGAAACCTTGCTCTGCTATGTTTTTTTTATGATCCAAACACACACACAGCAAAGAAATGGCCGATAAAGTTTATTTCGTTCAAATTTAATCAACGTTTTTTTTTCACTGTGATATAACAAATGAAATTTATTATGTTCTTTCCCTTCCATGCAAACAAAAATATTGGACTGTTAGTCCTTGACACAGTTAGCAGAGCAAGGTTTCGATCCTCGGACCTCTGGGTTATGGGCCCAGCACGCTTCCACTGCGCCACTCTGCTTTTTTCATCACGTTACCCAGAAAATTAAAAAAGAATTTGCAAAACCAAGTTATCTTTAAATTTCATATGCGTTTCATGAAGTCTGGGATAGTTAAGGCTTAATTTATTCATCAAACTTCTTAATTTTAATAACCCTCATAAAATATTCTCTTTGAAAATTAAAAAAAAAAACATATGTTTTGGCCCATGGGGGGATCGAACCCGCGGCCTTCGCGTTATTAGCACGACGCTCTAACCAACTGAGCTAATGGGCCAGTTATCGACACCGTGCTAGAAATGTACCACACAATTTTATAGTGAAGAAGAATTATTGGAAAATATACTTTATAAAATAAAAATATAATTTAAAATAAGATTTCTACTATTTATTATTATTATATATTTTTTATTTTTTTATGGCGTCTTGAAAATAAAAACTCATTGAATCTGAAGACTCAACACTTCTAGCAGAGCAAGGTTTCGGTCCTCGGACCTCTGGGTTATGGGCCCAGCACGCTTCCACTGCGCCACTCTGCTGTTTGCATATACGCTGACAAATACGTCATTGGTGTTACTATACACTCAGCTAAATTAAAATAAGTACGTAATTAGTTTCCTCATTTGAATACGAATCACGTATTAGTTTTTTTTTGTCTTAAAAACAACTGGTTTTAGTTATTGAATGGAATAAAAAAGGAGATTTATTTTATTGTGAAATAATTAAAAATAAAAATCAAACTCAGGTTTTGGATATTTCTATCACATTACCAATTAATTTAGCAGAGCAAGGTTTCGATCCTCGGACCTCTGGGTTATGGGCCCAGCACGCTTCCACTGCGCCACTCTGCTTTTTGAAATCGGTGTGCCATCGAGATTAACAATTTGTGAGCAACTTTCCGAGTAGTCCTTTAATTCTACAATTGTATTTATTACAATAAATAATTTAAATAATTATTTTCATTCTAATACAACTTTAGATAAAAGTTGGGTTATTTTCATATACACTCGTGTGATGATTCTGGTTGACTTTTCATAAAAAAAACAAGAAATTAACATATATCCAATAATCAAATCAATTGTCTATTTTTTCTATGTTTCTATTTTCTGAAGTCTTTCATATAAAAATTAAGCGAGTTAAGCTCCTTTTCGGTACACTAAAAAAATGTGAACTCTCTATTTCACTAAAGCCAATTTAACTTTATTTTAGTTCATGGAATTATTATGTTTGGAGAACGTTTCCTTTACTCTAATCATTTACGTTTACGTACGTTAGTTAAATGAACTAAAAAACAGAAAAATAAAATTATTCACAAATTAAGCATACAGATTTTCTAAATTCGCATTTCTCGCAAAATAGTTCATTATTTCTTTAAATTTGTAAATTTTATTACAAATGCGTCCATCATGAACTTCGGATGTCACTAAAAACATTCTTGCAATTTTGAACGCCATTTTTTTTTTTCATCAAACTACAAAAATTTTTTTTTACCAATTGAAAAAATTAATTATGTCTAATAAATTTTCTTGAATTTGTCGAAAAACATTTACTTATTTTTGTGATATCGGCATGATGCCTGCGTTTGCAATGCTGTTTAGTTAAATTTTTCTAATATTTCTAAAATTAACTAAAAATTTTCTTCCTGGTGGGTTCACTGTTTTTTTAGTGTATAGAACGCATAGTTTAGGAGATATGAACAAAAGAATTTTTTCATATAAAAATTTCAATTTATTTTTGGATTTGGATAGAATTTTGAGGGATGATCACGAATTAAGCTTCTTTTAGCTCCAAAACGCATAGTTTAGTGAATATGACTAATAGAATTTAATTTTGTCATATAAAAATTTCGAATTAAGCTCCCTTTTGGTCTAGGATGCATTGTTTAGGAGATATGAGGAAAAAAAAGGTTTTCATATAAAAATTTCCATTTTTTCAGGATTTGGATGGAATTTTTATACCCTTCACCACTACTGTGGTACAGGGTATAATAAGTTTGTGCATTTGTATGTAACGCCAAGAAGGAGTAATCATAGACCAACCTTTTAATATACGGATCGGCTTAGAATTAAATTCTGAGTCGATTTAGCGATGTCCGTCTGTCTGTCTGTTGATGTATTTTTGTGTGCAAAGTACAGCTCGCAGTTTTAGTCCGATTGTCCTAAAATTTGGTATAGGGTCCTCTTTCGGCTCAAAGACGATCCCTATTGATTTTGGAAAAAATCGGTTCAGATTTAGATATAGCTGCCATATATATTTTTCACCGATCTGGTCATAATTGGCGTGTATATCAACCGATCTTCCTCAAATTCCGTACATCCGAATATTTTATGAGTCTCGAAAAACTTGCAAAATATCAGCCTAATCGGTTCAGATTTAGATATAGCTCCCATATATAGCTTTCGCCCGATTTACACTCAATTGCACACAGAGGCCAATTTTGTGCTCCGATTTAGTTGAAATTTTGCATAAGGAGTAGAATTAGCATTGTAACTATGCGTGCCAAATTTGGTTGACATCGGTTCAGATTTAGATATAGCTCCCATATATATGTTTTTCTGATTTCGACAAAAATGGTCAAAATACCAACATTTTCCTTGTTAAATCGCCACTGCTTAGTCGAAAAGTTGTAAAAATGACTCTAATTTTCCTAAACTTCTAATACATATATATCGAGCGATAAATCATAAATAAACTTTTGCGAAGTTTCCTTAAAATTGCTTCAGATTTAAATGTTTCCCATATTTATACCCTTCACCACTACTGTTTTTTTACTAACATTGTGTTCCACCCTAGTGCATTAGCCGACATAAATTTTGAGTCTATAGATTTTGTAGAAGTCTATCAAATTCTGTCCAGATCGAGTGATATTTAAATGTATGTATTTGGGACAAACCTTTATATATAGCCCCCAACACGTTTGACGAATGTGATATGGTATCGAAAATTTAGATCTACACGCACAGAAAAACCATGTTTGGACATGGTTGCCGCATCCATTTAATGTTTATCAAGAGCATGTAATTGTCGCGAAAACCATGTATTTTGTCTTTGTAAAAATAGTTTTCGAGCGGAGAAAAATGTATGGTGGCAATAAGCATTTGAATGGTTCTCAAATACCGCAAACATGTTCTATCATTTAAATGATAGAGTTTGAGACCATTAAATGGTCGGGAAAATCATGTACCTGACCATTCAATTTTTTTACTTTTTTACAGTGAAAAAAGTATTTTTATAGGTTAAGTATAGATATGTCTAGAACCATTACATGACCATAAAGACCATTTACATTTTTTCGTGACCATTTAATTTTTGAACTTTTTTGCAGCGAAAAGAATTTTATAAAAACATTTAGCAGGTACACACGATTTTCATTTTGCGCGTCAGTCATGTGTTAATTTTTTCTTGGAATGGACGGAAAATACGGATTTACTGTGTTTTGTGCTAATTTATTTATTCAGAAATGGGACGTGGTTTTATGTGAACACAAAAAAGGAAAGTGTAATTGAAAAAATGTACCTGTTTTTTGTTCTGCATTTTGCTATATGGATCATTTATTTGTATGTGCAGTTACATGATGTCTGCGTTTGTACATTTGATGGGCACGATGTAAATATGGAATAATTACTTATTGTTGAAATTGAAAAAAAGAGTGTGTAAAAATATATGATGTTTGCTTGAACGGCATTATAAATACAAATAAACAATGAATTGGTTTATAAATAAATAAAAACAAACAAATAAATGTAATTTTGTGTTTTCTTTTCTCAAGTGGCGTCCTTTTTTCGACGATGAAAAAAGTTTTTTCATAAAGATCAAAACATTTTAGGTTGTGACCATGTTCTTTTAACTAGGAGAAACCCTGAGTCGATATAGCCATGTCCGTCTATCTATGAAGACATTTTTGTAATCAAAGTCTAGGTCGAAATTTTAGTCCAATTGACTTCAAATTTGGTACATGATTCTGGTTTAGGTCAGATAGAACCCTATTGATTTTGAAAATCGGTGCAGATTTAGATATAGCTTCCATATATGTATAGAAGCCAGAGTTTTACCCTGATTTGCTTGAAATTTTGCACAACTAACTAGGCTTGCCAAATTTTATTGAAATCGGTTGAGATTTAGATATAGCTCCCATATATATTGTTACGTTTTTATATTTAGGCGTTTTTAATTACCCGACAACTAAAACACAGTTCCTTTAAATAACGACAATCTACAATTTATTTACTATGACTTCACACTTTACAATTCGTTCACACTGAAGTTATTCGTTTGACGCTTTAATTAAGACTGACTCGTTAGCAGCATGCGAGCGCTTTTATATATGACGGTGTGGCAATACGAGAACATTCTGGTAGCACTACAATATTCTGGCAACGCCAGAACATTCTTAGACAATGCTAGAGGGATCTACGACCATTAAGTTATTCGTCTGGTGGCTGCCAAACACATACACACTCACATAGATATATGCTCGCATTACTACAACAACAATGACAATAGACAATGAGATGAAATGAGAATGCAGAATAACAAAGCAAAGGGGTTGCTATTCTATGAGAGAGTAAGAACTAACATTTCGGTAAGCAAACAAAAGAACATAAAAGAAATTCAGGAAAATACTAGAAAATGAATAGATGATTCCAACAAGTGATAGCAAAATTTTATCGTTACAATTTGAAATTTTAAATTAACGGAAACTAATTTAAATAAACTTATATCTATAATTATCAAATTCGTAACACTGCCTCCCGCTTAAGCCTGTTCGTCCCGAACAGGCACAGAACCTGTTCCGTAAGGAGCCAATCGTTCCAGATGTACAACTTTCATCTTTGATCTAGGGCTGTCGTCCTTCTGAATCCGGTATACAACATCATTGATCTTCTTGATGACTTTGTATGGGCCTTCCCACTGTGTTTGCAGTTTAGGACACAATCCTTTCTTTCGTTGCGGGTTAAACAGCAGAACCAATTCTTCTTCTTGGAAGCCCTCAGTATTTACAGCACGATCGTATCTCGCCTTCATTCTGTTGCTGACCATTTTTATTTTGTTGCGCACTGATTCGTGAACTTCACCGAAAGTGTTTGGGATGTCGTTTCTGTTTTTTTCCATGGCGAGCACATTAGGTTTAGCGCCGAATATCAGATCTCCAGGCAACTTCAACTCAGTTCCGAATAGAACATTGGCCGGTGTTCGAGAGGTGGAATCATGAATGGCAGATCTATACGACAGCAAAAACTTTGGTATATGCTCGTCCCAGTCCCTCTGGCCGTTGTCCACTACTTTTCGAAGATGTTCCTCCAGAGTGCGATTAAACCTTTCTACCATGCCATCGGATTGTGGATGTAATGGTGTAGTCCTCGTTTTCTTGATACCAAGGGATTCACACATCTCTTTGAATATGGCCGATTCAAAATTTCTTCCCTGGTCTGAGTGAATCTCGGACGGCACACCGTAGCGACATATCCAGTTTTTGTTGACAACATCCACAATCGTTTTTGCCTCTTGGTTTGGAATTGCATACACCTCCGGCCATTTGCTGAAGTAATCCATGACCACAAGGATATAACGGTTTCCAGAATCACTTACTGGGAAAGGGCCTGCCACGTCCATTGCTATTCTTTCAAACGGGGCTCCTGGTCTATATTCTTGCATAGGACCTCGACTTTTCCTTGTTGGACCTTTCGCCTTCATGCACTTCTCGCAATTGGCTACCCATTCAGCAATTGATTTCTGGCATCCAACCCAGTAGAATCGTTGCTTCACTTTCTCGGCTGTTTTGGTTATTCCCAGATGACCTCCACTGGGACCATTATGGAACTCCGCCAAAACTTCTCTTATTTTGGAATCCGGCACGATGATCAAATTTCGGCTGCTCTTGCCATCTTCGCTTTCCCATTTACGTTGCAGGGATCCATTGACTAGAACTAAACTATCCCATTGAGCCCAGTATGCTTTCATAAGTGGACTTTCGGCTGCGATGTCTTTCTTGCTGGGTTTCTTGTTCTCTTCCTTTGCCGAAATAATTTTGTTCAAAATGGGATCTTTACGCTGTTCTGTTGGCCAGTCCACCCCAGATTCGATGTGTAACAGCCGAATATCAACAATCTCCTCCTTATGTTCAGCTTTCGAGCAGTGCTTGCATTCTATACTGCAAGGTCGACGTGACAAAGCGTCAGCGTTACCGTGTTTTCCACCTTTTCTATGCTCGATACTGAAATCATAGCTTTGGAGCCTCTCGATCCAACGTGCCAGTTGAGCTTCCGGATTCTTGAATTGGAGCAACCATCGTAGAGCTGAGTGATCAGTCCTGAGCAAGAAGTGTTGTACATACAAATATTTATGATAATGTTTTACACCCTCTATGACGGCTAGCAGCTCTCGTCGCGTTACACAGTAGTTCTTTTCGGGCTTGGACAACGTTCGGCTGAAATATCCGATGACCTTCTCCTTGCCGTCTATCTGTTGGGATAGCACACCTCCAATACCATGCGCGCTAGCATCTGTATCCAAAACAAATTTTTCGCCCGGAATAGGATACGCTAGAACAGGAGCTGAACATAAAAGTTCTTTTAAATGTTGGAATGAATCCTCCTGTTCGTCGCTCCACTGGAACTTCTGACCTTTTTGCGTCAATTTATGGAGACTAGCGGCGATGCTGGCGAAGTTTGGGACGAATCGTCGGTAATATGTACATAACCCAAGGAAACTTCTTAATTCGTGGAGATTTCGGGGTCGTGGCCAATCTCTGACAGCTTGGATTTTGTCTTCATCGGTGGATATGCCCTCTGCAGTCACATGATGACCCAGGTATTTCACTTCCCGCTGGAAAAGGGAGCATTTCTTTGCGTTAAGGCGTAGACCAGCGGCTGACAATTGCTGGATAACGTCTTTCAAGTTCTTAAGGTGCTCGTCGTCCAAGTATATCAAGCACGACTTCCAGTGCAACCCCTTCAGTACCCGCTCCATCAATCTTTCGAAGGTAGCCGGAGCGTTGCAGAGCCCGAACGGCATTACATTGAATTGCCAGAGACCGCCATTAACGCCAAAAGCCGTCTTTTCCTTGTCTTTCTCGGCGATCTCTACTTGCCAATATCCACTCTGCAAATCAAGCGTAGAAAACCATGTTGTTCCGGCTAGTGTGTCCAACGTGTCGTCAATGCGTGGAAGCGGATAACTGTCCTTTTTGGTGACATCATTCAGTTTTCTGTAGTCCACGCAGAATCGGGTACTTCCATCTTTCTTTTTGACCAGCACAACTGGGGAACACCAAGGACTTGATGATGGCTCGATCATTCCACTCTCCGCCATTTCCTTTATGAGCTTTTGAACTTCGTCTCTTTTTGCCAGGGGAACACTTCGTGGTGCCTGTTTTATGGGCCTTTCTTCTGCGGTTTTAATTTCATGTTTCACTACAGATGTTCTTCCTTGATTTCCCTTTTCAGAAGCAAAAGCAGAGGCGTTTTTCCGCAGCAATTGCTTGGCTTTATTTCTCTCTGACGGCGATAGATGACGTGTCCAAGCCTCAAAATACCCTTCTAGATGTTTTCTCACTGCTCCATGTGTCTTTGATGAGTTGCCTTCCAAATTGACTATTGCCTCGGCTGGTGTACATTTTCCAATATCAGAAAATTTTGCAATTTGCTCATGATTGTCAGACATGTTCAAGACACGAACTGGTATTAGTCTCTCTTCGTTCGTTGTTACCAGGGCATTTGCTATCAAGATGTTGTTGCTTTTGTTTTCTGCTGGTTCAACAACCCACAATTGGCCGACTTCACAATCTCCATTCATAGAAACCCATATAATTGCTTCGGCATTCGGTGGTATAGACTCTGACTGGCTCGTTGTCAAACGTCTGACAGGTGTATTCTCGTCGTATCCCACGTTTACCGTTATTTCGGCATCGCACCATGTCATTACACGACGCTTCATATCCAGATTGAGGCCAAAAGCAATCATGAAATCCGCTCCAATTATAACTTCGTCTACTATATCGGCCACAATGAAATCATAAGTAACGGATTTGTTAGCAATAGTTAATTTTACGGTGACCTTTCCATATACGGTTGCGGGTTCCCCTGTAGCCGTGCGTAGCTTGACTCCAATCAGTGGTGTAACTTTTCCTTTTACTAAATCAGATCTAATGATAGACTTTGATGCACCAGTATCCAACGTCAAAGTACGCTTGTCGCCATTAATAACACCCGCAATAGTTAAATTGTTATTTTTCTGTTGAACTATTGCTATGGAGATGGTGGGGCCAACGTCTGTGGGAGCCAGCTCTTGCCCCGCTGAACTAGCTCGATTTAGTTTAAAGGTGACTCACTTGACTGTGGGGTCACCTTCTTATGGCTATTGTTTAATGGAGATGGTGATGTGGACCTTGACCGTTTGCGTCGTGCTTTGCATTCTCGAGCTAGATGTCCCGGCTTATCACAGTTATAGCATTTGATCCGGGATTTATTTGCCTCTTGCTTCATTTCTTGCATTGCCTGCTTCATGGCCTCTTTCATCGACTCAATAACGGACTTTGATTCATCACACTCTGTCTCTACTTTACGTACCTTGTGAATTTGAGGCCGCGCTAGCAATCTCGCAGTCTCCTGTGCAAGTGCGAATGTTACTGTTTCAGCGAATGTAGCCTTTTGTGACGCATATGTTGCACATTTTATATCTGGGTCTCGAATTCCATTGACGAAGGTTTCAATCTTGATGCGGTCCACAAGAGGATGACTCTCACCTGGGTATGTCAAAAGCACTAGCCGCTCAACTTCTGTTGCGAAATCTTGTAGGGTTTCATTCGATTTCTGGATTCTTCCTCTCAATTCCATTCTGAAGATGTCCTGCTTGTGCTCTCCACCATACTTGCGTTGAAGTGCCGCTATTACTTCATTATAGTTATTTCTAGAAGCAGCGGGAATGCTTTGTATCACATCAGCAGCATTGCCCTTTAATGCCAATAGAAGTTCAATTGCTTTATCATCGTCATTCCACAAATTTCTACAAGCAACCATTTCGAATTGGAATTTGAAGACATCAAATGACGTTGAGCCATCGAAAACAGGAGTTTTGATTTTTGAGCCCTCGATGACGCGCACTGGACCACCTTTAATTTCCAGCTCTGACATTTTTTTCTCGATGTGCAGAAACTTCTCATCATGAACCATAATTTTCTCATCCACGGAAAGAACTTTCTTATCCAATTCCACAATTTGATTTTCTATATGGTCCACACGTTTCTCCATGCCTTCAGAAATTTGTTGTAATTTTTCGTTGAGAATTCTAGAATTTTCGTCGAATTTTTCTTCCAATTTTCTAGAACTTGCTTCCATTTTTCTAGAATTTTCTTCCATTTTTCTAGAATTCTCATCCATGATTTTTCTAGAGTTTTCTTCCATCATTTTGCTCAAAACATTGAGCATTGATGTGTAATCCACAACACTCGAAGCCACAGATGGAGTTTCTACACTGCTTGTATTGACGAGTATTGATTCATCAATGTCTTCCTTATAATCAAACTCATGCGTCGCAATGTCCATATTACGCCGTTCAAACTCTTCCAGTAGACGATTTTGAAGCTGGGCCTTATTGCCTGTTGTCGGCAGCTCCAGTTTGCTCAATTCCTTTTTTAAGTCTTCCACACGAAGCTCATTAAACTTCATTGTAGATTTTTTTTCGTTATTTCACTTCCGACACCAATTGTTACGTTTTTATATTTAGGCGTTTTTAATTACCCGACAACTAAAACACAGTTCCTTTAAATAACGACAATCTACAATTTATTTACTATGACTTCACACTTTACAATTCGTTCACACTGAAGTTATTCGTTTGACGCTTTAATTAAGACTGACTCGTTAGCAGCATGCGAGCGCTTTTATATATGACGGTGTGGCAATACGAGAACATTCTGGTAGCACTACAATATTCTGGCAACGCCAGAACATTCTTAGACAATGCTAGAGGGATCTACGACCATTAAGTTATTCGTCTGGTGGCTGCCAAACACATACACACTCACATAGATATATGCTCGCATTACTACAACAACAATGACAATAGACAATGAGATGAAATGAGAATGCAGAATAACAAAGCAAAGGGGTTGCTATTCTATGAGAGAGTAAGAACTAACATTTCGGTAAGCAAACAAAAGAACATAAAAGAAATTCAGGAAAATACTAGAAAATGAATAGATGATTCCAACAAGTGATAGCAAAATTTTATCGTTACAATTTGAAATTTTAAATTAACGGAAACTAATTTAAATAAACTTATATCTATAATTATCAAATTCGTAACAATATCTTTCGCCCCGATTTACACTTATATAACCACAGAGGCTAAAGTTTTACTCCGATTTACTTGAAACTTTGCACAGGAAATAGACTTAAGCTTCTGGATATTCATGCCAATTTTGGTTGAAATCAGTTCAGCTTTAGATATAGCTCCCATATATATCTTTCGTCAGATTTTCCCTCATATGACCACAGAGGTCAAAATTGTAATCCGATTTACGTGAAATTTTGCACAGGAAGTGGAATTAACATAGTATCTATGTACGTTAATTTTGGTTGAAATCGGCTCAGATTTAGATATAGCTTCCATGTATTAGTTTTTCCGATTTGGGGAAAAATGCCAAAAATATCCACTGCTAAGTCGAACACTTTTAACATGACTCCAAGTTTCCTATACTTACGAGTATAATATATATATCTGTCGATCGATAAATCATAAATACATTTTTGCGAATTTGCTTCAAAATTGGTTCTGATATATGTGTTTTCCCATATTTTTATACCCACCATCAAGAATGGTGACGGGGGTATAATAAGTTAGTCATTCCGTTCGTAACACATCGAAATATTGATTTCCGACTATGTAAAGTATATATATTCTTGATCAGGGAGAAATTCTAAGACGATATAACCATGTCCGCCTATATCTCTGGCTGTCTGTCTGTTGTAATCACGATACAGTCTTCAATAATTAAGCTATCGTGATGAAATTTTGTACAAACTCGTCGTTTGTCTACAGGTAGGTCAAGTTCGAAGATGGGCTACATCGGTCCAGGTTTTGATATAGTCCCCATACACTCATAGAAAAAATCATGCACGGCGTGCTCATTTCAAAACGATTCGTTCATGAAAGTGAATCAACACACATGTGGTGTCAAACTGTGAACAGGCGGTGTCAATCTGACAACGATAAAATGACACCATGCGTTGTCAAAACAACAACCAGCGTTCATGATCTGACAACGTTATGGTTACGACTTTATAAACAAAATTAAAAAAAAAACTTCCGCTAGCGTGACTCGAACCTGTGTTTCCTGCACCATACGCGTTAACAGTCGCCTTAGCACATTGCCCCACCGAGGGAGTTGCCATAATAACGTCTAACGATTATTTTAAGACTTTTCATGGCCAAAGAAAAACGAATGCCCTTCATGAAATTGTGAACGCCCGTGGACGAAATTGTGAACATTCCGTTTTGATTTTTTGTGAACGTTTCCGTTTCATTTTGTCACCGTCCGTTCACGGCTATGGAACGTAATTTTTTCTATTAGCGTATAAGCTGATTTGGGGTCTTTGGCTTCTAGAAACCGCAGTGTTTTCCAATTGGCCTGAAATTAGAAATCTAGAGGTATTTTAGGACCATAAAGAGGTATGCCAAAAATGGTGAGTATCGTTCCATGTTTTGATATAGCTACCATATCGACCGATCTCCCGATTTTATTTCTTGGGCTTATAGAAACCGTACTTTTTATCCAATTTGCCTCAAATTGGAAACCTAGAGATTTTAGGACCAAACAAGTATATACGGCTGTAAGTTCGGCCAGGCCGAATCTTATGTACCCTCCACCATGGATTGCGTAGAAACTTCTACGAAAGACTGTCATCCACAAATTTCAACTCACATAGTTGTTAAATATCATATACTACCAACACGTACCAAATTTCAACCAGATCGGATGAATTTTGCTTCTCCAAAAGGCACCGGAGGTCAAATCTGGGATCGGTTTATATGGGAGCTATATATTATTATGGACTGATAAGAACCAATTCCTGCATGGTTGTTGGACACCCTATACTAACATCACGTACCGAATTTCAACCGAATGGGAAGAATTTTGCTCTTCCAAGGTGCTCCGGAGGTCAAATATGGGGATCGGTTTATGTGGGGCCTATATATAATTATGGACCGATATCGACCAATTTTTGCATGGGTGTTTGAGGCCATATATTAACATAACGTACCAAATTTCAACTGATCAGATAAATGTTGGTCTTCCAAGAGGCTCCGGAGGTCAAATCTGGTGGTCGGTTTATATGGGGGCTATATATAATTATGGACCGATGTGGACCAATTTTTGCATGGTTGTTAGAGACCATATACTAACACCATGTACCAAATTTCAGCCGGATCGGATGAAATTTGCTTCTCTTAGAGGCCTCGCAAGCCAAATTTAGGGGTCCGTTTATATGGGGGCTATACGTAAAAGTGAACCGATATGGCCCATTTACAATACCATCCGACCTACATCAATAACAACTACTTGTGCCAAGTTTCAAGTCGATAGCTTGTTTCGTTCGGAAGTCAGCGTGATTTCAACATACGGACGGACGGAAGGACGGATATGCTCAGATCGACTCAGAATTTCACCACGACCCAGAATATATATACTTTATGGGGTCTTAGAGCAATATTTCGATGTGTTACAAACGGAATGACAAAGTTAATATACCCCCCATTCTATGGTGGAGGGTATAAAAAAGGTTTGCTGAAAATAGTGAGCATCGGTCAATGTTTTAGTAGTCGATATGGAGGCTATATATAGCCCCCATATCGACCGATCTCCCGATTTTACTTTTTGGGTGTGTAAGAAATGATTTCATTGTTTTGGGATTCTAGAAACCGTAGTTTTTATCCAATTTGCTTGAAATTTTAAATCTAGAAGTATTTTAGGACCATAAAGAGGTGTGCCGAAAACAGTGAATATCGGTCCATATTTTAGTATAGGATATAGGATTTAGTTTTTATCGGTTCATTTAGTAAGGCCTCCATATAGGCCGATTTCACTTCTTGAGTGTATGTAAGGCGCACTGATCATGATAATTGCTTGAATCTGAATGTAAAATTTCCAGATTTTACTTTCTCGTAATCATTTATATAATTGGAGTAGAAATCTACAGATTTTAGATTTCAAATCAAGGCGTTATTTCATCATTTTCTAGCACATATACCAGAGATATTTATGATTCCTCTAAAACTCAAACAAAAAATGGTTCTTATAAATCCAGATTCTGATCTAGTCTTCATAGGTAAAATCTATACATTTATCTTCGGGAAGCGTACTGGTAGAACTGCTCTGCTTGGGAGAGTATCTGTCATCAAACTTCCCTGAAATTTGAAAGGAAACTTAATATTTGATTCATGGTGGTGGATATATAAGATTCGGCCCGGCCGAACTTTCTACTGTAAATACTTGTTATACCCTGCGCCACACTGTGGAACAGGATATTATAAGTTAGTGCATATGTTTGCAACACCCAGAAGGAGACGAGATAGACACATAGTGTCCTTGGCAAAAATGCTCAGGGTGGGCTTTTGAGTCGATGTAGCGATGTCCGTCTGTCCGTGAACACATTTTTGTAATAAAAACCTAGGTCGCAGGTTTAGTCCAATCGACTTCAAATTTGGCACAAGTATGTGTTTTGGCTCAGAATAGAACCCTATTGGTTTTGGAAGAAATCGGTTCAGATTTAGATATAGCTCCCATATATATCGATCGCCCGATATGGACTTATTTGGCCCCAGAAGCCAGAGTTTTACCCTAATTAACTTGAGTCGATATAACCATGTCCGTCTGTCTGTAAACACATTTTTGTGATCAAAGTCTAGGTCGCAATTTAAGTCCAATCGCCTTCAAATTTGGCACATGTTCCTAATTTGGGTCAGAATAGAACCCTATTGATTTTGGAAGAAATCGGTTCAGATTTAGATATAGCTCCCATATATATCTTTCACCCCATATGTACTAATATGGACCCAGCAGCCAGAGTTTTATACCGATTTGCTTGAAATTTTGTACAAACATAACACTTAGTCGTATAGTCGAGTATGCAAAATTTGATTGAAATCGGTTCAGATTTAGATATAGCTCCCATATATATCTTTCGTCCGATATGGACTAATATGGTCCTAAAAGCCAGAGTTTTGGCCCAATTTGGTTGAAATTTTGCACAGCGAGTAGATTTAGCATTGTAGCTATGTGTGCCAAATTTGGTTGCAATCGATTCAGATTTAGATATAGCTCCATATATATATCTTTCGCCCGATATGCACTTATATGGACCCAGAAGCCAGAGTTTTATCCCGATTAGCTTGAAATTTTGCACAAGGAGTACAATTGGTAGTATAGTCATGTGTGCCAAATTTGATTGAAATCGGTTCAGATTTAGATATATCTCCCATATATAGCTTTCGCCGGATTTACACTCATATGACCACAGAGGCCAATTTTTTGCGCCGATTTAGTTGAAATTTTGCACAGGGAGTAGAATTAGCATTGTAGCTATGCGTGCCAAATTTGGTTGAAATCGGTTCAGATTTAGATATACCTCCCATATATAGCTTTCGCCCGATTTACACTCATTTGACCACAGAGGCCAATTTTTAACTCCGATTTAGTTGAAATTTTGCACAGGGAGTAAAATTAGCATTGTAGCTATGCACGCCAAATTTGGTGGAAATCGGTTCAGATTTAGATATAGCTCCCATATATATGTTTTTCTGATTTCGACAAAAATGGTCAAAATACCAACATTTTCCTTGTAAAATCGTCACTGCTTAGTCGAAAAGTGGTAAAAATGACTCTAGTTTTCTAAACTTCTAATACATGTATATCGAGCGATAAATCATAA
Source organism: Haematobia irritans (assembly GCF_050003625.1). Lineage (NCBI taxonomy): Eukaryota > Metazoa > Arthropoda > Insecta > Diptera > Muscidae > Haematobia > Haematobia irritans. The sequence continues at coordinate 131,787,687 of NC_134399.1, read as the reverse complement.
ATAAACTTTTGCGAAGTTTCCTTAAAATTGCTTCAGATTTAAATGTTTCCCATATTTGTTTACTAACATTGTGTTCCAACCTAGTGCATTAGCCGACTTAAATTTTGACTCTATAGATTTTGTAGAAGTCTATCAAATTCTGTCCAGATCGAGTGATATTTAAATGTATGTATTTGGGACAAACCTTTATACACCCAGAAAAAAGTGCCTTCGAAACTAAAGGAAAAAATTTTCATCAATATAGTTTATCCATTTTATTTCCATCAAGGTAAATTTTTGTGAAAAATAATAAAATTTACTCGTTTCAGTAAAAAATCCTAAACTGTAAGCAGTTAGGAATAGTTCATTAACTAGAATAAGGCATGGAATTTTACTCATACTATTTTCTTCGCTGGGTATAAGAATTTACTACTGACAAAGAAAATTTTATTCACCGATAACAAAGCATTTGTAAAAATAAACAAAAACCGAACTAAAACCAAGTTTCCTCAAAATTAGTAAAATTTCTTATAAAATGATAATTGCGACTTCCTTTATAATAGAAAGTTTTTCATACATACGAACAACACTTGGCATAGAAAAATATTTTAGTTCATTCGTACTAAGAAATATATATAAGAAATATAGGAAATTTTCCTAAATTTCTATTGTCTACCTGTAATCGATACCTGTCATCGTAATCGATGTGTTTGCGCGTGGGTGTAATCGATATGTTTGCGCGTCGGTTGTTTTTTCTAGTTGGAATCGCGTTGTTTTGGTATACGGAGAGATTGTTAAAAAATAATATGGTAAAATAATATAATAAATAACAAATAAAATATATAAAATATTTGTTATTTTAAATTAGTGAGAACAAGTACATACGGCCGCAAGTTCGGCCAGGCCGAATCTTATGTACCCACCACCATGGATTGCGTAGAAACTTCTACGAAAGACTGTGATTTAGTCCATACATGGTATATATTAGACAAAAAAGTTATGTATAGTTAAGTCTACAAATAATTACGAATCGATATGGACTTTTTGTACGTAGAGAGCCAGAATTGAAATATGGGGGTCGCTTATATGGGGGCTGTATACAATTATGAACATGATATGGACCAATTTTTGTGTGATTGGGGATCGATTTATCTGAGGGCCATATATAACTATAGACCGATATGGACCTAGTTAGGCATGGTTGTTAACGACCATATACTAGCACAATGTACCAAATTTCAACTCACTCGGATGAAATTTGCTCCTCCAAGAGGTTCCAAAACCAAATCTCGGGATCGGTTTATATGGGGCTATGTACGATTATGGACTGATATGGACCACTTTTGGCATGGTTGGTAAATATATACTACCACCACGTACCAAATTTCAAGCAGATCGGATGAATTTTGCTTCTCCAAAAGGCACCGGAGGTCAAATCTGGGGATCGGTTTATATGGGAGCTATATATAATTATGGACTGATAGGAACCAATTCCTGCATGGTTGTTGGATACCATATACTAACATCACGTACCAAATTTCAACCGAATGGCAAGAATTTTGCTCTTCCAAGGGGCTCTGGAGGTCAAATCTGGGGATCGGTTTATATGGGGCCTATATATAATTATGGACCGATATCGACCAATTTTTGCATGGGAGTTTGAGGCCATATATTAACACCACATACCAAATTTCAACTGAATCAGATGAATTTTGGTCTTCCAAGAGGTTCCGGATGTCAAATCTGGTGATCGGTTTATATGGGGGCTATATATAATTATGAACCGATGTGGACCAATTTTTGCATGGTTGTTATAGACCATATACTAACATCACGTACAAAATTTCAGCCGGATCGGATGAAATTTGCTTCTCTTAGCGGCCTCGCAAGCCAAATCGGGGGATCGGTTTATATGGGGGCTATATATAATTATGGACCGATGTCGACCAATTTTTGCATGGTTGTTAGAGACCATATACTAACACCATGTACCAAATTTCAGCCGGATCCGATGAAATTTGCTTCTCTTAGAGGCCTCGCAAGCCAAATCGGGGGATCGGTTTATATGGGGGCTATATATAATTATGGACCGATGTGGACCAATTTTTGCATGGTTGTTAGAGACCATATATTGACACCACGTACCAAATTTCAGCCGGATCGGATGAAATTTGCTTCTCTTAGGGGCCTCGCAATCCAAATCGGGGGATCGGTTTATATGGGGGCTATATATAATTATGGACCGATGTGGACCAATTTTTGCATGGTTGTTGGAAACCATATACTAACACCATGTACCAAATTTCAGCCGGATCGGATGAAATTTGCTTCTCTTAGAGGCCTCGAAAGCCAAATTTTGGGGTCCGTTTATATGGGGACTATACGTAAAAGTGGACCGATATGGCCCCCCATCCTATGGTGGTGGGTATAAAAATTTTCGTTTTTAAAAATAAATCTATCAATGTTCGTGATAGTGTATAAAGGAAGAAAACACCAGCAGAATAACAACCCTTTCATTTGTCTTCATTTTGGAATCTTCAATTATCAGGTAATATTCAGTGACGCTAACCTTTTGGAACAAAAATGTTTTATGATTTTTTATATTTGTAGGTATTGAAATTGTAAAAGGAGGACAAAATCGTTAGGCAGCAACTTATTAAAAGTGAAAAGTACAAGAAGAAGAAAAAGTGCGTTTTACAGTTGATAATATCACACGGAAATTGGAAATAGTGGAATAATAAACTAATATTTCAAAGAGATTCGATGCTGTTGATTCTTAATAAATATATTCAATATATTAATAAAACATGTCTTTTATTGAAGATAAAGTTTCTTATAGAAATAAATAAAATTGTATTTAAAAACGAAGGTAAGCAGTTCTAATTATGAAGTAAAAGTTTTACCACAAATGTGTAAGATTTGTCCAAATGAATGAAAAAATTTCAATAAAATCATTCCATATATGAATTCAAATTAGTTAAATTTTTTCATTCTGTAGTATAGTGGTACATAAATATAGGAAAATGTTAACTAATATATGGAATACATTATTCCTAATTTCTACGAAAATCACATCGTTCAAACAAATAAAAATGGCTTTGGCGCTATACGAAGTTCAACTTTCTTCACAATGAGTTCATTTTAACTTAAAGAAGGGGTCACTTTTTTCTGGGTGTATATATGCCCAACACATTTGACGGATGTGATATGGTATCGAAAATTTAGATCTACAAAGTGGTGCAGGGTATAATATAGTCGGCCCCGCCCGATTTTAGACTTTCCTTACTTGTTTTTTACTAACATTGTGTTCCACCCTAGTGCCGACTTAAATTTTGAGTCTATAGATTTTGTAGAAGTCTATCAAATTCTGTCCAGATCGAGTGATATTAAAATGTATGTCTTTGGGACAAATCGTTATATATAGCGCCCAACACATTTGACGGATGTGATATGGTATCGAAAATTTAGATCCAAAAGTCGATAAACTTTTCAATGAAGTCGTATTGTCCTAATAATTAGGTGAGTTGACTTAAAAATGGGTATCATAACATGAAAGAAACATTTTTTGGGGTAAGGTTAACTTGACTTTAGAAATTCAGAAGAATTTTTTAAAATTAATGAAATTGTCTTTAAATTTGTTGCCTTTTTGCATCTTGACTACAAAGCAAAAAATCGTTCAAAAATAGGACATGTTTTTCAACACTTTATTTTAAAGACGTTTTTTACTTGATAAATAGCATACTTACTACTGGTAGTCGAGCCTTACAGCCTATTTCTGATATCCGAACGAAAACAATTGCGAACGAACGGCAGTCACTCACTTTCGTCTAGATTTGGGTTTCTCTAACTTCCTTTCGTTCGTTCGCATGGCTTACGTTACTGTCAAATGCTAGCATTACCAGATCTCCATTATTTCAATTTCCTGAAAAAGGCCCATACATTTTAAAAATGATTTTCCATAAAATTCAATCTGGCATCGCCGTTCATTTGGCAAACATTTCCCGCTTTTGATATTTGGTTTAGCTCAATAATTTTTTTTTTAACAAATTAGCCCGCGTAGAGAGATAAGAATTTGTATTTCCATATTTCTACAATAATTACAGTTCAGTTGTCCTTTTAATAAGTGTTTAAAGTTGTCGTTAATTCGTTTTTAAAGGACTTTGATAGCATATGAAGAAAAATAGCTAAAAAATCGAAAAATTAAAATTTGCTTCCTAGAAGCAAATACACAAAACCCAAATTTAAAAGAGAATTGTGTCTTAAAAGTATCCTTACTTGTATTCTCCTCTTCTTTGGCTCGGAATCAATACCAACATTTTTAAAATAAAGACAAAATCTTTGGAACCGGGCATGCTATTTTTTTCAGTGTACAAATTCTTATATATAGGTATTTTACAAAGGTTTATGGTAAAATATGTCGTAAATGTATATCAAATACCTTACAGTTTACGGCAGAACATCTCTGGTCATGATAGAACCATCGCTTCAATGGTTGATATACAGTCTTCACTGTCACGATACCCACATTACTTCTCAGTTACATGGGTTTATTACAACATATCTTATTTGAATAATTTTTTATTTAATTTGTCATTTACAATAGTCCACTATTGTGATTGAAAGAAATTTACAGCATAGCAAATCATTGCTCTAGTTCAAGAGCTTTATCCAGTTCTAAACAAAAAAAAAAAAAAAAACAACCGCCCAACAAAAATCAAACTCCATCATTCCGACAAGATTTTCGTTCAAATTTTTATTCATTTCATTTTTTATAAAAACGCTTTTTTTATAATAAAAATTTGCTAACAACATTTTACTAAAAAAAGGTATTACACACAAATACGACAAAAAAAATAGCAAGACAAATGACGACGGACAGAGACAACCTAAAATGTTAGAAAATTAACAAACACAAAGATTACATAGAACTTAAATACTTTCTAAAAAATATATATATAACTTAAATTTAAACAGCCTAAATGAACTGTGTTGTGATTAGGGTCGTCTTATGGGATGTGAAAAAATAAATGATGTGAATCTATAGTGAATGCCTATGGGAATCTTATAATGATAATGACAATAGATTCTTATAATGGAGTTCTTCTCATCGAATACAAATGAGAGAAATGAGTGATTTAAGCAATCCGTAAATGCTTCGTCTTGCGAATGCGAACAAAGACTATGAGAATAATCGATTGGAATTAATCCGCACAATATGACTGCAGTTCTGCATAGCCACAAGGATGACGGCAACACTCATGTACTGGTCCACCCAATGAGGGTCTGTATATGACATCGTCATCCGGTACCAAACGTCTCAAAAGGCTGGCCCTATTTTGATTGCCAAAACTTTCGGCTGCATTCAGAAGAGAAGAGGAGAGAAATATAATTTAATTTTCTTTCAAACTGAATTTGTAGTTTTCGCATACTCACGATAGACATTTGAGAGGGAATTGTAACGACCATTACATATCGCTCGTATGGCTTCAAATAACGATGAACTGCAGTAGCGCTGGTGCGGTACGTTTCGCGCATGCGCTGTAAGCGGTTGTGTGTGGGCAGGTGTTGGCAGGGATATTATCACAATAAAGCCTATGACTAAAAGGAGTGTGCTTGTCGTTAAGTTCAACACACTTTGGGATATTTTGAATTGGGAAAACGTCATCTGTAACAAAAGTAAAAAAAAATACGAAATTTAGAATTATTTATGTATTTATTCATTATTAAGTTACAATTAAAATAAATAACTTAAAAAAGCTTGATGGCTATGACAACTAAGGTCTTAAGCTCACGAAAATTAGATTATTTTAATAGGGAATATTAAAAAAAAACTACATGGAAAAATATGGGACCCTAGTAAAAGTACAATAAGTTTTATGGCTTATTTTTCTCCAATTCCCAGAACATCTCACACTCCGGTTGGTTGAATATTAGCAGGATTTTGTCTTGGTCAGAAGCATTATCACCAGATAGGGTCTTTCAAAAACTGCGACGTATTTGATATACATTTACGACGTATTTCAATATATGTACGTCGAAGACGTCGTAAACGTATGTAAAACAATTGTATTTAATTCCTTTCTCAGACTAGTCATTTATCAATAAAAAAATTTGCCAAAAGAATTAAACACAATTGTTTTACATACGTTTACGACGTCTTCGACGTATAGTAAAATATTTTCTTAACCCTGGACAGTCATACTTCGTCAAAATGACGACGCGTAATTTCATTTTCTATTTAAAATGCATTTTAGTCGATTGGGAAATAATAAATTTACGTTATGATAATTCAACCATTTTATGAATTTTTGTTTTATACTAATTAAAAAGAAATTGAATAAGAAAATAAACTCAATTTTGGTTCTCATTTTTGCTTACGATGTAAATTATAGCATCTTGAAATAAGTCGTAGCCAAAATGGCTAAGGATGACGTTAGTAAAAAATAAGGATGACTTTCCAGGGTTAAAAGAAACAAAACATGTTCAGAACCGACTTTATTGAAACCTACAAAGGCAAATCTACTTGGCATTTGACATTTCACGTTGTCATATAAACTTCTTATGTTCGACCTGGTTTCAAGAATTTGAATTCAAAAGTTTTTCAAGTGTATGTTTCTAAAGGGTGGTTAAATTGTAAGGGCCGATGTTGAATGTGAACCACACCTAAACGCCAAGTTTTTTTTTCCGAATTTTATTTGACAGAATTGCCGCATTTGGGCGAATGAGAATCCAAGAGGGATTGTCGAAAAACCAATGCACCCACAAAGAGTGACTGTTTGGTGCGGTTTATGGGCTGGCGCCATCATCGGGCCGTATTTTTTCCAAAATGAGGCCGGTCAGGCAGTTACTGTGAATGGTGTTCGCTACCGTGAGATGATAACGAACTTTTTATGGCCCGAATTGGAAGATATGGATGTGGACGATATGTGGTTTCAGCAGGACGGTGCCATTTGCAACACAGCTAACGAAACAATGGCTCTTTTGCGCAACAAATCCAATGGCCGT